>NW_028168907.1:0-345000 GCF_964035555.1 Netta rufina | reverse complement strand
CAACCCCATGGTTACCATGGCAACAGAACGCCATGGTTACCATAGCAACCAAACCCCGTGGTTGCCATGGCAACCCAACCCCATGGTTACCATGGCAACACAACCGCATGGTTACCATGGCAACACTACCCCATGGTTGCCATTCCAAAAGAACCGCCTGATAACCATTGCAACCCAACCCCATAGTTACCATGGCAACACAACCCCATGGTTGCCATGGCAACACTACCCCATGGTTACCATGGCAACAGAACCCCATAGTTGCCATGGCAACTAAACGCCATGGTTACCATGGCAACACAACCCCATGGTTACCATGGCAACACTACCCCATGGTTACCATGGCAACACAACCCCATGGTTACCACGGCATCACAACCGCGTGGTTGCCATGGCAACTAAAGCCCATAGTTGCCAAAGCAACCCAACCCCATAGTTACCATGGCAACACAACCCCGTGGTTGCCATGGCAACCCAACCCCATCGTTACCATGGCAACACAACCCCATGTTTGCCATGGCAACACTACCCCATGGTTACCATGGCAACAGTATCCCATAGTTGCCATGGTAACTAAACGCCATGGTTACCATGGCAACACAACCCCATCGTTACCATGGCAACACAACCCCATGGTTGCCATGGCAACCCAACCCCATGGTTACCATGGCAACACAACCGCATGGTTCCAATGGAAACGCTACCCCATGGTTACCATGGCAACACAACTGCATGGTTACTATGGCAACACTACCCCATGGTTGCCATTCCAAAAGAACAGCCTGATAACCATTGCAGCCCAACCCCATACTTACCATGGCAACACAACCCCATGGTTGCCATGGCAACCCAACCCCATGGTTACCATGGCAACACAACCCCATGGTTCCCATGGCAACACAACACCGTGGTTGCCATGGCAAGCCAACCCCATCGTTACCATGGCTACACAACCCCATGGTTACCATTGCAACACTACCCCATGGTTACCATGGCAACAGAACCCCATAGTTGCCATGGAAAATAAACGCCATGGTTAAAATGGCAGCACAACCCCATGGTTGCCATGGCAACCCAACCCCATGGTTGCCATGGCAACACTACCCCATGGTTACCATGGCAACACAACCGCATGGTTACCACAACAACACAACCGCATGGTTACCACGGCAACCCAACTGCATGGTTACCACGGCATCTCAACCCCATGGTTGCCATGGCAACTAAACCCCATAGTTTCCATAGCAACCCAACCCCATAGTTACCATGGCAACACAACCCCATGGTTCCAATGGCAACACAACCCCGTGGTTGCCATGGCAACCCAAACCCATCGTTACCATGGCAAATAAACGCCATGGTTACCATGGCAACACAACCCCATGGTTCCCATGGCAACACAACCCCGTGGTTGCCATGGCAACCCAACCCCATCGTTACCACGGCAACACAACCCCATGGTTGCCATGGCAACACTACACCATGGTTACCATGGCAACACAACCCCATGGTTGCCATGGCAACCCAACCCCATGGTTGCCATTCCAAAAGAACCACCTGATAACCATTGCAGCCCAACCCCATACTTACCATGGAAACACAACCCCATGGTTGCCATGGCAACACTACCCCATGGTTACCATGGCAACAGAACCCCATAGTTGCCATGGCAACTAAACGCCATGGTTACCATGGCAACCCAACCCCATGGTTACCATGGCAAGAGAACCCCATGGTTACCATAGCAACCAAACCGCGTGGTTGCCATGGCAACCCAACCCCATGGTTACCATGGCAACACAACCGCATGGTTGCCATGGCAACACTACCCCATGGTTAGCATGGCAACAGAACCCCATAGTTGACATGGAAAATAAACGCCATGGTTACCATGGCAACACAACCCCATGGTTGCCATGGCAACCCAACCCCATGGTTACCATGGCAACACTACCCCACGGTTACCATGGCAACACAACTGCATGGTTACCATGGCAACACTACCCCATGGTTGCCATTCCAAAAGAACCGCCTGATAACCATTGCAACCCAACCCCATACTTACCATGGCAACACAACCCCATGGTTGCCATGGCAACACTACCCGATGGTTACCATGGAACAGAACCCCATGGTTACCATAGCAACCAAACCGCGTAGTTGGCATGGCAACCCAACCCCATCGTTACCATGGCAACACAACCCCATGGTTGCCATGGCAACACTACCCCATGGTTACCATGGCAACAGAACCCCATAGTTGCCATGGAAAATAAACGCCATGGTTACCATGGCAACACAACCCCATGGTTGCCATGGCAACCCAACCCCATGGTTACCATGGTAACACTACCCCATGGTTACCATGGCAACACAACTGCATGGTTACCTTGGCAACACTACCCCATGGTTGCCATTCCAAAAGAACCGCCTGATAACCATTGCAACCCCACCCCATACTTACCATGGCAACACAACCCCATGGTTGCCATGGCAACACTACCCCATGGTTACCATGGCAACAGAACCCCATGGTTACCATGGCAACACAACCCCATGGTTACCATGGCAACAGAACGCCATGGTTACCATAGCAACCAAACCCCGTGGTTGCCATGGCAACCCAACCCCATGGTTACCATGGCAACACATCCGCATGGTTACCATTGCAACACAACCCCATGGTTGCCATGGCAACACTACCCCATGGTTCCCATGGCAACACAACCGCATGGTTACCACGGCATCTCAACCGCATGGTTGCCATGGCAACTAAACCCCATAGTTGCCATAGCAACCCGACCCCATAGTTACCATGGCAACACAACCCCATGGTTGCCATGGCAACCGAACCCCATCGTTACCATGGCAACACAACCCCATGTTTGCCATGGCAACACTACCCCATGGTTGCCATTCCAAAAGAACCGCCTGATAACCATTGCAACCCAACCCCATACTTACCATGGCAACACAACCCCATGGTTGCCATGGCAACACTACCCGATGGTTACCATGGAACAGAACCCCATGGTTACCATAGCAACCAAACCGCGTAGTTGGCATGGCAACCCAACCCCATCGTTACCATGGCAACACAACCCCATGGTTGCCATGGCAACACTACCCCATGGTTACCATGGCAACAGAACCCCATAGTTGCCATGGAAAATAAACGCCATGGTTACCATGGCAACACAACCCCATGGTTGCCATGGCAACCCAACCCCATGGTTACCATGGTAACACTACCCCATGGTTACCATGGCAACACAACTGCATGGTTACCTTGGCAACACTACCCCATGGTTGCCATTCCAAAAGAACCGCCTGATAACCATTGCAACCCCACCCCATACTTACCATGGCAACACAACCCCATGGTTGCCATGGCAACACTACCCCATGGTTACCATGGCAACAGAACCCCATGGTTACCATGGCAACACAACCCCATGGTTACCATGGCAACAGAACGCCATGGTTACCATAGCAACCAAACCCCGTGGTTGCCATGGCAACCCAACCCCATGGTTACCATGGCAACACATCCGCATGGTTACCATTGCAACACAACCCCATGGTTGCCATGGCAACACTACCCCATGGTTCCCATGGCAACACAACCGCATGGTTACCACGGCATCTCAACCGCATGGTTGCCATGGCAACTAAACCCCATAGTTGCCATAGCAACCCGACCCCATAGTTACCATGGCAACACAACCCCATGGTTGCCATGGCAACCGAACCCCATCGTTACCATGGCAACACAACCCCATGTTTGCCATGGCAACACTACCCCATGGTTACCATGGCAACAGTATCCCATAGTTGCCATGGCAACTAAACTCCATGGTTACCATGGCAACACAACCCCATGGTTCTCATGGCAACACAACCCCGTGGTTTCCATGGCAACCCAACCCCATCGTTACCAGGGCAACACAACCCCACGGTTGCCATGGCAACCCAACACCACGGTTACCATGGCAACACAGCCGCATGGTTACAATGGAAACGCTACCCCATGGTTACCAAGGCAACACAACCGCATGGTTGCCATGGCAACACAACCGCCTGATAACCATTGCAACACAACCCCATAGTTACCATGGCAACACAACCCCATGGTTGCCATGGCAACACTACCCCATGGTTACCATGGCAACAGAACCCCATAGTTGCCATGGCAACTCAACCCCATCGTTACCATGGCAACACAACCCCATGGTTACCATGGAAACAGAACGACATGGTTACCATAGCAACCAAACCCCGTGGTTGCCATGGCAACCCAACCCCATGGTTACCATGGCAACCCAACCCCATGGTTCCCATGGCAACACAACCGCATGGTTGCCATGGCAACACTACCCCATGGTTACCATGGCAACAGTATCCCATAGTTGCCATGGCAACTAAACTCCATGGTTACCATGGCAACACAACCCCATGGTTGCCATGGCAACCCAACCCCATGGTTACCATGGCAACACAACCGCATGGTTACAATGGAAACGCTACCCCATGGTTACCAAGGCAACACAACCGCATGGTTGCCATGGCAACTAAACGCCATGGTTACCATGGCAACACAACCCCATAGTTGCCATGGCAACTAAACGCCATGGTTCCCATGGCAACACAACGCCGTGGTTGCCATGGCAACCCAACCCCATGGTTACCATGGCAACACAACCGCATGGTTACCATGGCAACGCTACCCATGGTTACCATGGCAACACAACCGCATGGTTACCATGGCAACACTACCCCATGGTTGCCATTCCAAAAGAACAGCCTGATAACCATTGCAACCCAACCCCATAGTTACCATGGCAACACAACCCCATGGTTGCCATGGCAACACTACCCCATGGTTACCATGGCAACAGAACCCCATAGTTCCCATGGAAACTAAACGCCATGGTTACCATGGCAACACAACCCCATGGTTGCCATGGCAACAGTATCCCATAGTTGCCATGGCAACTAAACTCCATGGTTACCATGGCAGCACAACCCCATGGTTCTCATGGCAACACAACCCCGTGGTTTCCATGGCAACCAAACCCCATCGTTACCATGGCAACACAACCCCATGGTTGCCATGGCAACCCAACCCCACGGTTACCATGGCAACACTACCCCATGGTTACCATGGCAACACAACTGCATGGTTACCATGGCAACACTACCCCATGGTTGCCATTCCAAAAGAACCGCCTGATAACCATTGCAACCCAACCCCATACTTACCATGGTAACACAACCCCATGGTTGCCATGGCAACACTACCCCATGGTTACCATGGCAACAGAACCCCATGGTTACCATAGCAACCAAACCGCGTAGTTGGCATGGCAACCCAACCCCATCGTTACCATGGCAACACAACCCCATGGTTGCCATGGCAACACTACCCCATGGTTACCATGGCAACAGAACCCCATAGTTGCCATGGAAAATAAACGCAATGGTTACCATGGCAACACAACCCCATGGGTGCCATGGCAACCCAACCTCATGGTTACCATGGCAACAGTACCCCATGGTTACCATGGCAACACAACTGCATGGTTACCTTGGCAACACTACCCCATGGTTGCCATTCCAAAAGAACCGCCTGATAACCATTGCAACCCAACCCCATAGTTACCATGGCAACACAACACCATGGTTGCCATGGCAACACTACCCCATGGTTACCATGGCAACAGAACCCCATGGTTACCATGGCAACACAACCCCATGGTTACCATGGCAACAGAACGCCATGGTTACCATAGCAACCAAACCCCGTGGTTGCCATGGCAACCCAACCCCATGGTTACCATGGCAACACAACCGCATGGTTACCATTGCAACACAACCCCATGGTTGCCATGGCAACACTACCCCATGGTTCCCATGGCAACACAACCGCATGGTTACCACGGCATCTCAACCACATGGTTGCCATGGCAACTAAACCCCATAGTTGCCATAGCAACCCAACCCCATGGTTACCATGGCAACACAACCCCATGGTTGCCATGGCAACCGAACCCCATCGTTACCATGGCAACACAACCCCATGTTTGCCATGGCAACTAAACTCCATGGTTACCATGGCAACACAACCCCATGGTTCTCATGGCAACACAACCCCGTGGTTTCCATGGCAACCCAACCCCATCGTTACCATGGCAACACAACCCCACGGTTGCCATGGCAACCCAACACCACGGTTACCATGGCAACACAGCCGCATGGTTACAATGGAAACGCTACCCCATGGTTACCAAGGCAACACAACCGCATGGTTGCCATGGCAACACAACCACCTGATAACCATTGCAACCCAACCGCATAGTTACCATGGCAACACAACCCCATGGTTACCATGGCAACACTACCCCATGGTTACCATGGCAACGCTACGCCATGGTTACCATGGCAACACAACCGAATGGTTACCATGGCAACGCTGCCCCATGGTTACGATGGCAACCAAACCCCATGGTTACCATGGCAACAGAACGCCATGGTTAGCATAGCAACCAAACCCCGTGGTTGCCATGGCAACCCAACCCCATAGTTACCATGGCAACACAACCCCATGGTTGCCATGGCAACACTACCCCATGGTTACCATGGCAACAGAACCCCATAGTTGCCATGGCAACACTACCCCATGGTTACCATGGCAACACAACCCCATGGTTACCATGGCAACAGAACGCCATGGTTACCATAGCAACCAAACCCCGTGGTTGCCATGGCAACACAACCGCATGGTTACCACAACAACACAACCGCATGGTTACCATGGCAACGCAACTGCATGGTTACCACGGAATCTCAACCCCATGGTTGCCATGGCAACTAAACCCCATAGTTTCCATAGCAACCCAACCCCATAGTTACAATGGCAACACAACCCCATGATTCCCATGGCAACACAACCCCGTGGTTGCCATGGCAACCCAAACCCATCGTTACCATGGCAAATAAACGCCATGGTTACCATGGCAACACAACCCCATGGTTCCCATGGCAACACAACCCCGTGGTTGCCATGGCAACCCAACCCCATCGTTACCACGGCAACACAACCCCATGGTTGCCATGGCAACACTACCCCATGGTTACCATGGCAACACAACCCCATGGTTGCCATGGCAACACTACCCCATGGTTACCATGGCAACAGAACCCCATAGTTGCTACGGCAACTAAACGCCATGGTTACCATGGCAACACAACCCCATGGTTGCCATGGCAACACAACCCCATGGTTACGATGGCAACAGAACCCCATGCTAACCATAGCAACCAAACCCCATGGTTACCATGGCAACACAACCGCATGGTTACCATGGCAACACTACCCCATGGTTACCATGGCAACTAAACCCCATAGTTTCCATAGTAACCAAACCCCATAGTTACCATGGCAACACAACCCCATGGTTGGATGGCAACACTACCCCATGGTTACCATAGCAACAGAACCCCATAGTTACTATGGCAACTAAACGCCATGGTTCCCATGGCAACACAACGCCGTGGTTGCCATGGCAACCCAACCCCATGGTTACCATGGCAACACAACCGCATGGTTACCATGGCAACGCTACCCCATGGTTACCATGGCAACACAAACGCATGGTTACCATGGCAACACAACCCCATGGTTCCCATGGCAACACAACCCCGTGGTTGCCATGGCAACCCAAACCCATCGTTACCATGGTAAATAAACGCCATGGTTACCATGGCAACACAACCCCATTGTTCCCATGGCAACACAACCCCGTGGTTGCCGTGGCAAGCCAACCCCATCGTTACCATGGCAACACAACCCCATGTTTGCCATGGCAACACTACCCCATGGTTACCATGGCAACTGTATCCCATAGTTGCCATGGCAACTAAACGCCATGGTTACCATGGCAACACAACCCCATGGTTCCCATGGCAACACAACCCCGTGGTTGCCATGGCAACCCAACCCCATCGTGACCATGGCAACACAACCCCATGGTTGCCAGGCAACCCAACCGCATGGTTACCATGGCAACACAACCGTATGGTTACAATGGCAACGCTACCCCATGGTTACCATGGCAACACAACCGCATGGTTACCATGGCAACACTACACCATGGTTGCCATTCCAAAAGAACCGCCTGATAACCATTGCAACCCAACCCCATAGTTACCATGGCAACACAACCCCATGGTTGCCATGGCAACACTACCCCATGGTTACCATGGCAACAGAACCCCATAGTTGCCATGGCAACTAAACGCCATGGTTACCATGGCAACCCAACCCCATGGTTACCATGGCAACAGAACGCCATGGTTACCATAGCAACCACACCCCGTGGTTGCCATGGCAACCCAACGCCATGGTTACCATGGCAACACAACCCCGTGGTTGCCATGGCAACCCATCCCCATCGTTACCACGGCAACACAACCCCATGGTTGCCATGGCAACCCTACCCCATGGTTACCATGGCAACACAACCCCATGGTTGCCATGGCAACACTACCCCACGGTTACCATGGCAACAGAACCCCCTAGTTGCCATGGCAACTAAACGCCATGGTTACCATGGCAACACAACCCCATGGTTGCCGTGGCAACACAATTCCATGGTTACGATGGCAACAGAACCCCATGCTAACCATAGCAACCAAACCCCATGGTTACCATGGCAACACAACCGCATGGTTACCATGGCAACACTACCCCATGGTTGCCATGGCAACACTACCCCATGGTTACCATAGCAACAGAACCCCATAGTTGCTATGGCAACTAAACGCCATGGTTCCCATGGCAACACAACGCCGTGGTTGCCATGGCAACCCAACCCCATGGTTACCATGGCAACACAACCGCATGGTTACCATGGCAACGCTGCCCCATGGTTACGATGGCAACCAAACCCCATGGTTACCATGGCAACAGAACGCCATGGTTACCATAGCAACCAAACCCCGTGGTTGCCATGGCAACCCAACCCCATGGTTACCATGGCAACACAACCGCATGGTTACCATGGCAACACTACCCCATGATTGCCATTCCAAAAGAACCGCCTGATAACCATTGCAAACCAACCCCATACTTACCATGGCAACACAACCCCATGGTTGCCATGGCAACACTACCCCATGGTTACCATGGCAACAGAACCCCATGCTAACCATAGCAACCAAACCCCACGGTTACCATGGCAACACAACCCCATGGTTGCCATTACAAAAGAACCGCCTGATAACCATTGCAACCCAACCCCATAGTTACCATGGCAACACAACCCCATGGTTGCCATGGCAACACTACCCCATGGTTACCATGGCAACAGAACCCCATAGTTGCCATGGAAACACTACCCCATGGTTACCATGGCAACACAACCCCATGGTTACCATGGCAACAGAACGCCATGGTTACCATAGCAACCAAACCCCGTGGTTGCCATGGCAACCCAACCCCATGGTTACCATGGAAACACAACCGCATGGTTACCACAACAACACAACCGCATGGTTACCACGGCAACCCAAGTGCATGGTTACCACGGCATCTCAACCCCATGGTTGCCATGGCAACTAAACCCCATAGTTACCATGGCAACCCAACCCCATCGTTACCATGGCAACACAACCCCATGGTTGCCATGGCAACTAAACGCCATGGTTACCATGCCAAAAGAACCCCATAGTTGCCATGGCAAATAAACGCCATGGTTCCCATGGCAACACAACGCCGTGGTTGCCATGGCAACCCAACCCCATGGTTACCATGGCAACACAACCGCATGGTTACCATGGCAACGCTACCCCATGGTTACCATGGCAACACAACCGCATGGTTACCATGGCAACACTACCCCATGGTTGCCATTCCAAAAGAACCGCCTGATAACCATTGCAACCCAACCCCATACTTACCATGGCAACACAACCCCATGATTGCCATGGTAACACTACCCCATGGTTACGATGGCAACAGAACACCATGGTTACCATGGCAACCCAACCGCATGGTTACCATGGCAACAGAACGCCATGGTTACCATAGCAACCAAACCCCGTGGTTGCCATGGCATCCCAACCCCATGGTTACCATGGCAACACAACCGCATGGTTACCATGGCAACACTACCCCATGATTGCCATTCCAAAAGAACCGCCTGATAACCATTGCAACCCAACCCCATAGTTACCATGGCAACACTACCCCATGGTTACCATGGCCACAGTATCCCATAGTTGCCATGGCAACACTACCCCATGGTTACCATGGCAACACAACCCCATGGTTGCCATGGCAACACTACCCCATGGTTACCATGGCAACAGAACCCCATAGTTGCTACGGCAACTAAACGCCATGGTTACCATGGCAACACAACCCCATGGTTGCCATGGCAACACAACCCCATGGTTACGATGGCAACAGAACCCCATGCTAACCATAGCAACCAAACTCCATGGTTAACATGGCAACACAACCGCATGGTTACCATGGCAACACTACCCCATGGTTACCATGGCAACTAAACCCCATAGTTTCCATAGTAACCAAACCCCATAGTTACCATGGCAACACAACCCCATGGTTGGATGGCAACACTACCCCATGGTTACCATAGCAACAGAACCCCATAGTTACTATGGCAACTAAACGCCATGGTTCCCATGGCAACACAACGCCGTGGTTGCCATGGCAACCCAACCCCATGGTTACCATGGCAACACAACCGCATGGTTACCATGGCAACGCTACCCCATGGTTACCATGGCAACACAAACGCATGGTTACCATGGCAACACAACCCCATGGTTCCCATGGCAACACAACCCCGTGGTTGCCATGGCAACCCAAACCCATCGTTACCATGGTAAATAAACGCCATGGTTACCATGGCAACACAACCCCATTGTTCCCATGGCAACACAACCCCGTGCTTGCCATGGCAAGCCAACCCCATCGTTACCATGGCAACACAACCCCATGTTTGCCATGGCAACACTACCCCATGGTTACCATGGCAACTGTATCCCATAGTTGCCATGGCAACTAAACGCCATGGTTACCATGGCAACACAACCCCATGGTTCCCATGGCAACACAACCCCGTGGTTGCCATGGCAACCCAACCCCATCGTGACCATGGCAACACAACCCCATGGTTGCCAGGCAACCCAACCGCATGGTTACCATGGCAACACAACCGTATGGTTACAATGGCAACGCTACCCCATGGTTACCATGGCAACACAACCCCATAGTTACCATGGCAACACAACCCCATGGTTGCCATGGCAACACTACCCCATGGTTACCATGGCAACAGAACCCCATAGTTGCCATGGCAACTAAACGCCATGGTTACCATGGCAACCCAACCCCATGGTTACCATGGCAACAGAACGCCATGGTTACCATAGCAACCACACCCCGTGGTTGCCATGGCAACCCAACGCCATGGTTACCATGGCAACACAACCCCGTGGTTGCCATGGCAACCCATCCCCATCGTTACCACGGCAACACAACCCCATGGTTGCCATGGCAACCCTACCCCATGGTTACCATGGCAACACAACCCCATGGTTGCCATGGCAACACTACCCCACGGTTACCATGGCAACAGAACCCCCTAGTTGCCATGGCAACTAAACGCCATGGTTACCATGGCAACACAACCCCATGGTTGCCGTGGCAACACAATTCCATGGTTACGATGGCAACAGAACCCCATGCTAACCATAGCAACCAAACCCCATGGTTACCATGGCAACACAACCGCATGGTTACCATGGCAACACTACCCCATGGTTGCCATGGCAACTAAACCCCATAGTTTCCATAGTAACCCAACCCCATAGTTACCATGGCAACACAACCCCATGGTTGCCATGGCAACACTACCCCATGGTTACCATAGCAACAGAACCCCATAGTTGCTATGGCAACTAAACGCCATGGTTCCCATGGCAACACAACGCCGTGTTTGCCATGGCAACCCAACCCCATGGTTACCATGGCAACACAACCGCATGGTTACCATGGAAACGCTGCCCCATGGTTACGATGGCAACCAAACCCCATGGTTACCATGGCAACAGAACGCCATGGTTACCATAGCAACCAAACCCCGTGGTTGCCATGGCAACCCAACCCCATGGTTACCATGGCAACACAACCGCATGGTTACCATGGCAACACTACCCCATGATTGCCATTCCAAAAGAACCGCCTGATAACCATTGCAAACCAACCCCATACTTACCATGGCAACACAACCCCATGGTTGCCATGGCAACACTACCCCATGGTTACCATGGCAACAGAACCCCATGCTAACCATAGCAACCAAACCCCACGGTTACCATGGCAACACAACCCCATGGTTGCCATTACAAAAGAACCGCCTGATAACCATTGCAACCCAACCCCATAGTTACCATGGCAACACAACCCCATGGTTGCCATGGCAACACTACCCCATGGTTACCATGGCAACAGAACCCCATAGTTGCCATGGCAACCCAACCCCATGGTTACCATGGAAACACAACCGCATGGTTACCACAACAACACAACCGCATGGTTACCACGGCAACCCAAGTGCATGGTTACCACGGCATCTCAACCCCATGGTTGCCATGGCAACTAAACCCCATAGTTACCATGGCAACCCAACCCCATCGTTACCATGGCAACACAACCCCATGGTTGCCATGGCAACTAAACGCCATGGTTACCATGCCAAAAGAACCCCATAGTTGCCATGGCAAATAAACGCCATGGTTCCCATGGCAACACAACGCCGTGGTTGCCATGGCAACCCAACCCCATGGTTACCATGGCAACACAACCGCATGGTTACCATGGCAACGCTACCCCATGGTTACCATGGCAACACAACCGCATGGTTACCATGGCAACACTACCCCATGGTTGCCATTCCAAAAGAACCGCCTGATAACCATTGCAACCCAACCCCATACTTACCATGGCAACACAACCCCATGATTGCCATGGTAACACTACCCCATGGTTACGATGGCAACAGAACACCATGGTTACCATGGCAACCCAACCGCATGGTTACCATGGCAACAGAACGCCATGGTTACCATAGCAACCAAACCCCGTGGTTGCCATGGCATCCCAACCCCATGGTTACCATGGCAACACAACCGCATGGTTACCATGGCAACACTACCCCATGATTGCCATTCCAAAAGAACCGCCTGATAACCATTGCAACCCAACCCCATAGTTACCATGGCAACACTACCCCATGGTTACCATGGCAACAGTATCCCATAGTTGCCATGGCAACTAAACTCCATGGTTACCATGGCAACACAACCCCATGGTTCTCATGGCAACACAACCCCGTGGTTTCCATGGCAACCAAACCCCATCGTTACCATGGCAACCCAACCCCATGGTTACCATGGCAACACAACCGCATGGTTACAATGGAAACGCTACCCCATGGTTACCATGGCAGCACAACCGCATGGTTACCATGGCAACACTACCCCATGTTTGCCATTCCAAAAGAACCGCCTGATAACCATTGCAAACCAACCCCATAGTTACCATGGCAACACAACCCCATGGTTGCCATGGCAACACTACCCCATGGTTACCATGGCAACAGAACCACATAGTTGCCATGGCAACTAAACGCCATGGTTACCATGGCAACACAACCCCATGGTTGCCATGGCAACCCAACCCCATGGTTACCATAGCAACCAAACCGCGTGGTTACCATGGCAACACAACCCCATGGTTGCCATGGCAACACTACCCCATGGTTACCATGGCAACAGAACCCCATGGTTACCATAGCAACCAAACCGCGTAGTTGCCATGGTAATCCAACCCCATCGTTACCATGGCAACACAACCCCATGGTTGCCATGGCAACACTACACCATGGTTACCATGGCAACCCAACCCCATAGTTGCCATGGAAATAAACGCCAGGGTTACCATGGCAACACAACCCCATGGTTGCCATGGCAACCCAACCCCATGGTTACCATGGCAACACTACCCCATGGTTACCATGGCAACACAACTGCATGGTTACCATGGCAACACTACCCCATGGTTGCCATTCCAAAAGAACCGCCTGATAACCATTGCAACCCAACCCCATGGTTACCATGGCAACACAACCCCATGGTTGCCATGGCAACTAAACGCCATGGTTACCATGGAAACAGAACCCCATGGTTACCATGGCAACACAACCCCATGGTTGCCATGGCAACAGAACGCCATGGTTGCCATAGCAACCAAACCCCGTGGTTGCCATGGCAACCCAACCCCATGGTTACCATGGCAACACAACCGCATGGTTACCATTGCAACACAACCCCATGGTTGCCATGGAAACACTACCCCATGGTTACCATGGCAACACAAACCCATAGTTGCCATGGCAACTAAACGCCATGGTTACCATGGCAACACAACCCCATGGTTGCCATGGCAACACTACCCCATGGTTACCATGGCAACACAACCGCATGGTTACCACGGCATCTCAACCGCATGGTTGCCATGGCAACTAAACCCCAGAGTTGCCATAGCAACCCAACCCCATAGTTACCATGGCAACACAACCCCATGGTTGCCATGGCAACCCAACCCCATCTTTACCATGGCAACACAACCCCATGTTTGCCATGGCAACACTACCCCATGGTTACCATGGCAACAGTATCCCATAGTTGCCATGGCAACTAAACTCCATGGTTACCATGGCAACACAACCCCATGGTTCTCATGGCAACACAACCCCGTGGTTTCCATGGCAACCCAACCCCATCGTTACCATGGCAACTAAACGCCATGGTTACCATGGCAACACAACCCCATGGTTGCCATGGCAACCCAACCCCATGGTTACCACGGCAACACAACCGCATGGTTACAATGGAAACGCTACCCCATGGTTACCAAGGCAACACAACCGCATGGTTGCCATGGCAACTAAACGCCATGGTTACCATGGCAACACAACCCCATAGTTGCCATGGCAACTAAACGCCATGGTTCCCATGGCAACACAACGCCGTGGTTGCCATGGCAACCCAACCCCATGGTTACCATGGCAACACAACCGCATGGTTACCATGGCAACGCTACCCATGGTTACCATGGCAACACAACCGCATGGTTACCATGGCAACACTACCCCATGGTTGCCATTCCAAAAGAACCGCCTGATAACCATTGCAACCCAACCCCATAGTTACCATGGCAACACAACCCCATGGTTGCCATGGCAACACTACCCCATGGTTACCATGGCAACAGAACCCCATAGTTGCCATGGCAACTAAACGCCATGGTTACCATGGCAACACAACCCCATGGTTACCATGGCAACAGAACCCCATGGTTACCATAGCAACCAAACCGCGTGGTTGCCATGGCAACCCAACCCCATGGTTACCGTGGCAACACAACCGTATGGTTACCATGGCAACACTACCCCATGGTTACCATGACAACAGAACCCCATAGTTCCCATGGAAACTAAACGCCATGGTTACCATGGCAACACAACCCCATGGTTGCCATGGGAACAGTATCCCATAGTTGCCATGGCAACTAAACTCCATGGTTACCATGGCAGCACAACCCCATGGTTCTCATGGCAACACAACCCCGTGGTTTCCATGGCAACCATACCCCATCGTTACCATGGCAACACAACCCCATGGTTGCCATGGCAACCCAACCCCATGGTTACCATGGCAACACAACCGCATGGTTACAATGGAAACGCTACCCTATGGTTACCACGGCAAAACAACCGCATGGTTACCATGGCAACACTACCCCATGGTTGCCTTTCCAAAAGAACCGCCTGATAACCATTGCAACCCAACCCCATAGTTACCATGGCAACACAACCCCATGGTTGCCATGGCAACACTACCCCATGGTTACCATGGCAACAGAACCCCATAGTTGCCATGGCAACTAAACGCCATGGTTACCATGGCAACCCAACCCTATGGTTACCATGGCAAGAGAACCCCATGGTTACCATAGCAACCAAACCGCGTAGTTGGCATGGCAACACAACCCCATCGTTACCATGGCAAAACAACCCCATGGTTGCCATGGCAACACTACCCCATGGTTACCATGGCAACAGAACCCCATAGTTGCCATGGAAAATAAACGCCATGGTTACCATGGCAACACAACCCCATGGTTGCCATGGCAACCCAACCCCATGGTTACCATGGTAACACTACCCCATGGTTACCATGGCAACACACCTGCATGGTTACCTTGGCAACACTACCCCATGGTTGCCATTCCAGAAGAACCGCCTGATAACCATTGCAACCCAACCCCATACTTACCATGGCAACACAACCCCATGGTTGCCATGGCAACACTACCCCATGGTTACCATGGCAACAGAACCCCATGGTTACCATGGCAACACAACCCCATGGTTACCATGGCAACAGAACGCCATGGTTACCATAGCAACCAAACCCCGTGGTTGCCATGGCAACCCAACCCCATGGTTACCATGGCAACACAACCGCATGGTTACCATTGCAACACAACCCCATGGTTGCCATGGCAACACTACCCCATGGTTCCCATGGCAACACAACCGCATGGTTACCACGGCATCTCAACCGCATGGTTGCCATGGCAACTAAACCCCATAGTTGCCATAGCAACCCGACCCCATAGTTACCATGGCAACACAACCCCATGGTTGCCATGGCAACCGAACCCCATCGTTACCATGGCAACACAACCCCATGTTTGCCATGGCAACACTACCCCATGGTTACCATGGCAACAGTATCCCATAGTTGCGATGGCAAATAAACTCCATGGTTACCATGGCAACACAACCCCATGGTTCTCATGGCAACACAACCTTGTGGTTTCCATGGCAACCCAACCCCATCGTTACCAGGGCAACACAACCCCACGGTTGCCATGGCAACCCAACACCACGGTTACCATGGCAACACAGCCGCATGGTTACAATGGAAACGCTACCCCATGGTTACCAAGGCAACACAACCCCATGGTTGCCATGGCAACACAAGCGCCTGATAACCATTGCAACCCAACCCCATAGTTACCATGGCAACACAACCCCATGGTTGCCATGGCAACACTACCCCATGGTTACCATGGCAACAGAACCCCATAGTTGCCATGGCAACTCAACCCCATCGTTACCATGGCAACACAACCCCATGGTTACCATGGAAACAGAACGCCATGGTTACCATAGCAACCAAACCCCGTGGTTGCCATGGCAACCCAACCCCATGGTTACCATGGCAACCCAACCCCATGGTTACCATGGCAACACAACCGCATGGTTGCCATGGCAACACTACCCCATGGTTACCATGGCAACAGTATCCCATAGTTGCCATGGCAACTAAACTCCATGGTTACCATGGCAACACAACCCCATGGTTCTCATGGCAACACAACCCCGTGGTTTCCATGGCAATCCAACCCCATCGTTACCATGGCAACTAAACGCCATGGTTGCCATGGCAACACAACCCCATGGTTGCCATGGCAACCCAACCCCATGGTTACCATGGCAACACAACCGCATGGTTACAATGGAAACGCTACCCCATGGTTACCAAGGCAACACAACCGCATGGTTGCCATGGCAACTAAACGCCATGGTTCCCATGGCAACACAACGCCGTGGTTGCCATGGCAACCCAACCCCATGGTTACCATGGCAACACAACCGCATGGTTACCATGGCAACGCTACCCATGGTTACCATGGCAACACAACCGCATGGTTACCATGGCAACACTACCCCATGGTTTCCATTCCAAAAGAACCGCCTGATAACCATTGCAACCCAACCCCATAGTTACCATGGCAACACAACACCATGGTTGCCATGGCAACACTACCCCATGGTTACCATGGCAACAGAACCCCATAGTTCCCATGGAAACTAAACGCCATGGTTACCATGGCAACACAACCCCATGGTTGCCATTGCAACAGTATCCCATAGTTGCCATGGTAACTAAACTCCATGGTTACCATGGCAGCACAACCCCATGGTTCTCATGGCAACACAACCCCGTGGTTTCCATGGCAACCAAACCCCATCGTTACCATGGCAACACAACCCCATGGTTGCCATGGCAACCCAACCCCACGGTTACCATGGCAACACTACCCCATGGTTACCATGGCAACACAACTGCATGGTTACCATGGCAACACTACCCCATGGTTGCCATTCCAAAAGAACCGCCTGATAACCATTGCAACCCAACCCCATACTTACCATGGCAACACAACCCCATGGTTGCCATGGCAACACTACCCCATGGTTACCATGGCAACAGAACCCCATGGTTACCATAGCAACTAAACGCCATGGTTACCATGGCAACCCAACCCCATCGTTACCATGGCAACACAACCCCATGGTTGCCATGGCAACACTACCCCATGGTTACCATGGCAACAGAACCCCATAGTTGCCATGGAAAATAAACGCCATGGTTACCATGGCAACACAACCCCATGGTTGCCATGGCAACCCAACCTCATGGTTACCATGGCAACAGTACCCCATGGTTACCATGGCAACACAACTGCATGGTTACCTTGGCAACACTACCCCATGGTTGCCATTCCAAAAGTACCGCCTGATAACCATTGCAACCCAACCCCATACTTACCATGGCAACACAACCCCATGGTTGCCATGGCAACACTACCCCATGGTTACCATGGCAACAGAACCCCATAGTTGCCATGGCAACTCAACCCCATCGTTACCATGGCAACACAACCCCATGGTTACCATGGCAACAGAACGCCATGGTTACCATAGCAACCAAACCCCGTGGTTGCCATGGCAACCCAACCCCGTGGTTACCATGGCAACCCAACCCCATGGTTACCATGGCAACACAACCGCCTGATAAACATTGCAACCCAACCCCATAGTTACCATGGCAACACAACCCCATGGTTGCCATGGCAACACTACCCCATGGTTACCATGGCAACAGAACCCCATAGTTGCCATGGCAACACTACCCCATGGTTACCCTTGCAACACAACCCCATGGTTACCACGGCAACAGAACGCCATGGTTACCATAGCAACCAAACCCCGTGGTTGCCATGGCAACACAACCGCATGGTTACCACAACAACACAACCGCATGGTTACCATGGCAACGCAACTGCATGGTTACCACGGCATCTCAACCCCATGGTTGCCATGGCAACTAAACCCCATAGTTTCCATAGCAACCCAACCCCATAGTTACAATGGCAACACAACCCCATGGTTCCCATGGCAACACAACCCCGTGGTTGCCATGGCAACCCAAACCCATCGTTACCATGGCAAATAAACGCCATGGTTCCCATGGCAACACAACCCCGTGGTTGCCATGGCAACCCAACCCCATCGTTACCACGGCAACACAACCCCATGGTTGCCATGGCAACACTACCCCATGGTTACCATGGCAACACATCCCCATGGTTGCCATGGCAACACTAACCCATGGTTACCATGGCAACACTAACCCATGGTTACCATGGCAACAGAACCCCATAGTTGCTATGGCAACTAAACGCCATGGTTACCATGGCAACACAACCCCATGGTTGCCATGGCAACACAACCCCATGGTTACGATGGACACAGAACCCCATGCTACCCATAGCAACCAAACCCCATGGTTACCATGGCAACACAACCGCATGGTTACCATGGCAACACTACCCCATGGTTACCATGGCAACTAAACCCCATAGTTTCCATAGTAACCAAACCCCATAGTTACTATGGCAACACAACCCCATGGTTGGATGGCAACACTATCCCATGGTTACCATAGCAACAGAACCCCATAGTTACTATGGCAACTAAACGCCATGGTTCCCATGGCAACACAACGCCGTGGTTGCTATGGCAACCCAACCCCATGGTTACCATGGCAACACAACCGCATGGTTACCATGGCAATGCTACCCCATGGTTACCATGGCAACACAAACGCATGGTTACCATGGCAACACAACCCCATGGTTCCCATGGCAACACAACCCCGTGGTTGCCATGGCAACCCAAACCCATCGTTACCATGGTAAATAAACGCCATGGTTCCCATGGCAACACAACCCCATGGTTACCATGGCAACAGAACGCCATGGTTACCATAGCAACCAAACCCCGTGGTTTCCATGGCAACCCAACCCCATGGTTACCATGGCAACACAACAGCATGGTTACCATTGCAACACAACCCCATGGTTGCCATGGCAACACTACCCCATGGTTCCCATGGCAACACAACCGCATGGTTACCACGGCATCTCAACCACATGGTTGCCATGGCAACTAAACCCCATAGTTGCCAGAGCAACCCAACCCCATAGTTACCATGGCAACACAACCCCATGGTTGCCATGGCAACCGAACCCCATCGTTACCATGGCAACACAACCCCATGTTTGCCATGGCAACACTACCCCATGGTTACCATGGCAACACAACCCCATGGTTCTCATGGCAACACAACCCCGTGGTTTCCATGGCAACCCAACCCCATCGTTACCATGGCAACACAACCCCACGGTTGCCATGGCAACCCAACACCACGGTTACCATGGCAACACAGCCGCATGGTTACAATGGAAACGCTACCCCATGGTTACCAAGGCAACACAACCGCATGGTTGCCATGGCAACACAACCGCCTGATAACCATTGCAACCCAACCGCATAGTTACCATGGCAACACAACCCCATGGTTACCATGGCAACACAACCGCATGGTTACCATGGCAACGCTACGCCATGGTTACCATGGCAACACAACCGAATGGTTACCATGGCAACGCTGCCCCATGGTTACGATGGCAACCAAACCCCATGGTTACCATGGCAACAGAACGCCATGGTTACCATAGCAACCAAACCCCGTGGTTGCCATGGCAACCCAACCCCATAGTTACCATGGCAACACAACCCCATGGTTGCCATGGCAACACTACCCCATGGTTACCATGGCAACAGAACCCCATAGTTGCCATGGCAACACTACCCCATGGTTACCATGGCAACACAACCCCATGGTTACCATGGCAACAGAACGCCATGGTTACCATAGCAACCAAACCCCGTGGTTGCCATGGCAACACAACCGCATGGTTACCACAACAACACAACCGCATGGTTACCATGGCAACGCAACTGCATGGTTACCACGGAATCTCAACCCCATGGTTGCCATGGCAACTAAACCCCATAGTTTCCATAGCAACCCAACCCCATAGTTACAATGGCAACACAACCCCATGGTTCCCATGGCAACACAACCCCGTGGTTGCCATGGCAACCCAAACCCATCGTTACCATGGCAAATAAACGCCATGGTTACCATGGCAACACAACCCCATGGTTCCCATGGCAACACAACCCCGTGGTTGCCATGGCAACCCAACCCCATCGTTACCACGGCAACACAACCCCATGGTTGCCATGGCAACACTACCCCATGGTTACCATGGCAACACAACCCCATTGTTGCCATGGCAACACTACCCCATGGTTACCATGGCAACAGAACCCCATAGTTGCTACGGCAACTAAACGCCATGGTTACCATGGCAACACAACCCCATGGTTGCCATGGCAACACAACCCCATGGTTACGATGGCAACAGAACCCCATGCTAACCATAGCAACCAAACCCCATGGTTACCATGGCAACACAACCGCATGGTTACCATGGCAACACTACCCCATGGTTACCATGGCAACTAAACCCCATAGTTTCCATAGTAACCAAACCCCATAGTTACCATGGCAACACAACCCCATGGTTGGATGGCAACACTACCCCATGGTTACCATAGCAACAGAACCCCATAGTTACTATGGCAACTAAACGCCATGGTTCCCATGGCAACACAACGCCGTGGTTGCCATGGCAACCCAACCCCATGGTTACCATGGCAACACAACCGCATGGTTACCATGGCAACGCTACCCCATGGTTACCATGGCAACACAAACGCATGGTTACCATGGCAACACAACCCCATGGTTCCCATGGCAACACAACCCCGTGGTTGCCATGGCAACCCAAACCCATCGTTACCATGGTAAATAAACGCCATGGTTACCATGGCAACACAACCCCATGGTTCCCATGGCAACACAACCCCGTGGTTGCCATGGCAAGCCAACCCCATCGTTACCATGGCAACACAACCCCATGTTTGCCATGGCAACACTACCCCATGGTTACCATGGCAACTGTATCCCATAGTTGCCATGGCAACTAAATGCCATGGTTACCATGGCAACACAACCCCATGGTTCCCATGGCAACACAACCCCGTGGTTGCCATGGCAACCCAACCCCATCGTGACCATGGCAACACAACCCCATGGTTGCCATGGCAACCCAACCGCATGGTTACCATGGCAACACAACCGTATGGTTACAATGGCAACGCTACCCCATGGTTACCATGGCAACACAACCGCATGGTTACCATGGCAACACTACACCATGGTTGCCATTCCAAAAGAACCGCCTGATAACCATTGCAACCCAACCCCATAGTTACCATGGCAACACAACCCCATGGTTGCCATGGCAACACTACCCCATGGTTACCATGGCAACACAACCCCATAGTTGCCATGGCAACTAACCGCCATGGTTACCATGGCAACCCAACCCCATGGTTACCATGGCAACAGAACGCCATGGTTACCATAGCAACCACACCCCGTGGTTGCCATGGCAACCCAACGCCATGGTTACCATGGCAACACAACCCCGTGGTTGCCATGGCAACCCATCCCCGTCGTTACCACGGCAACACAACCCCATGGTTGCCATGGCAACCCTACCCCATCGTTACCACGGCAACACAACCCCATGGTTGCCATGGCAACACTACCCCATGGTTACCATGGCAACACAACCCCATGGTTGCCATGGCAACACTACCCCATGGTTACCATGGCAACAGAACCCCATAGTTGCTATGGCAACTAAACGCCATGGTTACCATGGCAACACAACCCCATGGTTGCCATGGCAACACAACCCCATGGTTACGATGGCAACAGAACCCCATGCTACACATAGCAACCAAACCCCATGCTTACCATGGCAACACAACCGCATGGTTACCATGGCAACACTACCCCATGGTTACCATGGCAACTAAACCCCATAGTTTCCATAGTAACCAAACCCCATAGTTACCATGGCAACACAACCCCATGGTTGGATGGCAACACTACCCCATGGTTACCATAGCAATAGAACCCCATAGTTACTATGGCAACTAAACGCCATGGTTCCCATGGCAACACAACGCCGTGGTTGCTATGGCAACCCAACCCCATGGTTACCATGGCAACACAACCGCATGGTTACCATGGCAATGCTACCCCATGGTTACCATGGCAACACAAACGCATGGTTACCATGGCAACACAACCCCATGGTTCCCATGGCAACACAACCCCGTGGTTGCCATGGCAACCCAAACCCATCGTTACCATGGTAAATAAACGCCATGGTTACCATGGCAACACAACCCCATGGTTGCCATTCCAAAAGAACGGCCTGATAATCATTGCAACCCAACCCCATACTTACCATAGCAACCAAACCCCGTGGTTGCCATGGCAACACAACCCCATGGTTACCATGGCAACACAACCGCATGGTTACCATGGCAAAAGTACCCCATGATTGCCATTCCAATAGAACCGCCTGATAACCATTGTAACCCAACCCCATAGTAACCATGGCAACACAACCCCATGGTTACCATGGCAACAGAACCCCATAGTTGCCATGGCAACTAAACGCCATGGTTACCATGGCAACACAACCCCATGGTTGCCATGGAAACCCAACCCCATGGTTACCATGGAAACACAAACGCATCGTTACCACGGCATCTCAACCGCATGGTTGCCATGGCAACTAAACCCCATAGTTGCCATAGCAACCCAACCACATAGTTACCATGGCAACACAACCCCGTCGTTGCCATGGCAACCCAACCCCATCGTTACCATGGCAACACAACCCCATGTTTGCCATGGCAACACTACCCCATGGTTACCATGGCAACTGTATCCCATAGTTGCCATGGCAACTAAACGCCATGGTTACCATGGCAACACAACCCCATGGTTCCCATGGCAACACAACCCCGTGGTTGCCATGGCAACCCAACCCCATCGTGACCATGGCAACACAACCCCATGGTTGCCATGGCAACCCAACCGCATGGTTACCATGGCAACACAACCGTATGGTTACAATGGCAACGCTACCCCATGGTTACCATGGCAACACAACCGCATGGTTACCATGGCAACACTACACCATGGTTGCCATTCCAAAAGAACCGCCTGATAACCATTGCAACCCAACCCCATAGTTACCATGGCAACACAACCCCATGGTTGCCATGGCAACACTACCCCATGGTTACCATGGCAACAGAACCCCATAGTTGCCATGGCAACTAAACGCCATGGTTACCATGGCAACCCAACCCCATGGTTACCATGGCAACAGAACGCCATGGTTACCATAGCAACCACACCCCGTGGTTGCCATGGCAACCCAACGCCATGGTTACCATGGCAACACAACGGCATGGTTACCACAACAACACAACCGCATGGTTACCACGGCAACCCAACTGAATGGTTACCACGGCATCTCGACCCCATGGTTGCCATGGCAACTAAACGCCATAGTTGCCATAGCAACCCAACCCCATAGTTACCATGGCAACACAACCCCATGGTTCCCATGGCAACACAACCCCGTGGTTGCCATGGCAACCCAACCCCATCGTTACCATGGCAACACAACCCCAAGGTTGCCATGGCAACACTACCCCATGGTTACCATGGAAACAGTATCCCATAGTTGCCCTGGCAACTAAGCGCCATGGTTACCATGGCAACAGAACCCCATAGTTGCCATGGCAACCCAACCCCATCGTTACCATGGCAACACTACACCATGGTTCCCATGGCAACACAACCCCGTGGTTGCCATGGCAACCCATCCCCATCGTTACCACGGCAACACAACCCCATGGTTGCCATGGCAACCCTATCCCATGGTTACCATGGCAACACAACCCCATGGTTGCCATGGCAACACTACCCCATGGTTACCATGGCAACAGAACCCCCTAGTTGCCATGGCAACTAAACGCCATGGTTACCATGGCAACACAACCCCATGGTTGCCGTGGCAACACAATTCCATGGTTACGATGGCAACAGAACCCCATGCTAACCATAGCAACCAAACCCCATGGTTACCATGGCAACAATACGCCATGGTTACCATGGCAACCCAACCCCATGGTTGCCATGGCAACTAAACCCCATAGTTTCCATAGTAAACCAACCCCATAGTTACCATTTCAACACAACCCCATGGTTGCCATGGCAACACTACCCCATGGTTACCATAGCAACAGAACCCCATAGTTGCTATGGCAACTAAACGCCATGGTTCCCATGGCAACACAACGCCGTGGTTGCCATGGCAACCCAACCCCATGGTTACCATGGCAACACAACCGCATGGTTACCATGGCAACGCTACCCCATGGTTACCATGGCAACACAACCGCATGGTTACCATGGCAACGCTGCCCCATGGTTACGATGGCAACCAAACCCCATGGTTACCATGGCAACAGAACGCCATGGTTACCATAGCAACCAAACACCGTGGTTGCCATGGCAACCCAACCCCATGGTTACAATGGCAACACAACCGCATGGTTACCATGGCAACACTACCCCATGATTGCCATTCCAAGAGAACCGCCTGATAACCATTGCAACCCAACCCCATACTTACCATGGCAACACAACCCCATGGTTGCCATGGCAACACTACCCCATGGTTACCATGGCAACAGAACCCCATGCTAACCATAGCAAGCAAACCCCACGGTTACCATGGCAACACAACCCCATGGTTGCCATTCCAAAAGAACCGCCTGATAACCATTGCAACCCAACCCCATAGTTACCATGGCAACACAACCCCATGGTTGCCATGGCAACACTACCCCATGGTTACCATGGCAACAGAACCCCATAGTTGCCATGGCAACACTACCCCATGGTTACCATGGCAACACAACCCCATGGTTACCATGGCAACAGAACGCCATGGTTACCATAGCAACCAAACCCCGTGGTTGCCATGGCAACCCAACCCCATGGTTACCATGGAAACACAACCGCATGGTTACCACAACAACACAACCGCATGGTTACCACGGCAACCCAAGTGCATGGTTACCACGGCATCTCAACCCCATGGTTGCCATGGCAACTAAACCCCATAGTTACCATGGCAACCAAACCCCATAGTTACCATGGCAACACAACCCCATGGTTGCCATGGCAACACTACCCCTTGGTTACCATAGCAACAGAACCCCATAGTTACTATGGCAACTAAACGCCATGGTTCCCATGGCAACACAACGCCGTGGTTGCCATGGCAACACTACCCCATGGTTACCATGGCAACACTACCCCACAGTTACCATGGCAACACAACTGCATGGTTACCATGGCAACACTACCCCATGGTTGCCATTCCAAAAGAACCGCCTGATAACCATTGCAACCCAACCCCATACTTACCATGGCAACACAACCCCATGGTTGCCATGGCAACACTACCCCATGGTTACCATGGAAACAGAACCCCATAGTTGCCATGGCAACTAAACGCCATGGTTACCATGGCAACCCAACCCCATGGTTGCCATGGCAACAGAACCCCATGGTTACCATAGTAACCAAACCGCGTGGTTGCCATGGGAACCCAACCCCATCGTTACCATGGCAACACAACCCCATGGTTGCCATGGCAACACTACCCCATGGTTACCATCGCAACAGAACCCCATAGTTTCCATGGAAAATAAACGCCATGGTTACCATGGCAACACAACCCCATGGTTGCCATGGCAACCCAACCCCATAGTTACTATGGCAACACTACCCCATGGTTCTCATGGCAACACAACCGCATGGTTTCCATGGCAACACTACCCCATGGTAGCCATTCCAAAAGAACCGCCTGAGAACCATTGCAACCCAACCACATACTGACCATGGCAACACAACCCCATGGTTGCCATGGCAACACTACCCCATTGTTACCATGGCAACAGAACCCCATAGTTACCATGGCAACACAACCGCATGGTTACCATGGCAACAGAACGCCATGGTTACCATAGCAACCAAACCCCGTGGTTGCCATGGCAACCCAACCCCATGGTTACCATGGCAACACAACCGCATGGTTACCATGGCAACACTACCCCATGATTGCCATTCCAAAAGAACCGCCTGATAACCATTGAAACCCAACCCCATAGTTACCATGGCAACACAACCCCATGGTTGCCATGGCAACACTACCCCATGGTTACCATGGCAACAGAACCCCATGCTAACCATAGCAACCAAACCCCATGGTTACCATGGCAACAAAACCCCATGCTTGCCATGGCAACACTACCCCATGGTTACCATGGAAACGCAACCCCATGGTTGCCGTGGCAACTAAACGCCATGGTTACCAAGGCAACACAACCCCATGGTTGGCATGGCAACCCAACCCCATGGTTGCCATGGCAACACTACCCCATTGTTACCATGGAAACGCAACCCCATGGTTGCCGTGGCAACTAAACGCCATGGTTACCATGGCAACAGACCCCCTTGGTTACCATAGCAACCAAACCCCGTGGTAGCCATGGCAACCCAACCCCATGGTTACCATGGCAACACAACGGCATGGTTACCACGGCATCTCGACCCCATGGTTGCCATGGCAACTAAACCCCACAGTTTCCATAGCAACCCAACACCATAGTTACCATGGCAACAAAACCCCATGGTTCCCATGCCAACACAACCCCGTGGTTGCCATGGCAACCCAACCCCATGGTTACCACAACAACACAACTGCATGGTTACCACGACAACCCAACTGCATGGTTACCACGGCATCTCAACCCCATCGTTGCTATGGCAACACAACCCCATGGTTACCATGGAAACACTACCCCGTGGTTACCATGGCAACAGAACCCCATAGTTGCCATGGCAACTAAACGCCATGGTTCCCATGGCAACACAACACCGTGGTTGCCATGGCAACCCAACCCCGTGGTTACCATGGCAACACAACCGCATGGTTACCTTGGCAACGCTACCCCATGGTTACCATGGCAACACAACCGCATGGTTACCATGGCAACACTACCCCATGGTTGCCATTCCAAAAGAACCGCCTGATAACCATTGCAACCCAATCCCATACTTACCATGGCAACACAACCCCATGGTTTCCATGGCAACACTACCCCACGGTTACCATGGCAACAGAACCCCATGGTTACCATGGCAACCCAACCCCATGGTTACCATGGCAAGAGAACGCCATGGTTACCATAGCAACCAAACACCGTGGTTGTCATGGCAACCCAACCCCATGGTTACCATGGCAACACAACCGCATGGTTACCATGGCAACACTACCCCATGATTGCCATTCCAAAAAAACCGCCTGATAACCATTGCAACCCAACCCCATAGTTACCATGGCAACACAACCCCATGGTTGCCATGGCAACACTACCCCGTGGTTACCATGGCAACACAACTGCATGGTTACCATGGCAACACTACCCCATGGTAGCCATTCCAAAAGAACCGCCTGATAACCATTGCAACCCAACCCCATAGTTACCATGGCAACACAACCCCATGGTTGCCATGGCAACACTACCCCATGGTTACCATGGCAACAGAACCCCATAGTTGCCATGGCAACACTACCCCATGGTTACCATGGCAACACAACCCCATGGTTACGATGGCAACAGAACCCCATGCTAACCATAGCAACCAAACCCCATGGTTACCATGGCAACACAACCGCATGGTTACCATGGCAACACTACCCCATGGTTGCCATGGCAACACAACCGCATGGTTGCCATGGCAACACTACCCCATGGTTGCCATGGCAACACTACCCCATGGTTACGATGGCAACAGAACCCCATGCTAACCATAGCAACCAAACCCCATGGTTACCATGGCAACACAACCGCATGGTTACCATGGCAACACTACCCCATGGTTCCCATGTCAACACTACCCCATTGTTACCATGGAAACAGAACCCCATGCTAACCATAGCAACCAAACCCCATGGTTACCATGGCAACACAACCCCATGGTTGCCATTCCAAAAGAACCGCCTGATAACCATTGCAACCCAACCCCATAGTTACCATGGCAACACAACCCCATGGTTACCATGACAACGCTACCCCATGGTTACCATGGCAACACAACCGCATGGTTACCATGGCAACACTACCCCATGGTTGCCATTCCAAAAGAACCGCCTGATAACCATTGCAACCCAACCCCATACTTACCATGGCAACACAACCCCATGGTTACCATGGCAACACTACCCCATGGTTACCATGGAAACGCAACCCCATGGTAGCCGTGGCAACTAAACGCCATGGTTACCATGGCAACACAACCCCATGGTTGGCATGGCAACCCAACCCCATGGTTACCATGGCAACAGACCCCCATGGTTGCCATGGCAACACAACTGCATGGTTACCATGGCAACCCAACCCCATGGTTAGCATGGCAACACTACCCCATGGTTGCCATGGCAACCCAACCCCATGGTTACCATGGCAAGAGAACCCCATGGTTACCATAGCAACCAAACCCCGTGGTTGCCATGGCAACCCAACCCCATGGTTGCCATGGCACCCCAACCCCATGGTTACCATGGCAACACAACCGCATGGTTACCACAACAACACAACCGCATGGTTACCACGGCAACCCAACTGCATGGTTACCACGGCATCTCAACCCCATGGTTGCCATGGCAACTAAACCCCATAGTTGCCATAGCAACCCAACCCCATAGTTACCATGGCAACACAACCCCATGGTTCCCATGGAAACACAACCCCGTGGTTGCCATTGCAACCCAACCCATTAGTTACCATGGCAACACAACCCCATGGTTGCCATGGCAACACTACCCCATGGTTACCATGGCAACAGAACCCCATGCTAACCATAGCAACCAAACCCCATGGTTACCATGGCAACAAAACCGCATGGTTACTATGGCAACACTACCCCATGGTTACCCTGGAAACGCAACCCCATGGTTGCCGTGGCAACCAAACGCCATGGTTACCTTGGCAACACAACCCCATGGTTGGCATGGCAACCCAACCCCATGGTTACCATGGAAACGCAACCCCATGGTTGCCGTGGCAACTAAACGCCATGGTTACCATGGCAACACAACCCCATGGTTGGCATGGCAACCCAACCCCATGGTTACCATGGCAACAGACCCCCATGGTTACCATAGCAACCAAACCCCGTGGTTGTCATGGCAACCCAACCCCATGGTTACCATGGCAACACAACCGCATGGTTACCACAACAACACAACCGCATGGTTACCACGACAACCCAACTGCATGGTTACCACGGCATCTAAACCCCATCGTTGCCATGGCAACAGAAACCCATGGTTACCATGGAAACACTACCCCATGGTTACCATGGCAACAGAACCCCATAGTTGCCCTGGCAACTCAACCCCGTGGTTACCATGGCAACACAACCGCATGGTTACCATGGCAACGCTACCCCATGGTTACCATGGCAACACAACCGCATGGTTACCATGGCAACACTACCCCATGGTTGCCATTCCAAAAGAACCGCCTGATAACCATTGCAACCCAACCCCATACTTACCATGGCAACACAACCCCGTGGTTGCCATGGCAACACTACCCCATGGTTACCATGGCAACCGTACCCCATAGTTGCCATGGCAACTAAACGCCATGGTTACCATGGCAACACAACTCCATGGTTGCCATGGTAACCCAACCCCATGCTTACGATGGCAACAGAACCCCATGCTAACCATAGCAACCAAACCCCATGGTTACCATGGCAACACAACCGCATGGTTACCATGGCAACACTACCCCATGGTTGCCATTCCAAAAGAACCGCCTGATAACCATTGCAACCCAACCCCATAGTTACCATGGCAACACAACCCCATGGTTGCCATGGCAACACTACCGCATGGTTACCATGGAAACGCAACACCATGGTTGCCATGGCAACTAAACGCCATGGTTACCATGGCAACACAACCCCATGGTTGGCATGGAAACCCAACCCCATGGTTACCATGGCAACAGAACCCCATGGTTACCATAGCAACCAAACCCCGTGGTTGCCATGGCAACCCAACCCCACGGTTACCATGGAAACACAACCGCATGGTTACCACAACAACACAACCGCATGGTTACCACGGCAACCCAACTGCATGGTTACCACGGCATCTCAACCCCATGGTTCCCATGGCAACACAACCCCGTGGTTGCCATGGGTCCCAACCCCATCGTTACCATGTCAACTAAACGCCACGGTTACCATGGCAACACAACCCCATGGTTCTCATGGCAACACAACCCCGTGGTTGCCATGGCAACCCAACCCCATCGTTACCATGGCAACACAACCCCATGGTTGCCATGGCAACACTACCCCATGGTTACCATGGCAACACAACCCCATAGTTGCCATGTCAACTAAAACTCCATGGTTACCATGGCAACACAACCCCATGGTTGCCATGACAACCCAACCCCATGGTTACCATGGCAACACAACCGCATGGTTACAATGGCAACGCTACCCCATGGTTACCATGGCAACACAACCGCATGGTTACCATGGCAACACTACTCCATGGTTGCCATTCCAAAAGAACCGCCTGATAACCATTGCAACCCAACCCCATAGTTACCATGGCAACACAACCCCATGGTTGCCATGGCAACACTACCCCATGGTTACCATGGCAACAGACCCCCATAGTTGCCATAGCAACCAAACCCCGTGGTTGCCATGGCAACCCAACCCCATGGTTACCATGGCAACACAACGGCATGGTTACCACAACAACACAACCTCATGGTTACCACGGCAACCCATCTGCATGGTTACCGCGGCATCTCGACCCCATGGTTGCCATGGCAACTAAACCCCATAGTTTCCATAGCAACCCAACCCCATAGTTACCATGGCAACACAACCCCATGGTTCCCATGGCAACACAACCCCGTGGTTGCCATGGCAACAGTACCCCATAGTTGCCATGGCAACTAAACGCCATGGTTACCATGGCAACACAACCCCATGGTTACCATTCCAAAAGAACCGCCTGATAACCATTGCAACACAACCCCATGGTTACCATGGCAAGAGAATGCCATGGTTACCGTAGCAACCAAACCCCGTGGTTGCAATGGTTATCAGGCGGTTCTTTTGGAATGGCAATCATGGGGTAGTGTTGCCATGGTAACCATGCGGTTGTGTTGCCATGGTAACCATGGCGTTCTGTTGCTGTGGTAACCATGCGGTTGGGTTGCCATGGTAACCATTGGGTTCTGTTGCCATGGTAACAATGGGGTAGTGTTGCCATGGCAACCATGGGGTTGTGTTGCCATGGTAAGTATGGGGTTGGGTTGCAATGGTTATCAGGCGGTTCTTTTGGAATGGCAACCATGGGGTAGTGTTGCCATGGTAACCATGCGGTTGTGTTGCCATGGTAACCATGGGGTAGCGTTGCCATAGTAACCATGCGGTTGTGTTGCCATGGTAACCATGGGGTTGGGTTGCCATGGCAACCATGGGGTTGTGTTGCCATGGTAACCATGGCGTTTAATTGCCATGGCAACAATGGGGTTGTGTTGCCATGGTAACCATGGGGTAGTGTTGCCATGGCAACCATGGTGTTGTGTTGCCATGGTAACAATGGGGTTGTGTTGCCGTGGTAACTATGGGGTTGGGTTTCTATGGCAACTATGGGGTTTAGTTGCCATGGCAACCATGGGGTTGAGATGCCGTGGTAACCATGCAGTTGGGTTGCCGTGGTAACCATGCGGTTGTGTTGTTGTGGTAACCATGCGGTTGTGTTGCCATGGTAACCATGGGGTTCTCTTGCCATGGTAACCATGGGGTAGTGTTGCCATGGCAACCATGGGGTTGTGTTGCCATGGTAACCATGCTATTGTGTTGCCACGGTAACCATGCAGTTGTGTTGCCATGGCAACCATGGGGTAGTGTTGCCATGGTAACCATGCGGTTGTGTTGCCATGGTAACCATGGGGTAGCGTTGCCATAGTAACCATGCGGTTGTGTTGCCATGGTAACCATGGGGTTGGGTTGCCATGGCAACCATGGGGTTGTGTTGCCATGGTAACCATTGCGTTTAGTTGCCATGGGAACCATGGGGTTGTGTTGCCATGGTAACTATGGGGTTGGGTTGCTATGGCAACTATGGGGTTTAGTTGCCATTGCAACCATGGGGTTGAGATGCCGTGGTAACCATGCTGTTGGGTTGCCGTGGTAACCATGCGGTTGTGTTGTTGTGGTAACCATGCGGTTGTGTTGCCATGGTAACCATGGGGTTGAGTTGCCATGGCAACCACGGGGTTTGGTTGCTATGGTAACCATGGGGTTCTCTTGCCATGGTAACCATGGGGTTGGGTTGCCATGGCAACCATGGGGTTGTGTTGCCATGGTAACCATGCGGTTGTGTTGCCATGGTAACCATGCAGTTGTGTTGCCATGGCAACCATGGGGTAGTGTTGCCATGGGAACCATGGGGTTGTGTTGCCATGGTAACTATGGGGTTGGGTTGCTATAGCAACCATGGGGTTTAGTTGCCATGGCAACCATGCAGTTGAGATGCCGTGGTAACCATGCAGTTGGGTTGCCGTGGTAACCATGCGGTTGTGTTGTTGTGGTAACCATGCGGTTGTGTTGCCATGGTAACCATGGGGTTGGGTTGCCATGGCAAGCACGGGGTTTGGTTGCTATGGTAACCATGGGGTTCTCTTGCCATGGTAACCATGGGGTTGGGTTGCCATGGCAACCATGGGGTTGTGTTGCCATGGTAACCATGCGGTTGTGTTGCCATGGTAACCATGCAGTTGTGTTGCCATGGTAACCATGGGGTTGGGTTGCCATGGAAACCACGGGGTTGTGTTGCCATGGTAACCATGGCGTTTAGTTGCCATGGCAACTATGCCATACTGTTGCCATGGTAACCATGGGGTAGTGTTGCCATGGCAACCATGGGGTTGTGTTGCCATGGAAACGATGGGGTTTGGTTGCTATGGTTAGCATGGGGTTCTGTTGCCATCGTAACCATGGGGTTGGGTTGCCATGGCAATCGTGGGGTTGTGTTGCCGTGGTAACCATGGGGTTGGGTTGCAATGGTTATCAGGCGTTTCTTTTGGAATGGCAACCATGGGGTAGTGTTGCCATGGTAACCATGCAGTTGTGTTGCCATGGTAACCATGGGGTAGTGTTGCCATGGTAACGATGGGGTTGGGTTGCTATGGTAACCATGGCGTTCTGTTGCCATGGTAACCATGGGTTTGGGTTGCCATGGTCACCATGGCTTTTAGTTGCCATGGCAACTATGGGGTTCTGTTGCCATGGTAACCATGGGGTAGTGTTGCCATGGCAACCATGGGGTTGTGTTGCCATGGTATGTATGGGGTTGGGTTGCAATGGTTATCAGGCGGTTCTTTTGGAATGGAAACCATGGGGTAGTGTTGCAATGGTAACCATGCGGTTGTGTTGCCATGGTAACGATGGGGTTGGGTTGCCATGGCAACCATGGGGTTGTGTTGCCATGGGAACCATGGGGTTGTGTTGCCATGGTAACCATGGCGTTTAGTTGCCATGGCAACTATGGGGTACTGTTGCCATGGTAACCATGGGGTAGTGTTGCCATGGCAAACATGGGGTTGTGTTGCCATGGTAACGATGGGGTTGGGTTGCCATGGCAACCACGGGGTTGTGTTGCCATGGTAACTATGGTGTTGGGTTGCTATGGAAACTAAGGGGTTTAGTTGCCATGGCAACCATGCGGTTGAGATGCCGTGGTAACCATGCAGTTGGGTTGCCGTGGTAACCATGCGGTTGTGTTGTTGTGGTAACCATGCGGTTGTGTTGCCATGGTAACCATGGGGTTTGGTTGCTATGGTTAGCATGGGGTTCTGTTGCCATGGTAAGCATGGGGTTGGGTTGCCATGGCAATCGTGGGGTTGTGTTGCCATGGTACCCATGGCGTTTAGTTGCCATGGCAAATATGGGGTTCTGTTGCCATGGTAACCATGGGGTAGTGTTGCCATGGCAACCATGGGGTTGTGTTGCCATGGTAACTATGGGGTTGGGTTGCAATGGTTATCAGGCGGTTCTTTTGGAATGGCAACCATGGGGTAGTGTTGCCATGGTAACCATGCGGTTGTGTTGCCATGGTAACCATGGGGTTGGGTTGCCATGGCAACCACGGGGTTTGGTTGCTATGGTAACCATGGCGTTCTGTTGCCATGGTAACCATGGGGTTGGGTTGCCATGGCAACCACGGGGTTGTGTTGCCATGGGAACCATGGGGTTGTGTTGCCATGGTAACTATGGGGTTGGGTTGCTATGGAAACTATGGGGTTTAGTTGCCATGGCAACCATGGGGTTGAGATGCCGTGGTAACCATGCAGTTGGGTTGCCGTGGTAACCATGCGGTTGTGTTGTTGTGGTAACCATGCGGTTGTGTTGCCATGGTAACCATGGGATTGGGTTGCCGTGGCAACCACGGGTTTTCTGTGTCCATGGTAACCATGGGGTTGGGTTGCCATGGTAACCATGGCGTTTAGTTGCCATGGCAACTATGGGGTTCGGTTGCCATGGCAACCATGGGGTTCTGTTGCCATGGTAACCATGGCGTTTTGTTGCCATGTCAACTATGGGGTTCTGTTGCCATGGAAACCACGGGGTTGTGTTGCCATGGGAACCATGGGGTTGTGTTGCCATGGTAACTATGGGGTTGGGTTGCTGTGGAAACTATGGGGTTCAGTTTCCATGGCAACCATGGGGTTGAGATGCCGTGGTAACCATGCAGTTGGGTTGCCGTGGTAACCATGCGGTTGTTTTGTTGTGGTAACCATGCGGTTGTGTTGCCATGGTAACCATGGGGTTGGGTTTCCATGGCAACCACGGCGTTTTGTTGCTATGGTAACCATGGGGTTCGGTGTCCATGGTAACCATGGGGTTGGGTTGCCATGGTAACCATGGCGTTTAGTTGCCATGGCAACTATGGGGTTTGGTTGCCATGGCAACCATGGGGTTGTGTTGCCATGGTAAGCATGGCGTTTTGTTGCCATGTCAACTATGGGGTTCTGTTGCCGTGGCAACCATGGGGTAGTGTTTCCATGGCAACCATGGGGTTGTGTTGCCATGGTAACTATGGGGTTGGGTTGCTATGGAAAGTATGGGGTTTAGTTGCCTTGGCAACCATGGGGTTGGGTTGCCATGGGAACCATGGGGTTGTGTTGCCATGGTAACCATGGGGTTGGGTTGCCATGGCAACGGCGGGGTTTGGTTGCTATGGTAACCATGGGGTTGGGTTGCCATGGCAACCATGGGGTTGTGTTGCCATGGGAACCATGGCGTTTAGTTGCCATGGCAACTATGGGGTTCTGTTGCAATGCTAACCATGCCGTTTTGTTGCCAAGGCAACTATGGGATTCTGTTGCCATGGTAACCATGGGGTAGTGTTGCCATGGCAACCACGGCGTTGTGTTGCCATGGGAACCATGGGGTTGTGTTGCCATGGTAACTATTCGGTTGGGTGTTTATGGAAACTATGGCGTTTTGTTGCAATGGCAACTATGGGGTTGTGTTGCCATGGTAACCATGGGGTTGGGTTGCCATAGCAACCATGGGGTTGTGTTGCCATGGTAACCATGGGGTTGGGTTGCCATGGCAACCACGGGGTTTGGTTGCTATGGTAACCATGGGGTTGGGTTGCCATGGCAACTATGGGGTTCTTTTGCCATGGCAACCATGGCGTTTAGTTGCCATGGCAACTATGGGGTTCTGTTGCCATGGTAACCATGGGGTTGGGTTCCCATGGTAACCATGGCGTTTAGTTGCCATGGCAACTATGGGGTTGGGTTGCCATGGCAACCATGGGGTTGTGTTGCCATGGTAACCATGGCGTTTAGTTGCCATGGCAACTATGGGGTTCTGTTGCCATGGTAACTATGGGGTTGGGTTGCTATGGAAACTATGGGGTTTAGTTGCCTTGGCAACCATGGGGTTGGGTTGCCATGGCAACCACGGGGTTGTGTTGCCATGGTAACCATGGTGTTATGTTGCCATGGCAACTATGGGGTTCTGTTGCCATGGCAACAATGGGGTAGTGTTTCCATGGCAACCATGGGGTTGTGTTCCCATGGTAACTATGGGGTTGAGTTGCTATGGTAACCATGCAATTGTGTTGCCATGGTAACCAAAGGCTTGGTTTGCCATGGCAACCATGGGGTTGTGTTGCCATGGTAACCATGGCGTTTAGTTGCCATGGCAACTATGGGGTTCTGTTGCCATGGTAACCATGGGGTTGTGTTGCCATGGTAACGATGGGGTTGTGTTGCCATGGTAACTATGGGGTTGGGTTCCTATGGAAACTATGGGGTTTAGTTGCCATGGCAACCATGGGGTTGAGATGCCGTGGTAACCATGCAGTTGGGTTGCCGTGGTAACCATGCGGTTGTGTTGTTGTGGTAACCATGCTGTTGTGTTGCCATGGTAACCATGGGGTTGAGATGCCGTGGTAACCATGCAGTTGGGTTGCCGTGGTAACCATGCGGTTGTGTTGTTGTGGTAACCATGCTGTTGTGTTGCCATGGTAACCATGGCGTTTAGTTGCCATGGCAACTATGGTGTTGGGTTGCCATGGCAACCATGGGGTTGTGTTGCCATGGTAACCATGGCGTTTTGTTGCCATGGCAACTCTGGGGTTCTGTTGCAATGGCAACCATGGGGTAGTGTTTCCATGGTAACCATGGGGTTGTGTTGCCATGGTAACTATGGGGTTGGGTTGCTATGGTAACCATGCGGTTGTGTTGCCATGGTAACCATGGGTTTGGGTTGCCATGGCAACCATGGGGTTGTGTTGCCATGGTAACCATGGCGTTTTGTTGCCATGGCAACTATGGGTTTCTGTTGCCATGGGAACCATGGCGTTTTGTTGCCATGGCAACTATGGGGTTCTGTTGCCATGGCAACCATGGGGTAGTGTTTCCATGGCAACCATGGGGTTGTGTTGCCATGGTAACTATGGGTTTGGGTTGCTATGGTAACCATGCGGTTGTGTTGCCATGGTAACCATGGGGTTGGGTTGCCATGGCAACCATGGGGTTGTGTTGCCATGGTAACCATGGGGTTTAGTTGCCATGGCAACCGTGGGGTTGAGATGCCGTGGTAACCATGCAGTTGGGTTGCCGTGGTAACCATGCGGTTGTGTTGTTGTGGTAACCATGCGGTTGTGTTGCCATGGTAACCATGGGATTGGGTTGCCATGGAAACCACGGGGTTTGGTTGCTATGGTAACCATGGGGTTCTGTGTCGATGGTAACCATGGGGTTGGGTTGCCATGGTAACCATGGCGTTTAGTTGCCATGGCAACTATGGGGTTGGGTTGCCATGGCAACCATGGGGTTGTGTTGCCATGGTAACCATGGCGTTTTGTTGCCATGGCAACCATGGCGTTGGGTTGCCATGGAAACTACGGGGTTTGGTTGCTATGGTAACCATGGGGTTGGGTTGCCATGGCAACCACGGGGTTTGGTTGCTATGGTAACCATGGGGTTCTGTGTCCATGGTAACCATGGGGTTGGGTTGCCATGGTAACCATGGGGTTGTGTTGCCATGGTAACCATGGGATTTAGTTGCCATGGCAACTATGGGGTTCTGTTGCCATGGTAACCATAGGGTTGGGTTGCCATGCAAACCACGGGGTTGGGTTGCTAGGGTAACCATGGGGTTCTGTGTCCATGGCAACCATGGGGTTGGGTTGCCATGGGAACCATGGCGTTTAGTTGCCATGGCAACTATGGGGTTCTGTTGCAATGCTAACCATGCCGTTTAGTTGCCAAGGCAACTATGGGGTTCTGTTGCCATGGTAACCATGGGGTAGTGTTGCCATGGCAACCACGGGGTTGTGTTGCCATGGTAACCATGGGGTTGGGTTGCCATGGCAACCACGGGGTTTGGTTGCTATGGTAACCATGGGGTTGGTTTGCCATGGCAACTATGGGGTTCTTTTGCCATGGAAACCATGGCGTTTAGTTGCCATGGTAACTATGGGGTTGGGTTGCTATGGAAACTATGGGGTTTAGTTGCCTTGGCAACCATGGGGTTGGGTTGCCATGGCAACCACGGGGTTGTGTTGCCATGGTAACCATGGTGTTATGTTGCCATGGCAACTATGGGGTTCTGTTGCCATGGCAACAATGGGGTAGTGTTTCCATGGCAACCATGGGGTTGTGTTCCCATGGTAACTATGGGGTTGAGTTGCTATGGTAACCATGCAATTGTGTTGCCATGGTAACCATGGGCTTGGTTTGCCATGGCAACCATGGGGTTGTGTTGCCATGGTAACCATGGCGTTTAGTTGCCATGGCAACTATGGGGTTCTGTTGCCATGGTAACCATGGTGTTGTGTTGCCATGGTAACGATGGGGTTGTGTTGCCATGGTAACTATGGGGTTGGGTTCCTATGGAAACTATGGGGTTTAGTTGCCATGGCAACCTTGGGGTTGAGATGCCGTGGTAACCATGCAGTTGGGTTGCCGTGGTAACCATGCGGTTGTGTTGTTGTGGTAACCATGCTGTTGTGTTGCCATGGTAACCATGGGATTGGGTTGCCATGGCAACCACGGGGTTTGGTTGCTATGGTAACCATGGGGTTCTGTGTCCATGGTAACCATGGGGTTTGGTTGCCATGGTAACCATGGCGTTTAGTTGCCATGGCAACTATGGGGTTGGGTTGCCATGGCAACCATGGGGTTGTGTTGCCATGGTAACCATGGCGTTTTGTTGCCATGGCAACTCTGGGGTTCTGTTGCAATGGCAACCATGGGGTAGTGTTTCCATTGTAACCATGGGGTTGTGTTGCCATGGTAACTATGGGGTTGGGTTGCTATGGTAACCATGCGGTTGTGTTGCCATGGTAACCATGGGTTTGTGTTGCCATGGCCACCATGGGGTTGTGTTGCCATGGTAACCATGGCGTTTTGTTGCCATGGCAACTAGGGGTTTCTGTTGCCATGGGAACCATGGCGTTTTGTTGCCATGGCAACTATGGGGTTCTGTTGCCATGGCAACCATGGGGTAGTGTTTCCATGGCAACCATGGGGTTGTGTTGCCATGGTAACCATGGCGTTTAGTTGCCATGGCAACTATGGGGTTCTGTTGCCATGGTAACCATGGGGTTGGGTTGCCATGGCAACCATGGGGTTGTGTTGCCATGGTAACTATGGGGTTGTGTTGCCATGGTAACTATGGGGTTGGGTTGCTATGGAAACTATGGGGTTTAGTTGCCATGGCAACCATGGGGTTGAGATGCCGTGGTAACCATGCAGTTGGGTTGCCGTGGTAACCATGCGGTTGTGTTGTTGTGGTAACCATGGGATTGGGTTGTTATGGGAATCACGGGGTTTGGTTGCTATGGTAACCATGGGGTTCTGTGTCCATGGTAACCATGGGGATTGGTTGCCATGGTAACCATGGCGTTTAGTTGCCATGGCAACTGTGGGGTTCTGTTGCCATGGCAACCATGGGGTAGTGTTTCCATGGCAACCATGGGGTTGGGTTGCCATGGTAACCATGGCGTTTAGTTGCCATGGCAACTGTGGGGTTCTGTTGCCATGGCAACCATGGGGTTGTGTTGCCATGGCAACCATGGGGTTGTGTTGCCATGGTAACCATGGCGTTTTGTTGCCATGGCAACTATGGGGTTCTGTTGCCATGGCAACCATGGCGTAGTGTTTCCATGGCAACCATGGGGTTGTGTTGCCATGGTAACTATGGGGTTGGGTTGCTATGGAAACTATGGGGTTTAGTTGCCTTGGCAACCATGGGGTTGGGTTGCCATGGCAACCATGGGGTTGTGTTGCCATGGTAACCATGGCGTTTTGTTGCCATGGCAACTATGGGGTTCTGTTGCCATGGCAACCATGGGGTAGTGCTTCCATGGCAACCATGGGGTTGTGTTGCCATGGTAACGATGGGGTTGGATTGCCATGTCAACCACGGGGTTGTTTTGCCATGGGAACCATGGGGTTGCGTTGCCATGGTAACCGTGGGGTTGCGTTGCCATGGCAACCACGGGGTTTGGTTGCTATGGCAACCATGGGGTTGTGTTGCCATGGCAACCTTGGGGTTGTGTTGCCATGGTAACCATGGGATTTAGTTGCCATGGCAACTATGGGGTTCTGTTGCCATGGTAACCATGGGGTTGGGTTGCCATGGCAACCACGGGGTTGGGTTGCTAGGGTAACCATGGGGTTCCGTGTCCATGGCAACCATGGGGTTGGGTTGCCATGGGAACCATGGCGTTTAGTTGCCATGGCAACTATGGGGTTCTCTTGCAATGCTAACCATGCCGTTTAGTTGCCAAGGCAACTATGGGGTTCTGTTGCCATGGTAACCATGGGGTAGTGTTGCCATGGCAACCACGGGGTTGTGTTGCCTCGGGAACCATGGGGTTGTGTTGCCATGGTAACTATTCGGTTGGGTGTTTATGGAAACTATGGCGTTTTGTTGCAATGGCAACTATGGGGATGTGTTGCCATGGTAACCATGGGGTTGAGTTGCCATGGCAACCATGGGGTTGTGTTGCCATGGTAACCATGGGGTTGGGTTGCCATGGCAACCACGGGGTTTGGTTGCTATGGTAACCATGGGGTTGGTTTGCCATGGCAACTATGGGGTTCTGTTGCCATGGCAACCATGGCGTTTAGTTGCCATGGCAACTTTGGGGTTCTGTTGCCATGGTAACCATGGGGTTGGGTTCCCATGGTTACCATGGCGTTTTGTTGCCATGGCAACTATGGGGTTCTGTTGCCATGGTAACTATGGGGTTGGGTTGCTATGGAAACTATGGGGTTTAGTTGCCTTGGCAACCATGGGGTTGGGTTGCCATGGCAACCACGGGGTTGTGTTGCCATGGTAACCATGGCGTTATGTTGCCATGGCAACTATGGGGTTCTGTTGCCATGGCAACAATGGGGTAGTGTTTCCATGGCAACCATGGGGTTGTGTTCCCATGGTAACTATGGGGTTGAGTTGCTATGGTAACCATGCAATTGTGTTGCCATGGTAACCATGGGCTTGGTTTGCCATGGCAACCATGGGGTTGTTTTGCCATGGTAACCATGGCGTTTAGTTGCCATGGCAACTATGGGGTTCTGTTGCCATGACAACCATGGGGTAGTGTTTCCATGGCAACCATGGGGTTGTGTTGCCATGGTAACTATGGGTTTGGGTTGCTATGGTAACCATGCGGTTGTGTTGCCATGGTAACCATGGGGTTGGGTTGCCATGGTAACCATGGGGTTGGGTTGCCATGGTAACCATGGGGTTTAGTTGCCATGGCAACCGTGGGGTTGAGATGCCGTGGTAACCATGCAGTTGGGTTGCCGTGGTAACCATGCGGGTGTGTTGTTGTGGTAATAATGCGGTTGTGTTGCCATGGTAACCATGGGATTGGGTTGCCATGGAAACCACGGGGTTTGGTTCCTATGGTAACCATGGGGTTCTGTGTCGATCGTAACCATGGGGTTGGGTTGCCATGGTAACCATGGCGTTTAGTTGCCATGGCAACTATGGGGTTGGGTTGCCATGGCAACCATGGGGTTGTGTTGCCATGGTAACCATGGCGTTTTGTTGCCATGGCAACCATGGGGTTCTGTTGCCATGGCTACCATGGGGTAGTGTTTCCATGGCAACCATGGGGTTGTGTTGCCATGGGAACCATGGGGTTGTGTTGCCATGGTAACCATGGCGTTGGGTTGCCATGGAAACTACGGGGTTTGGTTGCTATGGTAACCATGGGGTTGGGTTGCCATGGCAACCACGGTGTTTGGTTGCTATGGTAACCATGGGGTTCTGTGTCCATGGTAACCATGGGGTTGGGTTGCCATAGTAACCATGGCGTTTAGTTTCCATGGCAACTATGGGGTTGGGTTGCCATGGCAACCATGGGGTTGTGTTGCCATGGTAACCATGGCGTTTTGTTGCCATGGCAACTATGGGGTTCTGTTGCAATGGCAACCATGGGGTAGTGTTTCCATGGTAACCATGGGGTTGTGTTGCCATGGTAACTATGGGGTTGGGTTGCTATCATAACCATGCGGTTGTGTTGCCATGGTAACCATGGGTTTGGGTTGCCATGGCAACCATGGGGTTGTGTTGCCATGGTAACCATGGCGTTTTGTTGCCATGGCAACTATGGGTTTCTGTTGCCATGGGAACCATGGCGATTTGTTGGCATGCCAACTATGGGGTTCTGTTGCCATGGCAACCATGGGGTAGTGTTTCCATTGCAACCATGGGGTTGTGTTGCCATGGTAACTATGGGTTTGGGTTGCTATGGTAACCATGCGGTTTTGTTGCCATGGTAACCATGGGGTTGGGTTGCCATGGCAACCATGGGGTTGTGTTGCCATGGTAACCATGCGGTTTAGTTGCCATGGCAACCGTGGGGTTGAGATGCCGTGGTAACCATGCAGTTGGGTTGCCGTGGTAACCATGCGGTTGTGTTGTTGTGGTAACCATGCGGTTGTGTTGCCATGGTAACCATGGGATTGGGTTGCCATGGAAACCACGGGGTTTGGTTGCTATGGTAACCATGGGGTTCTGTGTCGATGGTAACCATGGGGTTGGGTTGCCATGGTAACCATGGCGTTTAGTTGCCATGGCAACTATGGGGTTGGGTTGCCATGGCAACCATGGGGTTGTGTTGCCATGGTAACCATGGCGTTTTGTTGCCATGGCAACCATGGGGTTGTGTTGCCATGGCTACCATGGGGTAGTGTTTCCATGGCAACCATGGGGTTGTGTTGCCATGGGAACCATGGGGTTGTGTTGCCATGGTAACCATGGCGTTGGGTTGCCATGGAAACTACGGGGTTTGGTTGCTATGGTAACCATGGGGTTGGGTTGCCATGGCAACCACGGGGTTTGGTTGCTATGGTAACCATGGGGTTCTGTGTCCATGGTAACCATGGGGTTGGGTTTCCATGGTAACCATGGCGTTTAGTTGCCATGGCAACTATGGGGTTGGGTTGCCATGGCAACCATGGGGTTGTGTTGCCATGGTAACCATGGCGTTTTGTTGCCATGGCAACTATGGGGTTCTGTTGCCATGGCAACAATGGGGTAGTGTTTCCATGGCAACTATGAGGTTGTGTTGCCATGGTAACTATGGGGTTGGGTTGCTATGGAAACTATGGGGTTTAGTTGCCTTGGCAACCATGGGGTTGGGTTGCCATGGCAACCATGGGGTTGTGTTGCTATGGCAACCATGGCGTTTTGTTGCCATGGCATCTATGGGGTTCTGTTGCCATGGGAACCATGGCGTAGTGTTTCCATGGCAACCATGGAGTTGCGTTGCCATGGTAACTATGGGATTGTGTTGCTATGGTAAACATGCGGTTGTGTTGCCATGGTAACCATGGGGTTGGGTTGCCATGGCAACCATGGGGTAGTGTTGCCATGGTAACCATGGGGTTTTGTTGCCATGGCAACCATGGGGTAGTGTTTCCATGGCAACCATGGGGTTGTGTTGCCATGGTAACGATGGGGTTGGGTTGCCATGGTAACCACGGGGTTGTGTTGCCATGGGAACCATGGGGTTGTGTTGCCATGGTAACCATGGGGTTGGGTTGCCATGGCAACCAAGGGGTTGGGTTGCCATGGGAACCACGGGGTTTGGTTGCTATGGTAACCATGGGGTTGGGTTGCCATGGGAACCATGGGGTTGTGTTGAAATGGTAACCATGGCGTTTAGTTGCCATTGCAACTATGGGGTTCTGTTGCCATGGTAACCATGGGGTTGGGTTGCCATGGTAACTATGGGGTTGAGTTGCCATGGTAACTATGGGGTTGGGTTGCTATGGAAACTATGGGGTTTAGTTGCCATGGCAACCATGGGGTTGAGATGCCGTGGTAACCATGCAGTTGGGTTGCCATGGTAACCATGCGGTTGTGTTGTTGTGGTAACCATGCGGTTGTGTTGCCATGGTAACCATGGGATTGGGTTGCCATGGGAACCACGGGGTTTGGTTGCTATGGTAACCATGGGGTTCTGTGTCCATGGTAACAATGGGGTTGGGTTGCCATGGTAACCATGGCGTTTAGTTGCCATGGCAACTGTGGGGTTGTGTTGCCATGGCAACCATGGGGTTGTGTTGCCATGGTAACCATGGCGTTTTGTTTCCATGGCAACTATGGGGTTCTGTTGCCATGGCAACCATGGGGTAGTGTTTCCATGGCAACCATGGGGTTGTGTTGCCATGGTAACTATGGGGTTGGGTTGCTATGGAAACTATGGGGTTTAGTTGCCTTGGAAACCATGGGGTTGGGTTGCCATGGCAACCATGGGGTTGTGTTGCCATGGTAACCATGGCGTTTTGTTGCCATGGCAACTATGGGGTTCTGTTGCCATGGCAACCATGGGGTAGTGCTTCCATGGGAACCATGGGGTTGTGTTGCCATGGTAACGATGGGGTTGGATTGCCATGTCAACCACGGGGTTGTTTTGCCATGGGAACCATGGGGTTGCGTTGCCATGGTAACCGTGGGGTTGCGTTGCCATGGCAACCACGGGGTTTGGTTGCTATGGAAACCATGGGGTTGTGTTGCCACGGCAACCATGGGGTTGTGTTGCCATGGTAACCATGGGATTTAGTTGCCATGGCAACTATGGGGTTCTGTTGCCATGGTAACCATGGGGTTGGGTTCCCATGGAAACCACGGGGTTTGGTTGCTAGGGTAACCATGGGGTTCTGTGTCCATGGCAACCATGGGGTTGGGTTGCCATGGTAACCATGGCGTTTAGTTGCCATGGCAACTATGGGGTTATTTTGCAATGCTAAACATGCCGTTTAGTTGCCAAGGCAACTATGGGGTTCTGTTGCCATGGTAACCATGGGGTAGTGTTGCCATGGCAACCACGGGGTTGTGTTGCCATGGGAACCATGGGGTTGTGTTGCCATGGTAACTATTCGGTTGGGTGTTTATGGAAACTATGGCGTTTTGTTGCAATGGAAACTATGGTGTTGTGTTGCCATGGTAACCATGGGGTTGGGTTGCCATGGCAACCATGGGGTTGTGTTGCCATGGTAACCATGGGGTTGGGTTGCCATGGCAACCACGGGGTTTGGTTGCTATGGTAACCATGGGGTTGGTTTGCCATGGCAACTATGGGGTTCTTTTGCCATGGCAACCATGGCGTTTAGTTGCCATGGCAACTATGGGGTTCTGTTTCCATGGTAACCATGGGTTTGGGTTGCCATGGTAACCATGGCGTTTAGTTGCCATGGAAACTATGGGGATGGGTTGCCATGGCAACCATGGGGTTGTGTTGCCATGGTAACTATGGGGTTGGGTTTCTATGGTAACGATGCAGATGTGTTGCCATGGTAACCATGGGGTTGGGTTGCCATGGCAACCATGGGGTTGTGTTGCCATGGTAACCATGGCGTTTAGTTGCCATGGCAACTATGGTTTTCTGTTGCCATGGGAACCATGGCGTTTTGTTGCCATGGCAACTATGGGGTTCTGTTGCCATGGCAACCATGGGGTAGTGTTTCCATGACAACCATGGGGTTGTGTTGCCATGGTAACTATGGGTTTGGGTTGCTATGGTAACCATGCGGTTGTGTTGCCATGGTAACCATGGGGTTGGGTTGCCATGGCAACCATTGGGTTGTGTTGCCATGGTAACCATGGCGTTTTGTTGCCATGGCAACTATGGGGTTCAGTTGCCATGGCAACCGTGGGGTAGTGTTTCCATGTCAACCATGGGGTTGTGTTGCCATGGTAACGATGGGGTTGGGTTGCCATGGCAACCACTGGGTTGTGTTGCCATGGGAACCATGGGGTAGTGTTGCCATGGTAACCATGGGGTTGGGTTGCCATGGCAACCACGGGGTTTGGTTACTATGGTAACCACGGGGTTGGGTTGCCATGGCAACCACGGGGTTTGGTTGCTATGGTAACCATGGGGTTCTGTGTCCATGGTAACCATGGGGTTGGGTTGCCATGGTAACCATGGCGTTTAGTTGCCATGGCAACCATGGGGTTGGGTTGCCATGGCAACCATGGGGTTGTGTTGCCATGGTAACCATGGCGTTTTGTTGCCATGGCAACTATGGGGTTCTGTTGCCATGGCAACCATGGGGTAGTGTTTCCATGGCAACCATGGGGTTGTGTTGCCATGGTAACTATGGGGTTGCGTTGCTATGGAAACTATGGGGTTTAGTTGCCTTGGAAACCAGGGGTTTGGGTTGCCATGGCAACCATGGGGTTGTGTTGCCATGGTAACCATGGCGTTTTGTTGCCATGGCAACTATGGGGTTCTGTTGCCATGGCAACCATGGCGTTTTGTTGCCATGGCAACTATGGGGTTCTGTTGCCATGGCAACCATGGGGTAGTGTTTCCATGGCAACCATGGGGTTGTGTTGCCATGGTAACTATGGGGTTGTGCTGCCATGGTAACCTTGGTGTTTATTTGCCATGGCAACTATGGGGTTGGGTTGCCATGGCAACCATGGGGTTGTGTCGCCATGCTAACTATGGAGTTGGGTTGCTATGGTAACAATGCGGTTGTGTTGCTATGATAACCATGGGGTTCTGTGTCCATGGTAACCATGGGGTTGGGTTGCCATAGTAACCATGGCGTTTAGTTTCCATGGCAACTATGGGGTTGGGTTGCCATGGCAACCATGGGGTTGTGTTGCCATGGTAACCATGGCGTTTTGTTGCCATGGCAACTATGGGGTTCTGTTGCAATGGCAACCATGGGGTAGTGTTTCCATGGTAACCATGGGGTTGTGTTGCCATGGTAACTATGGGGTTGGGTTGCTATCATAACCATGCGGTTGTGTTGCCATGGTAACCATGGGTTTGGGTTGCCATGGCAACCATGGGGTTGTGTTGCCATGGTAACCATGGCGTTTTGTTGCCATGGCAACTATGGGTTTCTGTTGCCATGGGAACCATGGCGATTTGTTGGCATGCCAACTATGGGGTTCTGTTGCCATGGCAACCATGGGGTAGTGTTTCCATTGCAACCATGGGGTTGTGTTGCCATGGTAACTATGGGTTTGGGTTGCTATGGTAACCATGCGGTTTTGTTGCCATGGTAACCATGGGGTTGGGTTGCCATGGCAACCATGGGGTTGTGTTGCCATGGTAACCATGCGGTTTAGTTGCCATGGCAACCGTGGGGTTGAGATGCCGTGGTAACCATGCAGTTGGGTTGCCGTGGTAACCATGCGGTTGTGTTGTTGTGGTAACCATGCGGTTGTGTTGCCATGGTAACCATGGGATTGGGTTGCCATGGAAACCACGGGGTTTGGTTGCTATGGTAACCATGGGGTTCTGTGTCGATGGTAACCATGGGGTTGGGTTGCCATGGTAACCATGGCGTTTAGTTGCCATGGCAACTATGGGGTTGGGTTGCCATGGCAACCATGGGGTTGTGTTGCCATGGTAACCATGGCGTTTTGTTGCCATGGCAACCATGGGGTTGTGTTGCCATGGCTACCATGGGGTAGTGTTTCCATGGCAACCATGGGGTTGTGTTGCCATGGGAACCATGGGGTTGTGTTGCCATGGTAACCATGGCGTTGGGTTGCCATGGAAACTACGGGGTTTGGTTGCTATGGTAACCATGGGGTTGGGTTGCCATGGCAACCACGGGGTTTGGTTGCTATGGTAACCATGGGGTTCTGTGTCCATGGTAACCATGGGGTTGGGTTTCCATGGTAACCATGGCGTTTAGTTGCCATGGCAACTATGGGGTTGGGTTGCCATGGCAACCATGGGGTTGTGTTGCCATGGTAACCATGGCGTTTTGTTGCCATGGCAACTATGGGGTTCTGTTGCCATGGCAACCATGGGGTAGTGTTTCCATGGCAACTATGAGGTTGTGTTGCCATGGTAACTATGGGGTTGGGTTGCTATGGAAACTATGGGGTTTAGTTGCCTTGGCAACCATGGGGTTGGGTTGCCATGGCAACCATGGGGTTGTGTTGCTATGGCAACCATGGCGTTTTGTTGCCATGGCATCTATGGGGTTCTGTTGCCATGGGAACCATGGCGTAGTGTTTCCATGGCAACCATGGAGTTGCGTTGCCATGGTAACTATGGGATTGTGTTGCTATGGTAAACATGCGGTTGTGTTGCCATGGTAACCATGGGGTTGGGTTGCCATGGCAACCATGGGGTAGTGTTGCCATGGTAACCATGGGGTTTTGTTGCCATGGCAACCATGGGGTAGTGTTTCCATGGCAACCATGGGGTTGTGTTGCCATGGTAACGATGGGGTTGGGTTGCCATGGTAACCACGGGGTTGTGTTGCCATGGGAACCATGGGGTTGTGTTGCCATGGTAACCATGGGGTTGGGTTGCCATGGCAACCAAGGGGTTGGGTTGCCATGGGAACCACGGGGTTTGGTTGCTATGGTAACCATGGGGTTGGGTTGCCATGGGAACCATGGGGTTGTGTTGAAATGGTAACCATGGCGTTTAGTTGCCATTGCAACTATGGGGTTCTGTTGCCATGGTAACCATGGGGTTGGGTTGCCATGGTAACTATGGGGTTGAGTTGCCATGGTAACTATGGGGTTGGGTTGCTATGGAAACTATGGGGTTTAGTTGCCATGGCAACCATGGGGTTGAGATGCCGTGGTAACCATGCAGTTGGGTTGCCATGGTAACCATGCGGTTGTGTTGTTGTGGTAACCATGCGGTTGTGTTGCCATGGTAACCATGGGATTGGGTTGCCATGGGAACCACGGGGTTTGGTTGCTATGGTAACCATGGGGTTCTGTGTCCATGGTAACAATGGGGTTGGGTTGCCATGGTAACCATGGCGTTTAGTTGCCATGGCAACTGTGGGGTTGTGTTGCCATGGCAACCATGGGGTTGTGTTGCCATGGTAACCATGGCGTTTTGTTTCCATGGCAACTATGGGGTTCTGTTGCCATGGCAACCATGGGGTAGTGTTTCCATGGCAACCATGGGGTTGTGTTGCCATGGTAACTATGGGGTTGGGTTGCTATGGAAACTATGGGGTTTAGTTGCCTTGGAAACCATGGGGTTGGGTTGCCATGGCAACCATGGGGTTGTGTTGCCATGGTAACCATGGCGTTTTGTTGCCATGGCAACTATGGGGTTCTGTTGCCATGGCAACCATGGGGTAGTGCTTCCATGGGAACCATGGGGTTGTGTTGCCATGGTAACGATGGGGTTGGATTGCCATGTCAACCACGGGGTTGTTTTGCCATGGGAACCATGGGGTTGCGTTGCCATGGTAACCGTGGGGTTGCGTTGCCATGGCAACCACGGGGTTTGGTTGCTATGGAAACCATGGGGTTGTGTTGCCACGGCAACCATGGGGTTGTGTTGCCATGGTAACCATGGGATTTAGTTGCCATGGCAACTATGGGGTTCTGTGCCATGGTAACCATGGGGTTGGGTTCCCATGGAAACCACGGGGTTTGGTTGCTAGGGTAACCATGGGGTTCTGTGTCCATGGCAACCATGGGGTTGGGTTGCCATGGTAACCATGGCGTTTAGTTGCCATGGCAACTATGGGGTTATTTTGCAATGCTAAACATGCCGTTTAGTTGCCAAGGCAACTATGGGGTTCTGTTGCCATGGTAACCATGGGGTAGTGTTGCCATGGCAACCACGGGGTTGTGTTGCCATGGGAACCATGGGGTTGTGTTGCCATGGTAACTATTCGGTTGGGTGTTTATGGAAACTATGGCGTTTTGTTGCAATGGAAACTATGGTGTTGTGTTGCCATGGTAACCATGGGGTTGGGTTGCCATGGCAACCATGGGGTTGTGTTGCCATGGTAACCATGGGGTTGGGTTGCCATGGCAACCACGGGGTTTGGTTGCTATGGTAACCATGGGGTTGGTTTGCCATGGCAACTATGGGGTTCTTTTGCCATGGCAACCATGGCGTTTAGTTGCCATGGCAACTATGGGGTTCTGTTTCCATGGTAACCATGGGTTTGGGTTGCCATGGTAACCATGGCGTTTAGTTGCCATGGAAACTATGGGGATGGGTTGCCATGGCAACCATGGGGTTGTGTTGCCATGGTAACTATGGGGTTGGGTTTCTATGGTAACGATGCAGATGTGTTGCCATGGTAACCATGGGGTTGGGTTGCCATGGCAACCATGGGGTTGTGTTGCCATGGTAACCATGGCGTTTAGTTGCCATGGCAACTATGGTTTTCTGTTGCCATGGGAACCATGGCGTTTTGTTGCCATGGCAACTATGGGGTTCTGTTGCCATGGCAACCATGGGGTAGTGTTTCCATGACAACCATGGGGTTGTGTTGCCATGGTAACTATGGGTTTGGGTTGCTATGGTAACCATGCGGTTGTGTTGCCATGGTAACCATGGGGTTGGGTTGCCATGGCAACCATTGGGTTGTGTTGCCATGGTAACCATGGCGTTTTGTTGCCATGGCAACTATGGGGTTCAGTTGCCATGGCAACCGTGGGGTAGTGTTTCCATGTCAACCATGGGGTTGTGTTGCCATGGTAACGATGGGGTTGGGTTGCCATGGCAACCACTGGGTTGTGTTGCCATGGGAACCATGGGGTAGTGTTGCCATGGTAACCATGGGGTTGGGTTGCCATGGCAACCACGGGGTTTGGTTACTATGGTAACCACGGGGTTGGGTTGCCATGGCAACCACGGGGTTTGGTTGCTATGGTAACCATGGGGTTCTGTGTCCATGGTAACCATGGGGTTGGGTTGCCATGGTAACCATGGCGTTTAGTTGCCATGGCAACCATGGGGTTGGGTTGCCATGGCAACCATGGGGTTGTGTTGCCATGGTAACCATGGCGTTTTGTTGCCATGGCAACTATGGGGTTCTGTTGCCATGGCAACCATGGGGTAGTGTTTCCATGGCAACCATGGGGTTGTGTTGCCATGGTAACTATGGGGTTGCGTTGCTATGGAAACTATGGGGTTTAGTTGCCTTGGAAACCAGGGGTTTGGGTTGCCATGGCAACCATGGGGTTGTGTTGCCATGGTAACCATGGCGTTTTGTTGCCATGGCAACTATGGGGTTCTGTTGCCATGGCAACCATGGCGTTTTGTTGCCATGGCAACTATGGGGTTCTGTTGCCATGGCAACCATGGGGTAGTGTTTCCATGGCAACCATGGGGTTGTGTTGCCATGGTAACTATGGGGTTGTGCTGCCATGGTAACCTTGGTGTTTATTTGCCATGGCAACTATGGGGTTGGGTTGCCATGGCAACCATGGGGTTGTGTCGCCATGCTAACTATGGAGTTGGGTTGCTATGGTAACAATGCGGTTGTGTTGCTATGATAACCATGGGGTTCTGTGTCCATGGTAACCATGGGGTTGTGTTGCCATGGTAACCATGGCGTTTAGTTGCCATTGCAACTATGGGGTTGGGTTGCCATGGCAACCATGGGATTGTGTTGCCATGGTAACCATGGCGTATTGTTGCCATGGCAACTATGGGGTTCTGTTGCCATGGTAACCATGGGGTAGTGTTTCCATGGCAACATTGGGGTTGTGTTGCCATGGTAACCATGGGGCTGGGTTGCTATGGAAACTATGGGGTTTAGTTGCCTTGGCAACGATGGGGTTGGGTTGCCATGGCAACCATGGGGTTGTGTTGCCATGGGAACTATGGGGTTTAGTTGCCATGGCAACCATGGGGTTGAGATGCCGTGGTAACCATGCAGTTGAGTTGCCGTGGTTACCATGCGGTTGTGTTGTTGTGGAAACCATGCTGTTGTGTTGCCATGGTAACCATGGGGTTGGGTTGCCATGGCAACCACGGGGTTTGTTTGCTATGGTAACCATGGGGTTCTGTGTCCATGGTAACCATGGGGTTGGGTTGCCATGGTAACCATGGCGTTTAGTTGCCATGGCAACTATGGGGTTGGGTTGCCATGGCAACCATGCGGTAGTGTTTCCATGGCAACATTGGGGTTGTGTTGCCATGGTAACTATGGGGTTGGGTTTCTATGGAAACTATGGGGTTTAGTTGCCTTGGCAACCATGGGGTTGGGTTGCCATGGCAACCATGGGGTTGTGTTGCCATGGTAACCACGGCGTTTTGTTGCCATGGCAACTATGTTGTTCTGTTGCCATGGCAACCATGGCGTTTTGTTGCCATGGCAACTATGGGGTTCTGTTGCCATGGCAACCATGGGGTAGTGTTTCCATGGCAACTATGGGTTTGGGTTGCCATGGTAACCATGGCGTTTAGTTGCCATGGCAACTATGGTGATGGGTTGCCATGGCAACCATGGGGTTGTGTTGCCATGGTAACTATGGGGTTGGGTTTCTATGGTAACGATGCAGTTGTGTTGCCATGGTAACCATGGGGTTGGGTTGCCATGGCAACCATGGGGTTGTGTTGCCATGGTAACCATGGCGTTTAGTTGCCATGGCAACTATGGTTTTCTGTTGCCATGGGAACCATGGCGTTTTGTTGCCATGGCAACTATGGGGTTCTGTTGCCATGGCAACCATGGGGTAGTGTTTCCATGACAACCATGGGGTTGTGCTGCCATGGTAACTATGGGTTTGGGTTGCTATGGTAACCATGCGGTTGTGTTGCAATGGTAACCATGGGGTTGGGTTGCCATGGCAACCATTGGGTTGTGTTGCCATGGTAACCATGGCGTTTTGTTGCCATGGCAACTATGGGGTTCTGTTGCCATGGCAACCGTGGGGTAGTGTTTCCATGGCAACCATGGGGTTGTGTTGCCATGGTAACGATGGGGTTGGGTTGCCATGGCAACCACTGGGTTTTGTTGCCATGGGAACCATGGGGTAGTGTTGCCATGGTAACCATGGGGTTGGGTTGCCATGGCAACCACGGGGTTTGGTTACTATGGTAACCACGGGGTTGGGTTGCCATGGCAACCACGGGGTTTGGTTGCTATGGTAACCATGGGGTTCTGTGTCCATGGTAACCATGGGGTTGGGTTGCCATGGTAACCATGGCGTTTAGTTGCCATGGCAACTATGGGGTTGGGTTGCCATGGCAACCATGGGGTTGTGTTGCCATGGTAACCATGGCGTTTTGTTGCCATGGCAACTATGGGGTTCTGTTGCCATGGCAACCATGGGGTAGTGTTTCCATGGCAACCATGGGGTTGTGTTGCCATGGTAACTATGGGGTTGCGTTGCTATGGAAACTATGGGTTTTAGTTGCCTTGGAAACCAGGGGTTTGGGTTGCCATGGCAACCATGGGGTTGTGTTGCCATGGTAACCATGGCGTTTTGTTGCCATGGCAACTATGGGGTTCTGTTGCCATGGCAACCATGGCGTTTTGTTGCCATGGCAACTATGGGGTTCTGTTGCCATGGCAACCATGGGGTAGTGTTTCCATGGCAACCATGGGGTTGTGTTGCCATGGTAACTATGGGGTTGTGCTGCCATGGTAACCTTGGTGTTTATTTGCCATGGCAACTATGGGGTTGGGTTGCCATGGCAACCATGGGGTTGTGTCGCCATGCTAACTATGGAGTTGGGTTGCTATGGTAACAATGCGGTTGTGTTGCTATGATAACCATGGGGTTCTGTGTCCATGGTAACCATGGGGTTGTGTTGCCATGGTAACCATGGCGTTTAGTTGCCATTGCAACTATGGGGTTGGGTTGCCATGGCAACCATGGGATTGTGTTGCCATGGTAACCATGGCGTATTGTTGCCATGGCAACTATGGGGTTCTGTTGCCATGGTAACCATGGGGTAGTGTTTCCATGGCAACATTGGGGTTGTGTTGCCATGGTAACCATGGGGCTGGGTTGCTATGGAAACTATGGGGTTTAGTTGCCTTGGCAACGATGGGGTTGTGTTGCCATGGTAACCATGGCGTTTTGTTGCCATGGCAACTATGGGGTTCTGTTGCCATGGCAACCATGGGGTTTTGTTGCCATGGCAACCATGGGGTTGTGTTGCCATGGAAACGATGGAGTTGGGTTGCCATGGCAACCACGGGGTTTTGTTGCCATGGGAACCATGGGGCTGTGTTGCCATGGTAACCACGGGGTTGCGTTGCCATGGCAACCACGGGGTTTGGTTTCTATGGTAACCATGGGGTTGGGTTGCCATGGCAACCATGGGGTTGTGTTCCATGGTAACCATGGCGTTTATTTGCCATGGCAACTATGGGGTTCTGTTGCCATGGTAACCATGGGGTTGGGTTGCCATGGCAACCATGGGGTTGTGTTGCCATGGTAACGATGGGGTTGTGTTGCCATGGTAACTATGGGGTTGGGTTGCTATGGAAACTATGGGGTTGGGTTGCCATGGCAACCATGCGGTTGAGATGCCGTGGTAAGCATGCAGTTGGGTTGCCGTGGTAACCATGCGGTTGTGTTGTTGTGGTAACCATGCGGTTGTGTTGCCATGGTAACCATGGGATTGGGTTGCCGTGGCAACCACGGGGTTTGGTTGATATGGTAACCATGGGGTTCTGTGTCCATGGTAACCATGGGGTTGGGTTGCCATGGTAACCATGGCGTTTAGTTGCCATGGCAACTATGGGGTTGGGTTGCCATGGCAACCATGGGGTTGTGTTGCCATGGTAACCATGGCGTTTTGTTGCCATGGCAACTATGGGGTTCTGTTGCCATGGCAACCATGGGGTAGTGTTTCCATGGAAACCATGGTGTTGTGTTGCCATGGTAACTATGGGGTTGGGTTGCTATGGAAAGTATGGGGTTTAGTTGCCTTGGCAACCATGGGGTTGGGTTGCCATGGCAACCATGGAGTTGTGTTGCCATGGTAACTATGTCGTTTTGTTGCCACGGCAACTTTGGGGTTCTGTTGCCATGGCAACCATGGCGTTTTGTTTCCATGGCAACTATGGGGTTCGGTTGCCATGGCAACCATGGGGTAGTGTTTCCATGGCAACCATGGGGTTGTGTTGCCATGGTAACTATGGGGTTGGGTTGCTATGGTAACCATGCGGTTGTGTTGCCATGGCAACAATGGGGTTGTGTCGCCATGGTAACCATGGGGTTGTGTTGCTATGGTAACTATGCGGTTGTGTTGCCATGGTAACCATGGGGTTGTGTTGCCATGGCAACCATGGGGTTGTGCTGCCATGGTAACCATGGCGTTTAGTTGCCATGGCAACTATGGGGTTGGGTTGCCATGGCAACCATGGGGTTGTGTCGCCATGGTAACTATGGGGTTGGGTTGCTATGGTAACAATGCGGTTGTGTTGCTATGGTAACCATGGGGTTCTGTGTCCATGGTAACCATGGGGTAGGGTTGCCATGTTAACCCTGTCGTTTAGTTGCCATGGCAACTATGGGGTTGTGTTGCCATGGCAACCATGGGGTTGTATTGCCATGGGAACTATGGGGTTGTGTTGCCATGGTAACCATGGGGTTGGGTTGCCATGTCAACCATGGGGTTGTGTTGCCAGGGTAACGATGGGGTTGTGCTGCCATGGTAACTATGGGGTTGGGTTGCTATGGAAACTATGGGGTTTAGTTGCCTTGGCAACCATGGGGTTGGGTTGCCATGGCAACCATGGGGTTGTGTTGCCATGGTAACCACGGCGTTTTGTTGCCATGGCAACTATGGGGTTCTGTTGCCATGGCAACCATGGCGTTTTGTTGCCATGGCAACTATGGGGTTCTGTTGCCATGGCAACCATGGGGTAGTGTTTCCATGGCAACCATGGGGTTGTGTTGCCATGGTAACTATGGGGTTGGGTTGCTATGGTAACCATGCGGTTGTGTTGCCATGGTAACCATGGGGTTGGGTTGCCATGGCAACCATGGGGTTGTGTTGCCATGGTAACCATGGCGTTTTGTTCCCATGGCAACTATGGGATTCTGTTGCCATGGCAACCATGGGGTAGTGTTTCCATGGCAACCATGCGGTTTTGTTGCCATGGTAACGATGGGGTTGGGTTGCCATGGCAACCACGGGGTTGTGTTTCCATGGGAATCATGGGGTTGTGTTGCCATGGTAACTGTGGGGTTGGGTTTCCATGGCAACCATGGGGTTGTGTTGCCATGGTAACCATGGCGTTTAGTTGCCATGGCAGCTACGGGGTTCTGTTGCCATGGTAACCATGGGGTTGGGTTGCCATGGCAACCATGGGGTTGTGTTGCCATGGGAACCATCGGGTTGTGTTGCCATGGTAACTATGGGGTTGTGTTGCTATGGAAACTATGGGGTTTAGTTGCCATGGCAACCATGGGGTTGAGATGCCGTGGTAACCATGCAGTTGGGTTGCCGTGGTAACCATGCGGTGTTGTTGTTGTGGTAACCATGGGGTTGTGTTGCCATGGTAACCATGCGGTTGGGTTGCCATGGTAACCATGGCGTTTAGTCGCCATGGCATATATTGGGTTGGGTTGCCATGGCAACCATGGGGTTGTGTTGCCATGGTAACCATGGCGTATTGTTGCCATGGCAACTATGTGGTTCTGTTGCCATGGCAACCATGGGGTAGTGTTTCCATGGCAACCATGGGGTTGTGTTGCCATGGTAACTATGGGGTTTGGTTGCGATGGAAACTATGGGGTTTAGTTGCCTTGGCAACCATGGGGTTGGGTTGCCATGGCAACCATGGGGTTGTGTTGCCATGGTAACCACGGCGTTTTGTAACCATGGCAATTAGGGGTTTCTGTTGCCATGGCAACCATGGCGTTTTGTTGCCATGGCAACTATGGGGTTCTGTTGCCATGGCAACCATGGGGTAGTGTTGCCATGGCAACCATGGGGTTGTGTAGCCATGGTAACGATGGGGTTGGCTTGCCATGGCAACCACGGTGTTGTGTTGCCATGGGAACCATGGGGTTGTGTTGCCATGGTAACCATGGGGTTGGGTTGCCATGGCAACCATGGGGTTGTGTTGCCATGGTAACCATGGCGTTTAGTTGCCATGGCAGCTATGGGGTTCTGTTGACATGGCAACCATGGGGTAGTGTTTCCATGGCAACCATGGGGTTGTGTTGCCATGGTAACTATGGGGTTGGGTTGCTATGGTAACCATGCGGTTGTGTTGCCATGGTAACCATGGGGTTGGGTTGCCATGGCAACCATGGGGTTGTGTTGCCATGGTAACCATGGCGTTTTGTTGCCATGGCAACTATGGGATTCTGTTGCCATGGCAACCATGGGGTAGTGTTTCCATGGCAACCATGCGGTTTTGTTGCCATGGTAACGATGGGGTTGGGTTGCCATGGCAACCACGGGGTTGTGTTTCCATGGGAATCATGGGGTTGTGTTGCCATGGTAACCGTGGGGTTGAGTTGCCATGGCAACCATGGGGTTGTGTTGCCATGGGAACCATGGGGTTGTGTTGCCATGGTAACTATGGGGTTCTGTTGCTATGGAAACTATGGGGTTTAGTTGCCATGGCAACCATGGGGTTGAGATGCCGTGGTAACCATGCAGTTGGGTTGCCGTGGTAACCATGCGGTGTTGTTGTTGTGGTAACCATGGGGTTGTGTTGCCATGGTAACCATGCGGTTGGGTTGCCATGGTAACCATGGCGTTTAGTTGCCATGGCAAATATTGGGTTGGGTTGCCATGGCAACCATGGGGTTGTGTTGCCGTGGTAACCATGGCGTATTGTTGCCATGGCAACTATGTGGTTCTGTTGCCATGGCAACCATGGGGTAGTGTTTCCATGGCAACCATGGGGTTGTGTTGCCATAGTAACTATGGGGTTGGGTTGCTATGGAAACTATGGGGTTTAGTTGCCTTGGCAACCATGGGGTTGGGTTGCCATGGCAACCATGGGGTTGTGTTGCCATGGTAACCACGGCGTTTTGTAACCATGGCAATTATGGGTTTCTGTTGCCATGGCAACCATGGCGTTTTCTTGCCATGGCAACTATGGGGTTCTGTTGCCATGGCAACCATGGGGTAGTGTTTCCGTGGCAACCATGGGGTTGTGTTGCCATGGTAACTATGGTGTTGGTTTGCTATGGTAACCATGGGGTTGTGTTGCCATGGTAACCATGGCGTTTTGTTGCCATGGCAACTATGGGGTTCTGTTTCCATGGCAACCATGGGGTAGTGTTTCCATGGCAACCATGGGGTTGTGTAGTCATGGTAACGATGGGGTTGGCTTGCCATGGCAACCACGGTGTTGTGTTGCCATGGGAAACATGGGGTTGTGTTGCCATGGTAACCATGGGGTTGGGTTGCCATGGCAACCATGGGGTTGTGTTGCCATGGTAACCATGGCGTTTAGTTGCCATGGCAACTATGGGGTTCTGTTGCCATGGTAACCATGGGGTTGGGTTGCCATGGCAACCATGGGGTTGTGTTGCCATGGTAACGATGGGGTTGTGCTGCCATGGTAACTATGGGGTTGGGTTGCTATGGAAACTATGGGGTTTAGTTGCCATGGCAACCATGGGGTTGAGATGCCGTGGTAACCATGCAGTTGGGTTGCCGTGGTAACCATGGGGTTGGGTTAGCATGGCAACCACGGGGTTTGGTTGCTATGGTAACCATGGGGTTCTGTGTGCATGGTAACCATGGGGTTGTGTTGCCATGGTAACCATGGCGTTTTGTTGCCATGGCAACTATGGGTTTCTGTTGCCATGGCAACCATGGGGTAGTGTTTCCATGGCAACCATGGGGTTGTGTTGCCATGGTAACGATGGGGTTGGGTTGCTATGGTAACCATGCGATTGTGCTGCCATTGTAACCATGGGGTTGGGTTGCCATGGCAACCATGGGTTTGTGATGCCATGGTAACCATGCCGTTTTGTTGCCATGGCAACTATGGGGTTCTGTTGCCATGGCAATCATGGGGTAGAGTTTCCATGGAAACCATGGGGTTGTGTTGACATGGAAACGATGGGGTTGGGTTGCCATGGCAACCACGGGGTTGTGTTGCCATGGGAACCATGGGGTTGTGTTGCCATGGTAACCATGGGGTTGGGTTGCCATGGCAACCACGGGGTTTGGTTGCTATGGTAACCATGGGGTAGTGTTGCCATGGCAACCATGGGGTTCTGTTGCCATGGTAACCATGGCGTTTATTTGCCATGGCAACTATGGGGTTCTGTTGCCATGGTAACCATGGGGTTGGGTTGCCATGGCAACCATGGTGTTGTGTTGCCATGGGAACCATGGGGTTGTGTTACCATGGTAACTATGGGGTTGGGTTGCTATGGAAACTATGGGGTTTAGTTGCCATGGCAACCATGGGGTTGAGATGCCGTGGTAACCATGCAGTTGGGTTGCCGTGGTAACCATGCGGTTTTGTTGTTGTGGTAACCATGGCGTTGTGTTGCCATGGTAACCATGGGGTTGGGATGCCATGGCAACCACGGGGTTTGGTTGCTATGGTAACCATGGGGTTCTGTGTCCATGGTAACCATGGGGTTCGGTTGCCATAGTAACCATGGCGTTTAGTTGCCATGGCAACTATGGGGTTGGGTTGCCATGGCAACCATGGGGTTGTGTTGCCATGGTAACCATGGCGTTTAGTTGCCATGGCAACTATGGGGTTCTGTTGCCATTGCAACCATGGGGTAGTGTTTCCATGGCAACATTGGGGTTGTGTTGCCATGGTAACTATGGGGTTGGGTTGCTATGGAAACTATGGGGTTTAGTTGCCTTGGCAACCATGGGGTTTGGTTGCCATGGTAACCATGGCGTTTTGTTGCCATGGCAACTATGGGGTTCTGTTGCCATGGCAACCATGGCGATTTTATGCCATGGCAACTATGGGGTTCTGTTGCCATGGTAACCATGGGGTAGTGTTTCCATGGCAACCATGGGGTTGTGTTGCCATGGTAACTATGAGGTTGGGTTGCTATGGTAACCATGCGGTTGTGTTGCCATGGTAACCATGGGGTTGGGTTGTTATGGTAACCATGGCGTTTTGTTGCCATGGCAACTATGGGGTTCTTTTGCCATGGAAACCTTGGGGTAGTGTTTCCATGGCAACCATGGGGTTGTGTTGCCATGGTAACGATGGGGTTGGGTTGCCATGGCAACCACGGGGTTGTGTTGCCATGGGAACCATGGGGTTGTGTTGCCATGGTAACCATGGGGTTGGGTTGCCATGGCAACCATGGCGTTGTGTTCCCATGGTAACCATGGCGTTTAGTTGCCATGGCAACTATGGGGTTCTGTTGCCATGGCAACAATGGGGTAGTGTTTCCATGGCAACCATGGGGTTGTGTTGCCATGGGAACCATGGGGTTGAGATGCCGTGGTAACCATGCAGTTGGGTTGCCGTGGTAACCATGGTGTTGGGTTGCCATGGCAACCACGGGGTTTGGTTGCTATGGTAACCATGGGGTTGGGTTGCCATGGCAACCACGGGGTTTGGTTGCTATGGTAACCATGGGGTTCTGTGTCCATGGTAACCATGGAGTTGTGTTGCCATGGTAACCATGGCGTTTTGTTGCCATGGCAACTATGGGGTTCTGTTGCCATGGCAACCATGGGGTAGGGTTTCCATGGCAACCATGGGGTTGTTTTGCCATGGGAACCATGGGGTTGGGTTGCTATAGAAACTATGGGGTTTAGTTGCCTTGGCAACCATGGGGTTGGGTTGCCATGGCAACCATGGGGTTGTGTTGCCATGGTAACCATGGCGTTTTGTTGCCATGGCAACTATGAGGTTCTGTTGCCATGGTAACCATGGCGTTTTTTTGCCATGGCAACTATGGTGTTCTGTTGCCATGGCAACCATGGGGTAGTGTTTCCATGGCAACCATGGGGTTGTGTTGCCATGGTAACCATGGCGTTTAGTTGCCATGGCAGCTACGGGGTTCTGTTGCCATGGTAACCATGGGGTTGTGTTGCCATGGCAACCATGGGGTTGTGTTGCCATGGTAACGATGGGGTTGTGTTGCCATGGTAACTATGGGGTTGTGTTGCTATGGAAACTATGGGGTTTAGTTGCCATGGCAACCGTGGGGTTGAGATGCCGTGGTAATCATGCAGTTGGGTTGCCGTGGTAACCATGCGGTGTTGTTTTTTTGGTAACCATGGGGTTGTGTTGCCATGGTAACCATGGGGTTGGGTTGCCATGGCAACCACGGGGTTTGGTTGCTATGGTAACCGTGGGGTTCTGTGTCCATGGTAACCATGGGGTTGGGTTGCCATGGTAACCATGGGGTAGTGTTGCCATGGCAACCATGGGGTTGTGTTGCCATGGTAACTATGGGGTTGTGTTGCTATGGAAACTATGGGGTTTAGTTGCCATGGCAACCATGGGGTTGAGATGCCGTGGTAACCATGCAGTTGGGTTGCCGTGGTAACCATGCGGTGTTGTTGTTGTGGTAACCATGGGGTTGTGTTGCCATGGTAACCATGCGGTTGGGTTGCCATGGTAACCATGGCGTTTAGTTGCCATGGCAAATATTGGGTTGGGTTGCCATGGCAACCATGGGGTTGTGTTGCCATGGTAACCATGGCGTATTGTTGCCATGGCAACTATGTGGTTCTGTTGCCATGGCAACCATGGGGTAGTGTTTCCATGGCAACCATGCGGTTGTGTTGCCATGGTAACTATGGGGTTGGGTTGCTATGGAAACTATGGGGTTTAGTTGCCTTGGCAACCATGGGGTTGGGTTGCCATGGCAACCATGGGGTTGTGTTGCCATGGTAACCACGGCGTTTTGTAACCATGGCAATTATGGGTTTCTGTTGCCATGGCAACCATGGCGTTTTGTTGCCATGGCAACTATGGGGTTCTGTTGCCATGGCAACCATGGGGTAGTGTTTCCATGGCAACCATGGGGTTGTGTTGCCATGGTAACTATGGTGTTGGTTTGCTATGGTAACCATGGGGTTGTGTTGCCATGGTAACCATGGCGTTTTGTTGCCATGGCAACTATGGGGTTCTGTTGCCATGGCAACCATGGGGTAGTGTTTCCATGGCAACCATGGGGTTGTGTAGCCATGGTAACGATGGGGTTGGCTTGCCATGGCAACCACGGTGTTGTGTTGCCATGGGAACCATGGGGTTGTGTTGCCATGGTAACCATGGGGTTGGGTTGCCATGGCAACCATGGGGTTGTGTTGCCATGGTAACCATGGCGTTTAGTTGCCATGGCAACTATGGGGTTCTGTTGCCATGGTAACCATGGGGTTGGGTTGCCATGGCAACCATGGGGTTGTGTTGCCATGGTAACGATGGGGTTGTGCTGCCATGGTAACTATGGGGTTGGGTTGCTATGGAAACTATGGGGTTTAGTTGCCATGGCAACCATGGGGTTGAGATGCCGTGGTAACCATGCAGTTGGGTTGCCGTGGTAACCATGGGGTTGGGTTAGCATGGCAAACGCGGGGTTTGGTTGCTATGGTAACCATGGGGTTCTGTGTCCATGGTAACCATGGGGTTTGGTTGCCATGGTAACCATGGCGTTTAGTTGCCATGGCAACTATGGGGTTGGGTTTCCATGGCAACCATGGGGTTGTGTTGCCATGGTAACCATGGCGTTTTGTTGCCATGGCAACTATGGGGTTCTGTTGCCATGGCAACCATGGGGTAGTGTTTCCATGGCAACCATGGGGTTGTGTTGCCATGGTAACTATTGGGTTGGGTTGCTATGGAAACTATGGGGTTTAGTTGCCTTGGCAACCATGGGGTTGGGTTTCCATGGCAACCATGGGGTTGTGTTGCCATGGTAACCATGGCGTTTTGTTGCCATGGCAACTATGGGTTTCTGTTGCCATGGCAACCATGGGGTAGTGTTTCCATGGCAACCATGGGGTTGTGTTGCCATGGTAACGATGGGGTTGGGTTGCTATGGTAACCATGCGATTGTGCTGCCATTGTAACCATGGTGTTGGGTTGCCATGGTAACCATGGGGTTGGGTTGTCATGGCAACCACGGGGTTTGGTTGCTATGGTAACCATGGGGTAGTGTTGCCATGGCAACCATGGGGTTGTGTTGCCATGGTAACCATGGCGTTTATTTGCCATGGCAACTATGGGGTTCTGTTGCCATGGTAACCATGGGGTTGTGTTGCCATGGGAACCATGGGGTTGTGTTGCCATGGTAACTATGGGGTTGGGTTGCTATGGAAACTATGGGGTTTAGTTGCCATGGCAACCATGGGGTTGAGATGCCGTGGTAACCATGCAGTTGGGTTGCCGTGGTAACCATGCGGTTTTGTTGTTGTGGTTACCATGGCGTTGTGTTGCCATGGTAACCATGGGGTTGGGATGCCATGGCAACCACGGGGTTTGGTTGCTATGGTAACCATGGGGTTCTGTGTCCATGGTAACCATGGGGTTCGGTTGCCATAGTAACCATGGCGTTAGGTTGCCATGGCAACTATGGGGTTGGGTTGCCATGGCAACCATGGGGTTGTGTTGCCATGGTAACCATGGCGTTTAGTTGCCATGGCAACTATGGGGTTCTGTTGCCATTGCAACCATGGGGTAGTGTTTCCATGGCAACATTGGGGTTGTGTTGCCATGGTAACTATGGGGTTGGGTTGCTATGGAAACTATGGGGTTTAGTTGCCTTGGCAACCATGGGGTTTGGTTGCCATGGTAACCATGGCGTATTGTTGCCATGGCAACTATGGGGTTCTGTTGCCATGGCAACCATGGCGTTTTTATGCCATGGCAACTATGGGGTTCTGTTGACATGGTAACCATGGGGTAGTGTTTCCATGGCAACCATGGGGTTGTGTTGCCATGGTAACTATGAGGTTGGGTTGCTATGGTAACCATGCGGTTGTGTTGCCATGGTAACCATGGGGTTGGGTTGCCATGGCAACCATGGGGTTGTGTTGTTATGGTAACCATGGCGTTTTGTTGCCATGGCAACTATGGGGTTCTTTTGCCATGGAAACTTTGGGGTAGTGTTTCCATGGCAACCATGGGGTTGTGTTGCCATGGTAACGATGGGGTTGGGTTGCCATGGCAACCACGGGGTTGTGTTGCCATGGGAACCATGGGGTTGTGTTGCCATGGTAACCATGGGGTTGGGTTGCCATGGCAACCATGGGGTTGTGTTCCCATGGTAACCATGGCGTTTAGTTGCCATGGCAACTATGGGGTTCTGTTGCCATGGCAACCATGGGGTAGTGTTTCCATGGCAACCATGGGGTTGTGTTGCCATGGGAACCATGGGGTTGAGATGCCGTGGTAACCATGCAGTTGGGTTTCCGTGGTAACCATGGTGTTGGGTTGCCATGGCAACCACGGGGTTTGGTTGCTATGCTAACCATGGGGTTCTGTGTCCATGGTAACCATGGGGTTGTGTTGCCATGGTAACCATGGCGTTTTGTTGCCATGGCAACTATGGGGTTCTGTTGCCATGGCAACCATGGGGTAGTGTTTCCATGGCAACCATGGGGTTGTGTTGCCATGGGAACCATGGGGTTGGGTTGCTATAGAAACTATGGGGTTTAGTTGCCTTGGCAACCATGGGGTTGGGTTGCCATGGCAACCATGGGGTTGTGTTGCCATGGTAACCATGGCGTTTTGTTGCCATGGCAACTATGGGGTTCTATTGCCATGGTAACCATGGCGTTTTGTTGCCATGGCAACTATGGTGTTCTGTTGCCATGGCAACCATGGGGTAGTGTTTCCATGGCAACCATGGGGTTGTGTTGCCATGGTAACCATGGCGTTTAGTTGCCATGGCAGCTACGGGGTTCTGTTGCCATGGTAACCATGGGGTTGGGTTGCCATGGCAACCATGGGGTTGTGTTGCCATGGTAACGATGGGGTTGTGTTGCCATGGTAACTATGGGGTTGTGTTGCTATGGAAACTATGGGGTTTAGTTGCCATGGCAACCATGGGGTTGAGATGCCGTGGTAACCATGCAGTTGGGTTGCCGTGGTAACCATGCGGTGTTGTTTTTTTGGTAACCATGGGGTTGTGTTGCCATGGTAACCATGGGGTTGGGTTGCCATGGCAACCACGGGGTTTGGTTGCTATGGTAACCATGGGGTTCTGTGTCCATGGTAACCATGGGGTTGGGTTGCCATGGTAACCATGGCGTTTAGTTGCCATGGCAACTATGGGGTTGGGTTGCCATGGCAACCATGGGGTTGTGTTGCCATGGTAACCATGGCGTATTGTTGCCATGGCAACTATGGGGTTCTGTTGCCATGGCAACCATGGGGTTGTGTTTCCATGGCAACCATGGGGTTGTGTTGCCATGGTAACTATGGGGTTGGGTTGCTATGGAAACTATGGGGTTTAGTTGCCTTGGCAACCATGGGGTTGTGTTGCCATTGTAACCATGGGGTTGTGTTGCCATGGTAACGATGGGGTTGTGTTGCCATGGTAACTATGGGGTTGGGTTGCTATGGAAACTATGGGGTTTAGTTGCCATGGCAACCATGGTGTTGAGATGCCATGGTAACCATTCGGTTGGGTTGCCGTGGTAACCATGCGGTTGTGTTGTTGTGGTAACCATGCGGTTGTGTTGCCATGGTAACCATGGGATTGGGTTGCCATGGCAACCACGGGGTTGTGTTGCCATGGTAACCATGGCGTTTTGTTGCCATGGCAACTATGGGGTTCTGTTGCCATGGCAACCATGGGGTAGTGTTTCCATGGCAACCATGGGGTTGTGTTGCCATGGTAACTATGGGGTTGGGTTGCTATGGAAACTATGGGGTTTAGTTGCCTTGGAAACCATGGGGTTGGGTTGCCATGGCAACCATGGGGTTGTGTTGCCATGGTAACCATGGCGTTTTGTTGCCATGGCAACTATGGGGTTCTGTTGCCATGGCAAACATGGGGTAGTGTTTCCATGGCAACCATGGGGTTGTGTTGCCATGGAAACGATGGGGTTGGGTTGCCATGGCAACCACGGGGTTGTGTTGCCATGGGAACCATGGGGTTGTGTTGCCATGGTAACCATGGCGTCGCGTTGCCATGGCAACCACGGGGTTTGGTTGCCATGGTAACCATGGGGTTGCGTTGCCATGGCAAGCACGGGGTTGTGTTGCCATGGTAAACATGGGGTTGTGTTGCCATGGTAACCATGGGGTTGGGTTGCCATGGCAACCATGGGGTTGTGTTGCCATGGTAACCATGGCGTTTAGTTACCATGGCAGCTACGGGGTTCTGTTGCCATGGTAACCATGGGGTAGTGTTTCCAAGGCAACCATGGGGTTGTGTTGCCATGGGAACCATGGGGTTGAGATGCCGTGGTAACCATGCAGTTGGGTTGCCGTGGTAACCATGGTGTTGGGTTGCCATGGCAACCACGGGGTTTGGTTGCTATGGTAACCATGGGGTTCTGTGTCCATGGTAACCATGGGGTTGTGTTGCCATGGTAACCATGGCGTTTTGTTGCCATGGCAACTATGGGGTTCTGTTGCCATGACAACCATGGGGTAGTGTTTCCATGGCAACCATGGGGTTGTGTTGCCATGGTAACCATGGGGTTGTGCTGCCATGGTAACCTTGGTGTTTATTTGCCATGGCAACCATGGGGTTGTGTTGCCATGGCAACCATGGCGTTTTGTTGCCATGGCAACTATGGGGTTCTGTTGCCATGGTAACCATGGCGTTTTGTTGCCATGGCAACTATGGTGTTCTGTTGCCATGGCAAACATGGGGTAGTGTTTCCATGGCAACCATGGGGTTGTGTTGCCATGGTAACTATGGGGTTGGGTTGCTATGGTAACCATGGGGTTGTGTTGCCATGGTAACCATGGGGTTGGGTTGCCATGGCAACCATGGGGTTGTGTTGCCATGGTAACCATGGCGTTTTGTTGCCATGGCAACTATGGGGTTCTGTTGCCATGGCAACCTTGGGGTAGTGTTTCCAAGGCAACCATGGGGTTGGGTTGCCATGGTAACGATGGGGTTGGGTTGCAATGGTAACCAGGCAGTTCTCTTGGAATGGCAATTATGGTGTTTTGTTGCCTTGGTAACGATGGGGTTGTGTTGCCATGGCAATCACGCGGTAGTTTTTCCATGGCAACCATGGGGTTGTGTTGCCATAGTAACGATGGGGTTGGGTTGCCATGACAACCACGGGATTGTGTTGCCATGGGAACCATGGGGTTGTGTTGGCATGTTAACCATGGGGTTGTGTTGCCATGGCAACCACGGGGTTTGGTTGCTATGGTAACCGTGGGGTTGTGTTGCCATGGCAACCATGGGGTTGTGTTGCCATGGTAACCATGGCGTTTAGTTGCCATGGCAGCTACGGGGTTCTGTTGCCATGGTAACCATGGGGTTGGGTTGCCATGGCAACCATGGGGTTGTGTTGCCATGGTAACCATGGGGTTGTGTTGCCATGGTAACTATGGGGTTGGGTTGCTATGGAAACTATGATGTTTAGTTGCCTTGGCAACCATGGGGTTGTGTTGCCATGGCAACCATGGGGTTGTGTTGCCATGGTAACGATGGGGTTCTGTTGCCATGGTAACTATGGGGTTGGGTTGCTATGGAAACTATGGGGTTTAGTTGCCATGGCAACCATGGTGTTGAGATGCCATGGTAACCATGCCGTTTTGTTGCCATGGCAACTATGGGGTTCTGTTGCCATGGCAACCATGGGGTAGTGTTTCCATGGCAACCATGGGGTTGTGTTGCCATGGTAACCATGGCGTTTTGTTGCCATGGCAACTATGGGTTTCTGTTGCCATGGTAACCATGCCGTTTTGTTGCCATGGCAACTATGGGGTTCTGTTGCCATGGCAATCATGGGGTAGAGTTTCCATGGAAACCATGGGGTTGTGTTGCCATGGAAACGATGGGGTTGGGTTGCCATGGCAACCATGGGTTTGTGATGCCATGGTAACCATGCCGTTTTGTTGCCATGGCAACTATGGGGTTCTGTTGCCATGGCAATCATGGGGTAGAGTTTCCATGGAAACCATGGGGTTGTGTTGCCATGGAAACGATGGGGTTGGGTTGCCATGGCAACCACGGGGTTGTGTTGCCATGGGAACCATGGGGTTGTGTTGCCATGGTAACCATGGGGTTGGGTTGCCATGGCAACCACGGGGTTTGATTGCTATGGTAACCATGGGGTTGTGTTGCCATGGCAACCATGGGGTTGTGTTGCCATGGTAACCATGGCGTTTATTTGCCATGGCAACTATGGGGTTCTGTTGCCATGGTAACCATGGGGTTGGGTTGCCATGGCAACCATGGGGTTGTGTTGCCATGGGAACCATGGGGTTGTGTTGCCATGGTAACTATGGGGTTGGGTTGCTATGGAAACTATGGGGTTTAGTTGCCATGGCAACCATGGGGTTGAGATGCCGTGGTAACCATGCAGTTGGGTTGCCGTGGTAACCATGCGGTTTTGTTGTTGTGGTAACCATGGCGTTGTGTTTTCATGGTAACCATGGGGTTGGGATGCCATGGGAACCACGGGGTTTGGTTGCTATTGTAACCATGGGGTTCTGTGTCCATGGTAACCATGGGGTTCGGTTGCCATAGTAACCATGGCGTTTAGTTGCCATGGCAACTATGGGGTTGGGTTGCCATGGCAACCATGGGGTTGTGTTGCCATGGTAACCATGGCGTTTAGTTGCCATGGCAACTATGGGGTTCTGTTGCCATTGCAACCATGGGGTAGTGTTTCCATGGCAACATTGGGGTTGTGTTGCCATGGTAACTATGGGGTTGGGTTGCTATGGAAACTATGGGGTTTAGTTGCCTTGGCAACCATGGGGTTTGGTTGCCATGGTAACCATGGCGTTTTGTTGCCATGGCAACTATGGGGTTCTTTTGCCATGGCAACCATGGCGTTTTTATGCCATGGCAACTATGGGGTTCTGTTGCCATGGTAACCATGGGGTAGTGTTTCCATGGCAACCATGGGGTTGTGTTGCCATGGTAACGATGGGGTTGGGTTGCCATGGCAACCACGGGGTTGTGTTGCCATGGGAACCATGGGGTTGTGTTGCCATGGTAACCATGGGGTTGGGTTGCCATGGCAACCATGGGGTTGTGTTCCCATGGTAACCATGGCGTTTAGTTGCCATGGCAACTATGGGGTTCTGTTGCCGTGGCAACCATGGGGTAGTGTTTCCATGGCAACCATGGGGTTGTGTTGCCATGGGAACCATGGGGTTGAGATGCCGTGGTAACCATGCAGTTGGGTTGCCGTGGTAACCATGGTGTTGGGTTGCCATGGCAACCACGGGGTTTGGTTGCTATGGTAACCATGGGGTTCTGTGTCCATGGTAACCATGGGGTTGTGTTGGCATGGTAACCATGGCGTTTTGTTGCCATGGCAACTATGGGGTTCTGTTGCCATGGCAACCATGGGGTAGTGTTTCCATGGCAACCATGGGGTTGTGTTGCCATGGGAACCATGGGGTTGGGTTGCTATAGAAACTATGGGGTTAAGTTGCCTTGGCAACCATGGGGTTGGGTTTCCATGGCAACCATGGGGTTGTGTTGCCATGGTAACCATGGCGTTTTGTTGCCATGGCAACTATGGGGTTCTGTTGCCATGGTAACCATGGCGTTTTGTTGCCATGGCAACTATGGTGTTCTGTTGCCATGGCAACCATGGGGTAGTGTTTCCATGGCAACCATGGGGTTGTGTTGCCATGGTAACCATGGCGTTTAGTTGCCATGGCAGCTACGGGGTTCTGTTGCCATGGTAACCATGGGGTTGGGTTGCCATGGCAACCATGGGGTTGTGTTGCCATGGGAACCATGGGGTTGTGTTGCCATGGTAACTATGGGGTTGGGTTGCTATGGAAACTATGGGGTTTAGTTGCCATGGCAACCATGGGGTTGAGATGCCGTGGTAACCATGCAGTTGGGTTGCCGTGGTAACCATGCGGTGTTGTTTTTTTGGTAACCATGGAGTTGTGTTGCCATGGTAACCATGGTGTTGGGTTGCCATGGCAACCACGGGGTTTGGTTGCTATGGTAACCATGGGGTTCTGTGTCCATGGTAACCATGGGGTTGGGTTGCCATGGTAACCATGGCGTTTAGTTGCCATGGCAACTATGGGGTTGGGTTGCCATGGCAACCATGGGGTTGTGTTGCCATGGTAACCATGGCGTATTGTTGCCATGGCAACTATGGGGTTCTGTTGCCATGGCAACCATGGGGTAGTGTTTCCATGGCAACCATGGGGTTGTGTTGCCATGGTAACTATGGGGTTGGGTTGCTATGGAAACTATGGGGTTTAGTTGCCTTGGCAACCATGGGGTTGTGTTGCCATGGTAACCATGGGGTTGTGTTGCCATGGTAACGATGGGGTTGTGTTGCCATGGTAACTATGGGGTTGGGTTGCTATGGAAACTATGGGGTTTAGTTGCCATGGCAACCATGGTGTTGAGATGCCATGGTAACCATTCAGTTGGGTTGCCGTGGTAACCATGCGGTTGTGTTGTTGTGGTAACCATGCGGTTGTGTTGCCATGGTAACCATGGGATTGGGTTGCCATGGCAACCACGGGGTTGTGTTGCCATGGTAACCATGGCGTTTTGTTGCCATGGCAACTATGGGGTTCTGTTGCCATGGCAACCATGGGGTAGTGTTTCCATGGCAACCATGGGGTTGTGTTGCCATGGTAACTATGGGGTTGGGTTGCTATGGAAACTATGGGGTTTATTTGCCTTGGCAACCATGGGGTTGGGTTGCCATGGCAACCATAGGGTTGTGTTGCCATGGTAACCATGGCGTTTTGTTGCCATGGCAACTATGGGGTTCTGTTGCCATGGCAACCATGGCGTTTTGTTGCCATGGCAACTATGGGGTTCTGTTGCCATGGCAACCATGGGGTAGTGTTTCCATGGCAACCATGGGGTGGTGTTGCCTTGGTAACTATGGGGTTGGGTTGCTATGGAAACTATGGGGTTTAGTTGCCATGGTAACCATGGGGTTGGGTTGCCATGGCAACCATGGGGTTGTGTTGCCATGGTAACCATGGCGTTTTGTTGCCATGGCAACTATGGGGCTCTGTTGCCATGGCAAACATGGGGTAGTGTTTCCATGGCAACCATGGGGTTGGGTTGCTATGGAAACTATGGGGTTTAGTTGCCATGGTAACCATGGGGTTGGGTTGCCATGGCAACCATGGGGTTGTGTTGCCATGGTAACCATGGCGTTTAGTTACCATGGCAGCTACGGGGTTCTGTTGCCATGGTAACCATGGGGTAGTGTTTCCAAGGCAACCATGGGGTTGTGTTGCCATGGGAACCATGGGGTTGAGATGCCGTGGTAACCATGCAGTTGGGTTGCCGTGGTAACCATGGTGTTGGGTTGCCATGGCAACCACGGGGTTTGGTTGCTATGGTAACCATGGGGTTCTGTGTCCATGGTAACCATGGGGTTGTGTTGCCATGGTAACCATGGCGTTTTGTTGCCATGGCAACTATGGGGTTCTGTTGCCATGGCAACCATGGGGTAGTGTTTCCATGGCAACCATGGGGTTGTGTTGCCATGGTAACCATGGGGTTGGGTTGCTATAGAAACTATGGGGTTTAGTTGCCTTGGCAACCATGGGGTTGTGTTGCCATGGCAACCATGGGGTTGTGTTGCCATGGTAACCATGGCGTTTTGTTGCCATGGCAACTATGGGGTTCTGTTGCCATGGTAACCATGGCGTTTTGTTGCCATGGCAACTATGGGGTTCTGTTGCCATGGCAACCATGGGGTAGTGTTTCCATGGCAACCATGGGGTGGTGTTGCCATGGTAACTATGGGGTTGGGTTGCTATGGAAACTATGGGATTTAGTTGCCATGGTAACCATGGGGTTGGCTTGCCATGGCAACCATGGGGTTGTGTTGCCATGGTAACCATGGCGTTTTGTTGCCATGGCAACTATGGGGTTCTGTTGCCATGGGAACCATGGGGTAGTGTTTCCATGGCAACCATGGGGTTGTGTTGCCATGGAAACGATGGGGTTGGGTTGCCATGGCAACCACGGGGTTTGGTTGCCATGGTAACCATGGGGTTGGGTTGCCATGGCAACCACGGGGTTGTGTTGCCATGGGAACCATGGGGTTGTGTTGCCATGGTAACCATGGGGTTGGGTTGCCATGGGAACCATGGGGTTGTGTTGCCATGGTAACCATGGCGTTTAGTTGCCATGGCAGCTACGGGGTTCTGTTGCCATGGTAACCATGGGGTTGGGTTGCCATGGCAACCATGGGGTTGTGTTGCCATGGTAACCATGGGGTTGTGTTGCCATGGTAACTATGGGGTTGGGTTGCTATGGAAACTATGGGGTTTAGTTGCCTTGGCAACCATGGGGTTGTGTTGCCATGGCAACCATGGGGTTGTGTTGCCATGGTAACGATGGGGTTCTGTTGCCATGGTAACTATGGGGTTGGGTTGCTATGGAAACTATGGGGTTTAGTTGCCATGGCAACCATGGTGTTGAGATGCCATGGTAACCATGCCGTTTTGTTCCCATGGCAACTATGTGGTTCTGTTGCCATGGCAACCATGGGGTAGTGTTTCCATGGCAACCATGGGGTTGTGTTGGCATGGTAACCATGGCGTTTTGTTGCCATGGCAACTATGGGTTTCTGTTGCCATGGCAACCATGGGGTAGTGTTTCCATGGCAACCATGGGGTTGTGTTGCCATGGTAACGATGGGGTTGGGTTGCTATGGTAACCATGCGATTGTGCTGCCATTGTAACCATGGGGTTGGGTTGCCATGGCAACCATGGGTTTGTGATGCCATGGTAACCATGGCGTTTTGTTGCCATGGCAACTATGGGGTTCTGTTGCCATGGCAATCATGGGGTAGAGTTTCCATGGAAACCATGGGGTTGTGTTGCCATGGAAACGATGGGGTTGGGTTGCCATGGCAACCACGGGGTTGTGTTGCCATGGGAACCATGGGGTTGTGTTGCCATGGTAACCATGGGGTTGGGTTGCCATGGCAACCACGGGGTTTGGTTGCTATGGTAACCATGGGGTAGTATTGCCATGGCAACCATGGGGTTGTGTTGCCATGGTAACCATGGCGTTTATTTGCCATGGCAACTATGGGGTTCTGTTGCCATGGTAACCATGGGGTTGGGTTGCCATGGCAACCATGGGGTTGTGTTGCCATGGGAACCATGGGGTTGTGTTGCCATGGTAACTATGGGGTTGGGTTGCTATGGAAACTATGGGGTTTAGTTGCCATGGCAACCATGGGGTTGAGATGCCGTGGTAACCATGCAGTTGGGTTGCCGTGGTAACCATGCGGTGTTGTTGTTGTGGTAACCATGGCGTTGTGTTGCCATGGTAACCATGGGGTTGGGATGCCATGGCAACCACGGGGTTTGGTTGCTGTGGTAACCATGGGGTTCTGTGTCCATGGTAACCATGGGGTTCGGTTGCCATAGTAACCATGGCGTTTAGTTGCCATGGCAACTATGGGGTTGGGTTGCCATGGCAACCATGGGGTTGTGTTGCCATGGTAACCATGGCGTTTAGTTGCCATGGCAACTATGGGGTTCTGTTGCCATTGCAACCATGGGGTAGTATTTCCATGGCAACCATGGGGTTGTGTTGGCATGGTAACTATGGGGTTGGGTTGCTATGGAAACTATGGGGTTTAGTTGCCTTGGCAACCATGGGGTTTGGTTGCCATGGTAACCATGGCGTTTTGTTGCCATGGCAACTATGGGGTTCTGTTGCCATGGCAACCATGGCGTTTTTATGCCATGGCAACTATGGGGTTCTGTTGCCATGGTAACCATGGGGTAGTGTTTCCATGGCAACCATGGGGTTGTGTTGCCATGGTAACTATGAGGTTGGGTTGCTATGGTAACCATGCGGTTGTGTTGCCATGGTAACCATGGGGTTGGGTTGCCATGGCAACCATGGGGTTGTGTCTTTACGGTAACCATGGCATTTTGTTGCCATGGCAACTATGGGGTTCTTTTGCCATGGAAACCTTGGGGTAGTGTTTCCATGGCAACCATGGGGTTGTGTTGCCATGGTAACGATGGGGTTGGGTTGCCATGGCAACCACGGGGTTGTGTTGCCATGGGAACCATGGGGTTGTGTTGCCATGGTAACCATGGGGTTGGGTTGCCATGGCAACCATGGGGTTGTGTTCCCATGGTAACCATGGCGTTTAGTTGCCATGGCAACTATGGGGTTCTGTTGCCATGGCAACCATGGGGTAGTGTTTCCATGGCAACCATGGGGTTGTGTTGCCATGGGAACCATGGGGTTGAGATGCCGTGGTAACCATGCACTTGGGTTGCCGTGGTAACCATAGTGTTGGGTTGCCATGGCAACCACGGGGTTTGGTTGCTATGGTAACCATGGGGTTCTGTGTCCATGGTAACCATGGGGTTGTGTTGCCATGGTAACCATGGCGTTTTGTTGCCATGGCAACTATGGGGTTCTGTTGCCATGGCAACCATGGGGTAGTGTTTCCATGGCAACCATGGGGTTGTGTTGCCATGGGAACCATGGGGTTGGGTTGCTATAGAAACTATGGGGTTTAGTTGCCTTGGCAACCATGGGGTTGGGTTGCCATGGCAACCATGGGGTTGTGTTGCCATGGTAACCATGGCGTTTTGTTGCCATGGCAACTATGGGGTTCTGTTGCCATGGTAACCATGGCGTTTTGTTCCCATGGCAACTATGGGGTTCTGTTGCCATGGCAACCATGGGGTAGTGTTTCCATGGCAACCATGGGGTTGTGTTGCCATGGTAACCATGGCGTTTTGTTGCCATGGCAACTATGGGTTTCTGTTGCCATGGCAACCATGGGGTAGTGTTTCCATGGCAACCATGGGGTTGTGTTGCCATGGTAGCGATGGGGTTGGGTTGCTATGGTAACCATGCGATTGTGCTGCCATTGTAACCATGGGGTTGGGTTGCCATGGCAACCATGGGTTTGTGATGCCATGGTAACCATGGCGTTTTGTTGCCATGGCAACTATGGGGTTCTGTTGCCATGGCAATCATGGGGTAGAGTTTCCATGGAAACCATGGGGTTGTGTTGCCATGGAAACGATGGGGTTGGGTTGCCATGGCAACCACGGGGTTGTGTTGCCATGGGAACCATGGGGTTGTGTTGCCATGGTAACCATGGGGTTGGGTTGCCATGGCAACCACGGGGTTTGGTTGCTATGGTAACCATGGGGTAGTATTGCCATGGCAACCATGGGGTTGTGTTGCCATGGTAACCATGGCGTTTATTTGCCATGGCAACTATGGGGTTCTGTTGCCATGGTAACCATGGGGTTGGGTTGCCATGGCAACCATGGGGTTGTGTTGCCATGGGAACCATGGGGTTGTGTTGCCATGGTAACTATGGGGTTGGGTTGCTATGGAAACTATGGGGTTTAGTTGCCATGGCAACCATGGGGTTGAGATGCCGTGGTAACCATGCAGTTGGGTTGCCGTGGTAACCATGCGGTGTTGTTGTTGTGGTAACCATGGCGTTGTGTTGCCATGGTAACCATGGGGTTGGGATGCCATGGCAACCACGGGGTTTGGTTGCTGTGGTAACCATGGGGTTCTGTGTCCATGGTAACCATGGGGTTCGGTTGCCATAGTAACCATGGCGTTTAGTTGCCATGGCAACTATGGGGTTGGGTTGCCATGGCAACCATGGGGTTGTGTTGCCATGGTAACCATGGCGTTTAGTTGCCATGGCAACTATGGGGTTCTGTTGCCATTGCAACCATGGGTTAGTGTTTCCATGGCAACCATGGGGTTGTGTTGGCATGGTAACTATGGGGTTGGGTTGCTATGGAAACTATGGGGTTTAGTTGCCTTGGCAACCATGGGGTTTGGTTGCCATGGTAACCATGGCGTTTTGTTGCCATGGCAACTATGGGGTTCTGTTGCCATGGCAACCATGGCGTTTTTATGCCATGGCAACTATGGGGTTCTGTTGCCATGGTAACCATGGGGTAGTGTTTCCATGGCAACCATGGGGTTGTGTTGCCATGGTAACTATGAGGTTGGGTTGCGATGGTAACCATGCGGTTGTGTTGCCATGGTAACCATGGGGTTGGCTTGCCATGGCAACCATGGGGTTGTGTTCCCATGGTAACCATGGCGTTTAGTTGCCATGGCAACTATGGGGTTCTGTTGCCATGGCAACCATGGGGTAGTGTTTCCATGGCAACCATGGGGTTGTGTTGCCATGGGAACCATGGGGTTGAGATGCCGTGGTAACCATGCAGTTGGGTTGCCGTGGTAACCATAGTGTTGGGTTGCCATGGCAACCACGGGGTTTGGTTGCTATGGTAACCATGGGGTTCTGTGTCCATGGTAACCATGGGGTTGTGTTGCCATGGTAACCATGGCGTTTTGTTGCCATGGCAACTATGGGGTTCTGTTGCCATGGCAACCATGGGGTAGTGTTTCCATGGCAACCATGGGGTTGTGTTGCCATGGGAACCATGGGGTTGGGTTGCTATAGAAACTATGGGGTTTAGTTGCCTTGGCAACCATGGGGTTGGGTTGCCATGGCAACCATGGGGTTGTGTTGCCATGGTAACCATGGCGTTTTCTTGCCATGGCAACTATGGGGTTCTGTTGCCATGGTAACCATGGCGTTTTGTTGCCATGGCAACTATGGTGTTCTGTTGCCATGGCAACCATGGGGTAGTGTTTCCATGGCAACCATGGGGTTGTGTTGCCATGTTAACCATGGCGTTTAGTTGCCATGGCAGCTACGGGGTTCTGTTGCCATGGTAACCATGGGGTTGGGTTGCCATGGCAACCATGGGGTTGTGTTGCCATGGTAACGATGGGATTGTGTTGCCATGGTAACTATGAGGTTGGGTTGCTATGGTAACGCTGCGGTTGTGTTGCCATGGTAACCATGGGGTTGGGTTGCCATGGCAACCATGGGGTTGTGTTGTTATGGTAACCATGCGGTGTTGTTTTTTTGGTAACCATGGGGTTGTGTTGCCATGGTAACCATGGGGTTGGGTTGCCATGGCAACCACGGGGTTTGGTTGCTATGGTAACCATGGGGTTCTGTGTCCATGGTAACCATGGGGTTGGGTTGCCATGGTAACCATGGCGTTTAGTTGCCATGGCAACTATGGGGTTGGGTTGCCATGGCAACCATGGGGTTGTGTTGCCATGGTAACCATGGCGTATTGTTGCCATGGCAACTATGGGGTTCTGTTGCCATGGCAACCATGGGGTAGTGATTCCATGGCAACCATGGGGTTGTGTTGCCATGGTAACTATGGGGTTGGGTTGCTATGGAAACTATGGGGTTTAGTTGCCTTGGCAACCATGGGGTTGTGTTGCCATGGTAACCATGGGGTTGTGTTGCCATGGTAACGATGGGGTTGTGTTGCCATGGTAACTATGGGGTTGGCTTGCTATGGAAACTATGGGGTTTAGTTGCCATGGCAACCATTGTTTTGAGATGCCATGGTAACCATTCAGTTGGGTTGCCGTGGTAACCATGCGGTTGTGTTGTTGTGGTAACCATGCGGTTGTGTTGCCATGGTAACCATGGGATTGGGTTGCCATGGCAACCACGGGGTTGTGTTGCCATGGTAACCATGGCGTTTTGTTGCCATGGCAACTATGGGGTTCTGTTGCCATGGCAACCATGGGGTAGTGTTTCCATGGCAACCATGGGGTTGTGTTGCCATGGTAACTATGGGGTTGGGTTGCTATGGAAACTATGGGGTATAGTTGCCATGGTAACCATGGGGTTCTGTTGCCATGGCAACCATGGGGTTGTATTGCCATGGTAACCATGGCGTTTTGTTGCCATGGCAACCACGGGGTTTGGTTGCCATGGTAACCATGGGGTTGCGTTGCCATGGCAAGCACGGGGTTGTGTTGCCATGGTAAACATGGGGTTGTGTTGCCATGGTAACCATGGGGTTGGGTTGCCATGGCAACCATGGGGTTGTGTTGCCATGGTAACCATGGCGTTTAGTTACCATGGCAGCTACGGGGTTCTGTTGCCATGGTAACCATGGGGTAGTGTTTCCAAGGCAACCATGGGGTTGTGTTGCCATGGGAACCATGGGGTTGAGATGCCGTGGTAACCATGCAGTTGGGTTGCCGTGGTAACCATGGTGTTGGGTTGCCATGGCAACCACGGGGTTTGGTTGCTATGGTAACCATGGGGTTCTGTGTCCATGGTAACCATGGGGTTGTGTTGCCATGGTAACCATGGCGTTTTGTTGCCATGGCAACTATGGGGTTCTGTTGCCATGGCAACCATGGGGTAGTGTTTCCATGGCAACCATGGGGTTGTGTTGCCATGGTAACCATGGGGTTGGGTTGCTATAGAAACTATGGGGTTTAGTTGCCTTGGCAACCATGGGGTTGTGTTGCCATGGCAACCATGGGGTTGTGTTGCCATGGCAACCATGGGGTTGTGTTGCCATGGTAACCATGGCGTTTTGTTGCCATGGCAACTATGGGGTTCTGTTGCCATGGTAACCATGGCGTTTTGTTGCCATGGCAACTATGGTGTTCTGTTGCCATGGCAACCATGGGGTAGTGTTTCCATGGCAACCATGGGGTTGTGTTGCCATGGTAACTATGGGGTTGGGTTGCTATGGTAACCATGGGGTTTTGTTGCCATGGTAACCATGGGGTTGGGTTGCCATGGCAACCATGGGGTTGTGTTGCCATGGTAACCATGGCGTTTTGTTGCCATGGTAACTATGGGGTTCTGTTGCCATGGCAACCTTGGGGTAGTGTTTCCAAGGCAACCATGGGGTTGGGTTGCCATGGTAACGATGTGGTTGGGTTGCAATGGTAACCAGGCAGTTCTCTTGGAATGGCAATTATGGGGTTGTGTTGCCATGGTATCGATGGGGTTGTGTTGCCATGGCAATCACGGGGTAGTTTTTCCATGACAACCACGGGATTGTGTTGCCATGGGAACCATGGGGTTGTGTTGGCATGTTAACCATGGGGTTGGGTTGCCATGGCAACCACGGGGTTTGGTTGCTATGGTAACCGTGGGGTTGTGTTGCCATGGCAACCATGGGGTTGTGTTGCCATGGTAACCATGGCGTTTAGTTGCCATGGCAACTATGGGGTTGTGTTGCCATGGCAACCATGGGGTTGTGTTGCCATGGTAACGATGGGGTTGTGTTGCCATGGTAACTATGGGGTTGGGTTGCTATGGAAACTATGGGGTTTAGTTGCCATGGCAACCATGGTGTTGAGATGCCATGGTACCATTCAGTTGGGTTGCCGTGGTAACCATGCGGTTGTGTTGTTGTGGTAACCATGCGGTTGTGTTGCCATGGTAACCATGGGATTGGGTTGCCATGGCAACCACGGGGTTGTGTTGCCATGGTAACCATGGCGTTTTGTTGCCATGGCAACTATGGGGTTCTGTTGCCATGGCAACCATGGCGTTTTGTTGCCATGGCAACTATGGGGTTCTGTTGCCATGGCAACCATGGGGTAGTGTTTCCATGGCAACCATGGGGTGGTGTTGCCATGGTAACTATGGGGTTGGGTTGCTATGGAAACTATGGGATTTAGTTGCCATGGTAACCATGGGGTTGGCTTGCCATGGCAACCATGGGGTTGTGTTGCCATGGTAACCATGGCGTTTTGTTGCCATGGCAACTATGGGGTTCTGTTGCCATGGCAACCATGGGGTAGTGTTTCCATGGCAACCATGGGGTTGTGTTGCCATGGAAACGATGGGGTTGGGTTGCCATGGCAACCACGGGGTTTGGTTGCCATGGTAACCATGGGGTTGGGTTGCCATGGCAACCACGGGGTTGTGTTGCCATGGGAACCATGGGGTTGTGTTGCCATGGTAACCATGGGGTTGGGTTGCCATGGGAACCATGGGGTTGTGTTGCCATGGTAACCATGGCGTTTAGTTGCCATGGCAGCTACGGGGTTCTGTTGCCATGGTAACCATGGGGTTGGGTTGCCATGGCAACCATGGGGTTGTGTTGCCATGGTAACCATGGGGTTGTGTTGCCATGGTAACTATGGGGTTGGGTTGCTATGGAAACTATGGGGTTTAGATGCCTTCTCAACCATGGGGTTGTGTTGCCATGGCAACCATGGGGTTGTGTTGCCATGGTAACGATGGGGTTCTGTTGCCATGGTAACTATGGGGTTGGGTTGCTATGGAAACTATGGGGTTTAGTTGCCATGGCAACCATGGTGTTGAGATGCCATGGTAACCATTCAGTTGGGTTGCCGTGGTAACCATGCGGTTGTGTTGTTGTGGTAAGCATGCGGTTGTGTTGCCATGGTAACCATGGGATTGGGTTGCCATGGCAACCACGGGGTTGTGTTGCCATGGTAACCATGGCGTTTTGTTGCCATGGCAACCATGGGGTTCTGTTGCCATGGCAACCATGGGGTAGTGTTTCCATGGCAACCATGGGGTGGTGTTGCCATGGTAACTATGGGGTTGGGTTGCTATGGAAACTATGGGGTTTAGTTGCCTTGGCAACCATGGGGTTGGGTTGCCATGGCAACCATGGGGTTGTGTTGCCATGGTAACCATGGCGTTTTGTTGCCATGGCAACTATGGGGTTCTGTTGCCATTGCAACCATGGCGTTTTGTTGCCATGGCAACTATGGGGTTCCGTTGCCATGGCAACCATGGGGTAGTGTTTCCATGGCAACCATGGGGTGGTGTTGCCATGGTAACTATGGGGTTGGGTTGCTATGGAAACTATGGGGTTTAGTTGCCATGGTAACCATGGGGTTGGGTTGCCATGGCAACCATGGGGTTGTGTTGCCATGGTAACCATGGCGTTTTGTTACCATGGCAACTATGGGGTTCTGTTGCCATGGCAACCATGGGGTAGTGTTTCAATGGCAACCATGGGGTTGTGTTGCCATGGAAACGATGGGGTTGTGTTGCCATGGCAACCACGGGGTTGTGTTGCCATGGGAACCATGGGGTTGTGTTGCCATGGTAACCATGGGGTTGGGTTGCCATGGCAACCACGGGGTTTGGTTGCTATGGTAACCATGGCGTTCTGTGTCCATGGTAACCATGGGGTTGTGTTGCCATGGTAACCATGGCGTTTTGTTGCCATGGCAACTATGGGGTTCTGTTGCCATGGCAACCATGGGGTAGTGTTTCCATGGCAACCATGGGGTTGTGTTGCCATGGTAACCATGGGGTTGGGTTGCTATAGAAACTATGGGGTTTAGTTGCCTTGGCAACCATGGGGTTGTGTTGCCATGGCAACCATGGGGTTGTGTTGCCATGGTAACCATGGCGTTTTGTTGCCATGGCAACTATGGTGTTCTGTTGCCATGGTAACCATGGCGTTTTGTTGCCATGGCAACTATGGTGTTCTGTTGCCATGGCAACCATGGGGTAGTGTTTCCATGGCAACCATGGGGTTGTGTTGCCATGGTAACTATGGGGTTGGGTTGCTATGGTAACCATGGGGTTGTGTTGCCATGGTAACCATGGGGTTGGGTTGTCATGGAAACCATGGGGTTGTGTTGCCATGGTAACCATGGCGTTTTGTTGCCATGGCAACTATGGGGTTCTGTTGCCATGGTAACGATGGGGTTCTGTTGCCATGGTAACTATGGGGTTGGGTTGCTATGGAAACTATGGTGTTTAGTTGCCATGGCAACCATGGTGTTGAGATGCCATGGTAACCATTCAGTTGGGTTGCCGTGGTAACCATGCGGTTGTGTTGTTGTGGTAAGCATGCGGTTGTGTTGCCATGGTAACCATGGGATTGGGTTGCCATGGCAACCACGGGGTTGTGTTGCCATGGTAACCATGGCGTTTTGTTGCCATGGCAACCATGGTGTTCTGTTGCCATGGCAACCATGGGGTAGTGTTTCCATGGCAACCATGGGGTGGTGTTGCCATGGTAACTATGGGGTTGGGTTGCTATGGAAACTATGGGGTTTAGTTGCCTTGGCAACCATGGGGTTGGGTTGCCATGGCAACCATGGGGTTGTGTTGCCATGGTAACCATGGCGTTTTGTTGCCATGGCAACTATGGGGTTCTGTTGCCATTGCAACCATGGCGTTTTGTTGCCATGGCAACTATGGGGTTCCGTTGCCATGGCAACAATGGCGTAGTGTTTCCATGGCAACCATGGGGTGGTGTTGCCATGGTAACTATGGGGTTGGGTTGCTATGGAAACTATGGGGTTTAGTTGCCATGGTAACCATGGGATTGGGTTGCCATGGCAACCATGGGGTTGTGTTGCCATGGTAACCATGGCGTTTTGTTACCATGGCAACTATGGGGTTCTGTTGCCATGGCAACCATGGGGTAGTGTTTCCATGGCAACCATGGGGTTGTGTTTCCATGGAAACGATGGGGTTGGGTTGCCATGGCAACCACGGGGTTTGGTTGCCATGGTAACCATGGGGTTGCGTTGCCATGGCAAGCACGGGGTTGTGTTGCCATGGCAACCATGGGGTTGTGTTGCCATGGAAACGATGGGGTTGTGTTGCCATGGCAACCACGGGGTTGTGTTGCCATGGGAACCATGGGGTTGTGTTGCCATGGTAACCATGGGGTTGGGTTGCCATGGCAACCACGGGGTTTGGTTGCTATGGTAACCATGGCGTTCTGTGTCCATGGTAACCATGGGGTTGGGTTCCCATGGTAACCATGGGGTTTAGTTGCCATGGCAACTATGGGGTTGGGTTGCCATGGCAACCATGGGGTTGTGTTGCCATGGTAACCATGGCGTATTGTTGCCATGGCAACTATGGGGTTCTGTTGCCATGGCAACCATGGGGTAGTGTTTCCATGGCAACCATGGGGTTGTGTTGCCATGGTAACTATGGGGTTGGGTTGCAATGGAAACTATGGGGTTTAGTTGCCTTGGCAACCATGGGGTTGGGTTGCCATGGCAACCATGGGGTTGTGTTGCCATGGTAACCACGGCGTTTTGTAGCCATGGCAATTATGGGGTTCTGTTGCCATGGCAATCATGGCGTTTTATTGCCATGGCAACTATGGGGTTCTGTTGCCATGGCAACCATGGGGTAGTGTTTCCATGGCAACCATGGGGTTGTGTTGCCATGGGAACCATGGGGTTGGTTTGCCATGGCAACCACGGTGTTGTGTTGCCATGGGAACCATGGGGTTGTGTTGCCATGGTAACCATGGGGTTGGGTTGCCATGGCAACTATGGGGTTCTGTTGCCATGGTAACCATGGCGTTTTGTTGCCATGGCAACTATGGGGTTCTGTTGCCATGGTAACCATGGGGTTGGGTTGCCATGGCAACCATGGGGTTGTGTTGCCATGGTAACGATGGGGTTGTGCTGCCATGGTAACTATGGGGTTGGGTTGCCATGGTAACTATGGGGTTGTGTTGCCATGGCAACCACGGGGTTTGGTTGCTATGGTAACCATGGGGTTCTGTGTCCATGGTAACCATGGGGTTGGGTTGCCATGGTAACCATGGCGTTTCGTTGCCATGGCAACTATGGGGTTGGGTTGCCATGGCAACCATGGGGTTGTGTTGCCATGGTAACCATGGCGTATTGTTGCCATGGCAACTATGGGGTTCTGTTGCCATGGCAACCATGGGGTAGTGTTTCCATGGCAACCATGGGGTTGTGTTGCCATGGTAACTATGGGGTTGGGTTGCTATGGAAACTATGGGGTTTAGTTGCCTTGGCAACCAAGGGGTTGTGTTGCCATGGAAACGATGGGGTTGGGTTGCCATGGCAACCACGGGGTTGTGTTGCCATGGGAACCATGGGGTTGTGTTGCCATGGTAACCATGGTGTTGCGTTGCCATGGCAACCACGGGGTTTGGTTGCCATGGTAACCATGGGGTTGCGTTGCCATGGCAAGCACGGGGTTGTGTTGCCATGGGAAACATGGGGTTGTGTTGCCATGGTAACCATGGGGTTGGGTTGTCACGGCAACCATGGGGTTGTGTTGCCATGGTAACCATGGCGTTTAGTTGCCATGGCAGCTACGGGGTTCTGTTGCCATGGTAACCATGGGGTTGGGTTGCCATGGCAACCAAGGGGTTGTGTTGCCATGGTAACCATGGGGTTGTGTTGCCATGGTAACTATGGGGTTGTGTTGCTATGGAAACTATGGGGTTTAGTTGCCATGGCAACCGTGGGGTTGAGATGCCGTGGTAACCATGCAGTTGGGTTGCCGTGGTAACCATGCGGTGTTGTTGTTGTGGTAACCATGGGGTTGTGTTGCCATGGTAACCATGGGGTTGGGTTGCCATGGCAACCACGGGGTTTGGTTGCTATGGTAACCATGGGGTTCTGTGTCCATGGTCACCATGGGGTTGGGTTGCCATGGTAACCATGGCGTTTAGTTGCCATGGCAACTCTGGGGTTGGGTTGCCATGGCAACCATGGGGTTGTGTTGGCATGGTAACCATGGCGTATTGTTGCCATGGCAACTATGGGGTTCTGTTGCCATGGCAACCATGGGGTAGTGTTTCCATGGCAACCATGGGGTTGTGTTGCCATGGTAACTATGGGGTTGGGTTGCTATGGAAACTATGGGGTTTAGTTGCCTTGGCAACCATGGGGTTGTGTTGCCATGGCAACCATGGGGTTGTGTTGCCATGGCAACCACGGCGTTTTGTAGCCATGGCAATTATGGGGTTCTGTTGCCATGGCAACCATGGCGTTTTGTTGCCATGGCAACTATGGGGTTCTGTTGCCATGGCAACCATGGGGTAGTGTTTCCATGGCAACCATGGGGTTGTGTTGCCATGGTAACTATGGGGTTGGGTTGCTATGGTAACCATGGGTTGTGTTGCCGTGGTAACCATGGCGTTTTGTTGCCATAGCAACTATGGGGTTCTGTTGCCATGGCAACCATGGGGTAGTGTTTCCATGGCAACCATGGGGTTGTGTTGCCATGGTAACGATGGGGTTGGCTTGCCATGGCAACCACGGTGTTGTGTTGCCATGGGAACCATGGGGTTGTGTTGCAATGGTAACCATGGGGTTGTGTTTCCATGGGAACCATGGGGTTGTGTTGCCATGGTAACCATGGTGTTGAGTTGCCATGGCAACCACGGGGTTTGGTTGCCATGGCAACCATGGGGTTGTGTTGCCATGGTAACCATGGCGTATTGTTGCCATGGCAACTATGGGGTTCTGTTGCCATGGCAACCATGGGGTAGTGTTTCCATGGCAACCATGGGGTTGTGTTGCCATGGTAACTATGGGGTTGGGTTGCTATGGAAACTATGGGGTTTAGTTGCCTTGGCAACCATGGGGTTGGGTTGACATGGCAACCATGGGGTTGTGTTGCCATGGTAACCACGGCGTTTTGTAGCCATGGCAATTATGGGGTTCTGTTGCCATGGCAACCATGGCGTTTTTTTTGCCATGTCAACTATGGGGTTCTGTTGCCATGGCAACCATGGGGTAGTGTTTCCATGGCAACCATGGGGTTTTGTTGCCATGGTAACTATGGGGTTGGGTTGCTATGGTAACCATGGGTTGTGTTGCCATGGTAACCATGGCGTTTTGCTGCCATGGCAGCTATGGGGTTCTGTTGCCATGGCAACCATGGGGTAGTGTTTCCATGGCAACCATGGGGTAGTGTTTCCATGGCAACCATGGGGTGGTGTTGCCATGGTAACTATGGGGTTGGGTTGCTATGGAAACTATGCGGTTTAGTTGCCTTGGCAACCATGGGGTTTGGTTGCCATGGCAACCGTGGGGTTGTTTTGCCATGGTAACCATGGCGTTTTGTTGCCATGGCAACTATGGGGTTCTGTTGCCATGGCAACCATGGGGTTGTGTTGCCATGGTAACGATGGGGTTGTGTTGCCATGGTAACTATGGGGTTGGGTTGCTATGGTAACTATGGGGTTGGGTTGCGATGGTAACCATGCGGTTGTGTTGCCATGGTAACCATGCAGTTGGGTTCCCGTGGTAACCATGCGGTGTTGTTTTTGTGGTAACCATGGGGTTGTGTTGCCATGGTAACCATGAGGTTGGGTTGCCATGGCAACCACGGGGTTTGGTTGCTATGGTAACCATGGGGTTCTGTGTCCATGGTAACCATGGGGTTGGGTTCCCATGGTAACCATGGCGTTTAGTTGCCATGGCAACTATGGGGTTGGGTTGCCATGGCAACCATGGGGTTGTGTTGCCATGGTAACCATGGCGTATTGTTGCCATGGCAGCTATGGGGTTCTGTTGCCATGGCAACCATGGGGTAGTGTTTCCATGGCAACCATGGGGTGGTGTTGCCATGGTAACTATGGGGTTGGGTTGCTATGGAAACTATGGGGTTTAGTTGCCTTGGCAACCATGGGGTTGGGTTGCCATGGCAACCATGGGGTTGTGTTGCCATGGTAACCATGGCGTTTTGTTGCCATGGCAACTATGGGGTTCTGTTGCCATGGCAACCATGGGGTAGTGTTTCCATGGCAACCATGGGGTGGTGTTGCCATGGTAACTATGGGGTTGGGTTGCTATGGAAACTATGGGGTTGTGTTGCCATGGTAACCATGGGGTTGGGTTGCCATGGCAACCATGGGGTTGTGTTGCCATGGTAACCATGGCGTTTTGTTGCCATTGCAACTATGGGGTTCTGTTGCCATGGTAACCATGGGGTAGTGTTTCCATGGCAACCATGGGGTTGTGTTGCCATGGAAACGATGGGGTTGGGTTGCCATGGCAACCACGGGGTTGTGTTGCCATGGGAAACATGGGGTTGTGTTGCCGTGGTAACCATGGTGTTGCGTTGCCATGGCAACCACGGGGTTTGGTTGCCATGGTAACCATGGGGTTGCGTTGCCATGGCAAGCACGGGGTTGTGTTGCCATGGCAACCATGGGGTTGTGTTGCCATGGAAACGATGGGGTTGGGTTGCCATGGCAACCACGGGGTTGTGTTGCCATGGGAACCATTGGGTTGTGTTGCCATGGTAACCATGGGGTTGGGTTGCCATTGCAACCACGGGGTTTGGTTGCTATGGTAACCATGGGGTTCTGTGTCCATGGTAACCATGGGGTTGGGTTGCCATGGTAACCATGGCGTTTAGTTGCCATGGCAACTATGGGGTTGGGTTGCCATGGCAACCATGGGGTTGTGTTGCCATGGTAACCATGGCGTATTGTTGCCATGGCAACTATGGGGTTCTGTTGCCATGGCAACCATGGGGTAGTGTTTCCATGGCAACCATGGGGTTGTGTTGCCATGGTAACTATGGGGTTGGGTTGCTATGGAAACTATGGGGTTTAGTTGCCTTGGCAACCATGGGGTTGTGTTGCCAGAGCAACCATGGGGTTGTGTTGCCATGGCAACCACGGCGTTTTGTAGCCATGGCAATTATGGGGTTCTGTTGCCATGGCAACCATGGCGTTTTGTTGCCATGGCAACTATGGGGTTCTGTTGCCATGGAAACCATGGGGTAGTGTTTCCATGGCAACCATGGGGTTGTGTTGCCATGGTAACTATGGGGTTGGGTTGCTATGGTAACCATGGGTTGTGTTGCCATGGTAACCATGGCGTTTTGTTGCCATGGCAACTATGGGGTTCTGTTGCCATGGCAACCATGGGGTAGTGTTTCCATGGCAACCATGCAGTTGGGTTGCAGCGGTAACCATGCGGTGTTGTTGTTGTGGTAACCATGGGGTTGTGTTGCCATGGTAACCATGGGGTTGGGTTGCCATGGCAACCACGGGGTTTGGTTGCTATGGTAACCATGGGGTTCTGTGTCCATGGTAACCATGGGGTTGGGTTGCCATGGTAACCATGGCGTTTAGTTGCCATGGCAACTATGGGGTTGGGTTGCCATGGCAACCATGGTGTTGTGTTGCCATGGTAACCATGGCGTATTGTTGCCATGGCAACTACGGGGTTCTGTTGCCATGGCAACCATGGGGTAGTGTTTCCATGGCAACCATGGGGTTGTGTTGCCATGGTAACTATGGGGTTGGGTTGCTATGGAAACTATGGGGTTTAGTTGCCTTGGAAACCATGGGGTTGGGTTGCCATGGCAACCATGGGGTTGTGTTGCCATGGTAACCACGGCGTTTTGTAGCCATGGCAATTATGGGGTTCTGTTGCCATGGCAACCATGGCGTTTTGTTGCCATGGCAACTATGGGGTTCTGTTGCCATGGCAACCATGGGGTAGTGTTTCCATGGCAACCATGGGGTTGTGTTGCCATGATAACTATGGGGTTGGGTTGCCATGGCAACCATGGCGTTGTGTTGCCATGGTAACCATGGCGTTTTGTTGCCATGGCAACTATGGGGTTCTGTTGCCATGGCAACCATGGGGTTTGGTTGCCATGGCAACTATGGGGTTGTGTTGCCATGGTAACCATGGCGTTTTGTTGCCATGGCAATTATGGGGTTCTGTTGCCATGGTAACCATGGGGTTGGGTTGCCATGGCAACCATGGGGTTGTGTTGCCATGGTAACGATGGGGTTTTGCTGCCATGGTAACTATGGGGTTGGCTTGCCATGGCAACCATGGGGTGGGGTTGCCATGGCAACCATGGGGTTGTGTTGCCATGGTAACCATGGGGTTGTGTTGCCATGGCAACTATGGGGTTGGCTTACCATGGCAACCATCGGGTTGGGTTGCCATGGCAACCATGGGGTTGTGTTGCCATGGTAACCATGGCGTTTTGTTGCCATGGCAACTATGGGGTTCTGTTGCCATGGTAACCATGGGGTTGGGTTGCCATGGCAACCATGGGGTTGTGTTGCCATGGTAACGATGGGGTTGTGCTGCCAAGGTAACTATGGGGTTCTGTTGCCATGGTAACCATGGGGTTGGGTTGCCATGGCAACCATGGGGTTGTGTTGCCATGGTAACCATGGGGCTGTGTTGCCATGGCAACTATGGGGTTGGCTTGCCATGGCAACCATGGGGTTGTGTTGCCATGGTAACCATGGGGTTGTGTTGCCATGGCAACTATGTGGTTGGGTTGCCATGGCAACCATTGGGTTGTGTTGCCATGGCAACCATGGGGTTGTGTTGCCATGGTAACCATGGGGTTGGTTTGCCATGGCAGCCATGGGGTTGTGTTGCCATGGTAACGATGGGGTTGTGCTGCCATGGTAACTATGGGGTTCTGTTGCCATGGTAACCATGGGGTTGGGTTGCCATGGCAACCATGGAGTTGTGTTGCCATGGTACCATGGGGTTGTGTTGCCATGGCAACCATGGGGTTGGGTTGCCATGGCAACCATGGGGTTGTGTTCCCATGGTAACCATGGGGTTGTGTTGCCATGGCAACTATGGGGTTGGCTTGCCATGGTAACCATGGGGTTGTGTTGCCATGGCAACCATGGGGTTGGGTTGCCATGGCAACCATGGGGTTGTGTTGCCATGGTAACGATGGGGTTGTGTTGCCATGGTAACTATGGGGTTGGGTTGCTATGGTAACTATGGGGTTGGGTTGCGATGCTAACCATGCGGTTGTGTTGCCATGGTAACCATGCAGTTGGGTTCCCGTGGTAACCATGCGGTGTTGTTTTTGTGGTAACCATGGGGTTGTGTTGCCATGGTAACCATGGGGTTGGGTTGCCATGGCAACCACGGGGTTTGGTTGCTATGGTAACCATGGGGTTCTGTGTCCATGGTAACCATGGGGTTGGGTTGCCATGGTAACCATGGCGTTTAGTGTCCATGGCAACTATGGGGTTGGGTTGCCATGGGAACCATGGGGTTGTGTTGCCATGGTAACCATGGCGTATTGTTGCCATGGCAACTATGGGGTTCTGTTGCCATGGCAACCATGGGGTAGTGTTTCCATGGCAACCATGGGGTTGTGTTGCCATGGGAACCATGGGGTTGGGTTGCTATGGAAACTATGGGGTTTATTTGCCTTGGCAACCATGGGGTTGGGTTGCTATGGCAACCATGGGGTTGTGTTGCCATGGTAACCACGGCGTTATGTAGCCATGGCAATTATGGGGTTCTGTTGCCATGGCAACCATGGCGTTTTTTTGCCATGTCAACTATGGGGTTCTGTTGCCATGGCAACCATGGGGTAGTGTTTCCATGGCAACCATGGGGTTGTGTTGCCATGGTAACTATGGGGTTGGGTTGCTATGGTAACCATGGGTTGTGTTGCCATGGTAACCATGGCGTTTTGTTGCCATGGCAGCTATGGGGTTCTGTTGCCATGGCAACCATGGGGTAGTGTTTCCATGGCAACCATGGGGTAGTGTTTCCATGGCAACCATGGGGTGGTGTTGCCATGGTAACTATGGGGTTGGGTTGCTATGGAAACTATGGGGTTTAGTTGCCTTGGCAACCATGGGGTTGGCTTGCCATGGCAACCATGGGGTTGTGTTGCCATGGTAACCATGGCGTTTTGTTACCATGGCAACTATGGTGTTCTGTTGCCATGGCAACCATGGCGTTTTTGTTGCCATGGCAACTATGGGGTTCTGTTGCCATGGCAACCATGGGGTAGTGTTTCCATGGCAACCATGGGGTGGTGTTGCCATGGTAACTATGGGGTTGGGTTGCTATGGAAACTATGGGGTTTAGTTGCCATGGTAACCATGGGGTTGGGTTGCCATGGCAACCATGGGGTTGTGTTGCCATGGTAACCATTTCGTTTTGTTGCCATGGCAACTATGGGGTTCTGTTGCCATGGCAAACATGGGGTAGTGTTTCCATGGCAACCATGGTGTTGTGTTGCCATGGAAACGATGGGGTTGGGTTGCCATGGCAACCACGGGGTTGTGTTGCCATGGGAACCATGGGGTTGTGTTGCCATGGTAACCATGGTGTTGCGTTGCCATGGCAACCACGGGGTTTGGTTGCCATGGTAACCATGGTGTTGCGTTGCCATGGCAAGCACGGGGTTGTGTTGCCATGGGAAACATGGGGTTCTGTTGCCATGGTAACCATGAGGTTGGGTTGCCATGGCAACCATGGGGTTGTGTTGCCATGGTAACCATGGCGTTTAGTTGCCATGGCAGCTACGGGGTTCTGTTGCCATGGTAACCATGGGGTTGGGTTGCCATGGCAACCATGGGGTTGTGTTGCCATGGTAACGATGGGGTTGTGTTGCCATGGTAACTATGGGGTTGTGTTGCTATGGAAACTATGGGGTTTAGTTGCCATGGCAACCGTGGGGTTGAGATGCCGTGGTAACCATGCAGTTGGGTTGCCGTGGTAACCATGCGGTGTTGTTGTTGTGGTAACCATGGGGTTGGGTTGCCATGGTAACCATGGGGTTGGGTTGCCATGGCAACCACGGGGTTTGGTTGCTATGGTAACCGTGGGGTTCTGTGTCCATGGTAACCATGGGGTTGGGTTGCCATGGTAACCATGGCGTTTAGTTGCCATGGTAACTATGGGTTTGGGTTGCTATGGAAACTATGGGGTTTAGTTGCCTTGGCAACCATGGGGTTGGGTTGCCATGGCAACCATGGGGTTGTGTTGCCATGGCAACCACGGCGTTTTGTAGCCATGGCAATTATGGGGTTCTGTTGCCATAGCAACCATGGCGTTTTGTTGCCATGGCAACTATGGGGTTCTGTTGCCATGGCAACCATGGGGTAGTGTTTCCATGGCAACCATGGGGTTGTGTTGCCATGGTAACTATGGGGTTGGGTTGCTATGGTAACCATGGGTTGTGTTGCCATGGTAACCATGGCGTTTTGTTGCCATGGCAACTATGGGGTTCTGTTGCCATGGCAACCATGGGGTAGTGTTTCCATGGCAACCATGGGGTTGTGTTGCCATGGTAACGATGGGGTTGGCTTGCCATGGCAACCATGGGGTTGTGTTGCCATGGTAACCATGGCGTTTTGTTGCCATGGCAACTATGGGGTTCTGTTGCCATGGCAAACATTGGGTAGTGTTTCCATGGCAACCATGGGGTTGTGTTGCCATGGAAACGATGGGGTTGGGTTGCCATGGCAACCACGGGGTTTTGTTGCCATGGGAACCATGGGGTTGTGTTGCCATGGTAACCATGGTGTTGCGTTGCCATGGCAACCACGGGGTTTGGTTGCCATGGTAACCATGGAGTTGCGTTGCCATGGCAAGCACGGGGTTGTGTTGCCATGGGAAACATGGGGTTGTGTTGCCATGGTAACCATGAGGTTGGTTTGCCATGGCAACCATGGGGTTGTGTTGCCATGGTAACCATGCCGTTTAGTTCCCATGGCAGCTACGGGGTTCTTTTGCCATGGTAACCATGGGGTTGGGTTGCCATGGCAACCATGGGGTTGTGTTGCCATGGTAACGATGGGGTTGTGTTGCCATGGTAACTATGGTGTTGTGTTGCTATGGAAACTATGGGGTTTAGTTGCCATGGCAACCATGGGGTTGAGATGCCGTGGTAACCATGCAGTTGGGTTGCCGCGGTAACCATGCGGTGTTGTTGTTGTGGTAACCATGGGGTTGTGTTGCCATGGTAACCATGGGGTTGGGTTGCCATGGCAACCACGGGGTTTGGTTGCTATGGTAACCATGGGGTTCTGTGTCCATGGTAACCATGGGGTTGGGTTGCCATGGTAACCATGGCGTTTAGTTGCCATGGCAACTATGGGGTTGGGTTGCCATGGCAACCATGGGGTTGTGTTGCCATGGTAACCATGGCGTATTGTTGCCATGGCAACTATGGGGTTCTGTTGCCATGGCAACCATGGGGTAGTGTTTCCATGGCAACCATGGGGTTGTGTTGCCATGGTAACTATGGGGTTGGGTTGCTATGGAAACTATGGAGTTTAGTTGCCTTGGCAACCATGGGGTTGGGTTGCCATGGCAACCATGGGGTTGTGTTGCCATGGTAACCACGGCGTTTTGTAGCCATGGCAATTATGGGGTTCTGTTGCCATGGTAACCACGGCGTTTTGTAGCCATGGCAATTATGGGGTTCTGTTGCCATGGCAACCATGGCGTTTTTTTTGCCATGTCAACTATGGGGTTCTGTTGCCATGGCAACCATGGGGTAGTGTTTCCATGGCAACCATGGGGTTGCGTTGCCATGGTAACTATGGGGTTGGGTTGCTATGGTAACCATGGGTTGTGTTGCCATGGTAACCATGGCGTTTTGTTGCCATGGCAGCTATGGGGTTCTGTTGCCATAGCAACCATGGGGTAGTGTTTCCATGGCAACCATGGGGTAGTGTTTCCATGGCAACCATGGGGTGGGGTTGCCATGGTAACTATGGGGTTGGGTTGCTATGGAAACTATGGGGTTTAGTTGCCTTGGCAACCATGGGGTTGGGTTGCCTTGGCAACCATGGGGTTGTGTTGCCATGGTAACCATGGCGTTTTGTTGCCATGGCAACTATGGTGTTCTGTTGCCATGGCAACCATGGCGTTTTGTTGCCATGGCAACTATGGGGTTCTGTTGCCATGGCAACCATGGGGTAGTGTTTCCATGGCAACCATGGGGTGGTGTTGCCATGGTAACTATGGGGTTGGGTTGCTATGGAAACTATGGGGTTTAGTTGCCATGGTAACCATGGGGTTGGGTTGCCATGGCAACCATGGGGTTGTGTTGCCATGGTAACCATGGCGTTTTGTTGCCATGGCAACTATGGGGTTCTGTTGCCATGGCAACCATGGGGTAGTGTTTCCATGGCAACCATGGGGTTGTGTTGCCATGGAAACGATGGGGTTGGGTTGCCATGGCAACCACGGGGTTGTGTTGCCATGGGAACCATGGGGTTGTGTTGCCATGGTAACCATGGTGTTGCGTTGCCATGGCAACCACGGGGTTGTTTTGCCATGGTAACCATGGGGTTGCGTTGCCATGGCAAGCACGGGGTTGTGTTGCCATGGGAAACATGGGGTTCTGTTGCCATGGTAACCATGAGGTTGGGTTGCCATGGCAACCATGGGGTTGTGTTGCCATGGTAACCATGGCGTTTAGTTGCCATGGCAGCTACGGGGTTCTGTTGCCATGGTAACCATGGGGTTGGGTTGCCATGGCAACCATGGGGTTGTGTTGCCATGGTAACGATGGGGTTGTGTTGCCATGGTAACTATGGGGTTGTGTTGCAATGGAAACTATGGGGTTTAGTTGCCATGGCAACCGTGGGGTTGAGATGCCGTGGTAACCATGCAGTTGGGTTGCCGTGGTAACCATGCGGTGTTGTTGTTGTGGTAACCATGGGGTTGGGTTGCCATGGTAACCATGGGGTTGGGTTGCCATGGCAGCCACGGGGTTTGGTTGCTATGGTAACCGTGGGGTTCTGTGTCCATGGTAACCATGGGGTTGGGTTGCCATGGTAACCATGGCGTTTAGTTGCCATGGTAACTATGGGTTTGGGTTGCTATGGAAACTATGGGGTTTAGTTGCCTTGGCAACCATGGGGTTGTGTTGCCATGGTAACTATGGGGTTGGGTTGCTATGGTAACCATGGGTTGTGTTGCCATGGTAACCATGGCGTTTTGTTGCCATGGCAACTATGGGGTTCTGTTGCCATGGCAACCATGGGGTAGTGTTTCCATGGCAACCATGGGGTTGTGTTGCCATGGTAACGATGGGGTTGGCTTGCCATGGCAACCATGGGGTTGTGTTGCCATGGTAACCATGGCGTTTTGTTGCCATGGCAACTATGGGGTTCTGTTGCCATGGCAACCATGGGGTAGTGTTTCCATGGCAACCATGGGGTTGTGTTGCCATGGTAACTATGGGGTTGGGTTGCTATGGAAACTATGGGGTTTAGTTGCCTTGGCAACCATGGGGTTGGGTTGACATGGCAACCATGGGGTTGTGTTGCCATGGTAACCACGGCGTTTTGTAGCCATGGCAATTATGGGGTTCTGTTGCCATGGCAACCATGGCGTTTTTTTGCCATGTCAACTATGGGGTTCTGTTGCCATGGCAACCATGGGGTAGTGTTTCCATGGCAACCATGGGGTTGTGTTGCCATGGTAACTATGGGGTTGGGTTGCTATGGTAACCATGGGTTGTGTTGCCATGGTAACCATGGCGTATTGTTGCCATGGCAGCTATGGGGTTCTGTTGCCATGGCAACCATGGGGTAGTGTTTCCATGGCAACCATGGGGTAGTGTTTCCATGGCAACCATGGGGTGGTGTTGCCATGGTAACTATGGGGTTGGGTTGCTATGGAAACTATGGGGTTTAGTTGCCTTGGCAACCATGGGGTTGGGTTGCCATGGCAACCATGGGGTTGTGTGGCCATGGTAACCATGGCGTTTTGTTGCCATGGCAACTATGGTGTTCTGTTGCCATGGCAACCATGGCGTTTTTGTTGCCATGGCAACTATGGGGTTCTGTTGCCATGGCAACCATGGGGTAGTGTTTCCATGGCAACCATGGGGTGGTGTTGCCATGGTAACTATGGGGTTGGGTTGCTATGGAAACTATGGGGTTTAGTTGCCATGGTAACCATGGGGTTGGGTTGCCATGGCAACCATGGGGTTGTGTTGCCATGGTAACCATTTCGTTTTGTTGCCATGGCAACTATGGGGTTCTGTTGCCATGGCAACCATGGGGTAGTGTTTCCATGGCAACCATGGGGTTGTGTTGCCATGGAAACGATGGGGTTGGGTTGCCATGGCAACCACGGGGTTGTGTTGCCATGGGAACCATGGGGTTGTGTTGCCATGGTAACCATGGTGTTGCGTTGCCATGGCAACCACGGGGTTTGGTTGCCATGGTAACCATGGGGTTGCGTTGCCATGGCAAGCACGGGGTTGTGTTGCCATAGGAAACATGGGGTTCTGTTGCCATGGTAACCATGAGGTTGGGTTGCCATGGCAACCATGGGGTTGTGTTGCCATGGTAACCATGGCGTTTAGTTGCCATGGCAGCTACGGGGTTCTGTTGCCATGGTAACCATGGGGTTGGGTTGCCATGGCAACCATGGGGTTGTGTTGCCATGGTAACGATGGGGTTGTGTTGCCATGGTAACTATGGGGTTGTGTTGCTATGGAAACTATGGGGTTTAGTTGCCATGGCAACCGTGGGGTTGAGATGCCGTGGTAACCATGCAGTTGGGTTGCCGTGGTAACCATGCGGTGTTGTTGTTGTGGTAACCATGGGGTTGGGTTGCCATGGTAACCATGGGGTTGGGTTGCCATGGCAACCACGGGGTTTGGTTGCTATGGTAACCGTGGGGTTCTGTGTCCATGGTAACCATGGGGTTGGGTTGCCATGGTAACCATGGCGTTTAGTTGCCATGGTAACTATGGGTTTGGGTTGCTATGGAAACTATGGGGTTTAGTTGCCTTGGCAACCATGGGGTTGGGTTGCCATGGCAACCATGGGGTTGTGTTGCCATGGCAACCACGGCGTTTTGTAGCCATGGCAATTATGGGGTTCTGTTGCCATAGCAACCATGGCGTTTTGTTGCCATGGCAACTATGGGGTTCTGTTGCCATGGCAACCATGGGGTAGTGTTTCCATGGCAACCATGGGGTTGTGTTGCCGTGGTAACTATGGGGTTGGGTTGCTATGGTAACCATGGGTTGTGTTGCCATGGTAACCATGGCGTTTTGTTGCCATGGTAACTATGGGGTTCTGTTGCCATGGCAACCATGGGGTAGTGTTTCCATGGCAACCATGGGGTTGTGTTGCCATGGTAACGATGGGGTTGGCTTGCCATGGCAACCATGGGGTTGTGTTGCCATGGTAACTATGGCGTTTTGTTGCCATGGCAACTATGGGGTTCTGTTGCCATGGCAAACATGGGGTAGTGTTTCCATGGCAACCATGGGGTTTTGTTGCCATGGAAACGATGGGGTTGGGTTGCCATGGCAACCACGGGGTTGTGTTGCCATGGGAACCATGGGGTTGTGTTGCCATGGTAACCATGGTGTTGCGTTGCCATGGCAACCACGGGGTTTGGTTGCCATGGTAACCATGGAGTTGCGTTGCCATGGCAAGCACGGGGTTGTGTTGCCATGGGAAACATGGGGTTGTGTTGCCATGGTAACCATGAGGTTGGGTTGCCATGGCAACCATGGGGTTGTGTTGCCATGGTAACCATGCCGTTTAGTTGCCATGGCAGCTACGGGGTTGTGTTGCCATGGTAACCATGGGGTTGGGTTGCCATGGCAACCATGGGGTTGTGTTGCCATGGTAACGATGGGGTTGTGTTGCCATGGTAACTATGGGGTTGTGTTGCTATGGAAACTATGGGGTTTAGTTGCCATGGCAACCATGGGGTTGAGATGCCGTGGTAACCATGCAGTTGGGTTGCCGCGGTAACCATGCGGTGTTGTTGTTGTGGTAACCATGGGGTTGTGTTGCCATGGTAACCATGGGGTTGGGTTGCCATGGCAACCACGGGGTTTGGTTGCTATGGTAACCATGGGGTTCTGTGTCCATGGTAACCATGGGGTTGGGTTGCCATGGTAACCATGGCGTTTAGTTGCCATGGCAACTATGGGGTTGGGTTGCCATGGCAACCATGGGGTTGTGTTGCCATGGTAACCATGGCGTATTGTTGCCATGGCAACTATGGGGTTCTGTTGCCATGGCAACCATGGGGTAGTGTTTCCATGGCAACCATGGGGTTGTGTTGCCATGGTAACTATGGGGTTGGGTTGCTATGGAAACTATGGAGTTTAGTTGCATTGGCAACCATGGGGTTGGGTTGCCATGGCAACCATGGTGTTGCGTTGCCATGGCAACCACGGGGTTTGGTTGCCATGGTAACCATGGAGTTGCGTTGCCATGGCAAGCACGGGGTTGTGTTGCCATGGGAAACATGGGGTTGTGTTGCCATGGTAACCATGAGGTTGGGTTGCCATGGCAACCATGGGGTTGTGTTGCCATGGTAACCATGCCGTTTAGTTGCCATGGCAGCTACGGGGTTCTGTTGCCATGGTAACCATGGGGTTGGGTTGCCATGGCAACCATGGGGTTGTGTTGCCATGGTAACGATGGGGTTGTGTTGCCATGGTAACTATGGGGTTGTGTTGCTATGGAAACTATGGGGTTTAGTTGCCATGGCAACCATGGGGTTGAGATGCCGTGGTAACCATGCAGTTGGGTTGCCGCGGTAACCATGCGGTGTTGTTGTTGTGGTAACCATGGGGTTGTGTTGCCATGGTAACCATGGGGTTGGGTTGCCATGGCAACCACGGGGTTTGGTTGCTATGGTAACCATGGGGTTCTGTGTCCATGGTAACCATGGGGTTGGGTTGCCATGGTAACCATGGCGTTTAGTTGCCATGGCAACTATGGGGTTGGGTTGCCATGGCAACCATGGGGTTGTGTTGCCATGGTAACCATGGCGTATTGTTGCCATGGCAACTATGGGGTTCTGTTGCCATGGCAACCATGGGGTAGTGTTTCCATGGCAACCATGGGGTTGTGTTGCCATGGTAACTATGGGGTTGGGTTGCTATGGAAACTATGGAGTTTAGTTGCCTTGGCAACCATGGGGTTGGGTTGCCATGGCAACCATGGGGTTGTGTTGCCATGGTAACCACGGCGTTTTGTAGCCATGGCAATTATGGGGTTCTGTTGCCATGGTAACCACGGCGTTTTGTAGCCATGGCAATTATGGGGTTCTGTTGCCATGGCAACCATGGCGTTTTTTTGCCATGTCAACTATGGGGTTCTGTTGCCATGGCAACCATGGGGTAGTGTTTCCATGGCAACCATGGGGTTGTGTTCCCATGGTAACTATGGGGTTGGGTTGCTATGGAAACTATGGAGTTTAGTTGCCTTGGCAACCATGGGGTTGTGTTGCCATGGCAACCATGGGATTGTGTTGCCATGGTAACCACGGCGTTTTGTAGCCATGGCAATTATGGGGTTCTGTTGCCATGGAAACCATGGCGTTTTGTTGCCATGGCAACTATGGGGTTCTGTTGCCATGGCAACCATGGGGTAGTGTTTCCATGGCAACCATGGGGTTGTGTTGCCATGATAACTATGGGGTTGGGTTGCTATGGTAACCATGGGTTGTGTTGCCATGGTAACCATGGGGTTGTGTTGCCATGGCAACTATGGGGTTCTGTTGCCATGGTAACCATGGGGTTGGGTTGCCATGGCAACCATGGGGTTGTGTTGCCATGGTAACGATGGGGTTGTGTTGCCATGGCAACTATGGGGTTCTGTTGCCATGGTAACCATGCGGTTGGGTTGCCATGGCAACTATGGGGTTGTGTTGCCATGGTAACCATGGCGTTTTGTTGCCATGGCAACTATGGGGTTCTGTTGCCATTGTAACCATGGGGTTAGGTTGCCATGTCAACCATGGGTTTGTGTTACCATGGTAACGATGGGGTTGTGCTGCCATGGTAATTATGGGGTTGGCTTGCCATGGCAACCATGGGGTTGGGTTGCCATGGCAGCCATGGGGTTGTGTTGCCATGGAAACGATGGGGTTGGGTTGCCATGGCAACCACGGGGTTTGGTTGCCATGGTAACCATGGGGTTGCGTTGCCATGGCAAGCACGGGGTTGTGTTGCCATGGCAACCATGGGGTTGTGTTGCCATGGAAACGATGGGGTTGGGATGCCATGGCAACCACGGGGTTGTGTTGCCATGGGAACCATGGGGTTGTGTTGCCATGGTAACCATGGGGTTGGGTTGCCATGGCAACCACGGGGTTTGGTTGCTATGGTAACCATGGCGTTCTGTGTCCATGGTAACCATGGGGTTGGGTTGCCATGGTAACCATGGCGTTTAGTTGCCATGGCAACTATGGGGTTGGGTTGCCATGGCAACCATGGTGTTGTGTTGCCATGGTAACTATGGGGTTGGGTTGCTATGGAAACTATGGGGTTTAGTTGCCTTGGCAACCATGGGGTTGGGTTGCCATGGCAACCATGGGGTTGTGTTGCCATGGTAACTATGGGGTTGGGTTGCTATGGAAACTATGGGGTTTAGTTGCCTTGGCAACTATGGGGTTGGGTTGCCATGGCAACTATGGGGTTGTGTTGCCATGGTAACTATGGGGTTGGGTTGCTATGGAAACTATGGGGTTTAGTTGCCTTGGCAACCATGGGGTTTGGTTGCCATGGCAACCATGGTGTTGTGTTACCATGGTAACCACGGCGTTTTGTAGCCATGGCAATTATGGGGTTCTGTTGCCATGGCAACCATGGCGTTTTGTTGCCATGGCAACTATGGGGTTCTGTTGCCATGGCAACCATGGGGTAGTGTTTCCATGGCAACCATGGGGTTGTGTTGCCATGGGAACCATGGGGTTGGTTTGCCATGGCAACCACGGTGTTGTGTTGCCATGGGAATCATGGGGTTGTGTTGCCATGGTAACCATGGGGTTGGGTTGCCATGGCAACTATGGGGTTCTGTTGCCATGGTAACCATGGCGTTTTGTTGCCATGGCAACTATGGGGTTCTGTTGCCATGGTAACCATGGGGTTGGGTTGCCATGGCAACCATGGGGTTGTGTTGCCATGGTAACGATGGGGTTGTGCTGCCATGGTAACTATGGGGTTGGGTTGCTATGGTAACTATGGGGTTGGGTTGCCATGGCAACCACGGGGTTTGGTTGCTATGGTAACCATGGGGTTCTGTGTCCATGGTAACCATGGGGTTGGGTTGCCATGGTAACCATGGCGTTTCGTTGAGATGGCAACTATGGGGTTGGGTTGCCATGGCAACCATGGGGTTGTGTTGCCATGGTAACCATGGCGTATTGTTGCCATGGCAACTATGGGGTTCTGTTGCCATGGCAACCATGGGGTAGTGTTTCCATGGCAACCATGGGGTTGTGTTGCCATGGTAACTATGGGGTTGGGTTGCTATGGAAACTATGGGGTTTAGTTGCCTTGGCAACCAAGGGGTTGTGTTGCCATGGCAACCATGGGGTTGTGTTGCCATGGCAACAATGGGGTAGTGTTTCCATGGCAACCATGGGGTTGTGTTGCCATGGAAACGATGGGGTTGGGTTGCCATGGCAACCACGGGGTTGTGTTGCCATGGGAACCATGGGGTTGTGTTGCCATGGTAACCATGGTGTTGCGTTGCCATGGCAACCACGGGGTTTGGTTGCCATGGTAACCATGGGGTTGCGTTGCCATGGTAACCATGGGGTTGGGTTGTCATGGCAACCATGGGGTTGTGTTGCCATGGTAACCATGGCGTTTAGTTGCCATGGCAGCTACGGGGTTCTGTTGCCATGGTAACCATGGGGTTGGGTTGCCATGGCAACCATGGGGTTGTGTTGCCATGGTAACCATGGGGTTGTGTTGCCATGGTAACTATGGGGTTGTGTTGCTATGGAAACTATGGGGTTTAGTTGCCATGGCAACCGTGGGGTTGAGATGCCGTGGTAACCATGCAGTTGGGTTGCCGTGGTAACCATGCGGTGTTGTTGTTGTGGTAACCATGGGGTTGTGTTGCCATGGTAACCATGGGGTTGGGTTGCCATGGCAACCACGGGGTTTGGTTGCTATGGTAACCATGGGGTTCTGTGTCCATGGTAACCATGGGGTTGGGTTGCCATGGTAACCATGGCGTTTAGTTGCCATGGCAACTATGGGGTTGTGTTGCCATGGGAACCATGGGGTTGTGTTGCCATGGTAACCATGGCGTATTGTTGCCATGGCAACTATGGGGTTCTGTTGCCATGGCAACCATGGGGTAGTGTTTCCATGGCAACCATGGGGTTGTGTTGCCATGGTAACTATGGGGTTGGGTTGCTATGGAAACTATGGGGTTTAATTGCCTTGGCAACCATGGGGTTGTGTTGCCATGGCAACCATGGGGTTGTGTTGCCATGGCAACCACGGCGTTTTGTAGCCATGGCAATTATGGGGTTCTGTTGCCATGGCAACCATGGCGTTTTGTTGCCATGGCAACTATGGGGTTCTGTTGCCATGGCAACCATGGGGTAGTGTTTCCATGGCAACCATGGGGTTGTGTTGCCATGGTAACTATGGGGTTGGGTTGCTATGGTAACCATGGGTTGTGTTGCCATGGTAACCATGGCGTTTTGTTGCCATGGCAACTATGGGGTTCTGTTGCCATGGCAACCATGGGGTAGTGTTTCCATGGCAACCATGGGGTTGTGTCGCCATGGTAACGATGGGGTTGGCTTGCCATGGCAACCACGGTGTTGTGTTGCCATGGGAACCATGGGGTTGTGTTGCAATGGTAACCATGGGGTTGTGTTTCCATGGGAACCATGGGGTTGTGTTGCCATGGTAACCATGGTGTTGCGTTGCCATGGCAACCACGGGGTTTGGTTGCCATGGTAACCATGGGGTTGCGTTGCCATGGCAAGCACGGGGTTGTGTTGACATGGGAAACATGGGGTTGTGTTGCCATGGTAACCATGGGGTTGGGTTGCCATGGCAACCATGGGGTTGTGTTGCCATGGTAACCATGTCGTTTAGTTGCCATGGCAGCTACGGGGTTCTGTTGCCATGGTAACCATGGGGTTGGGTTGCCACGGCAACCATGGGGTTGTGTTGCCATGGTAACGATGGGGTTGTGTTGCCATGGTAACTATGGGGTTGTGTTGCTATGGAAACTATGGGGTTTAGTTGCCATGGTAACCATGGGGTTGGCTTGCCATGGCAACTATGGGGTTCTGTGTCCATGGTAACCATGGGGTTGGGTTGCCATGGTAACCATGGCGTTTAGTTGCCATGGCAACTATGGGGTTGTGTTGCCATGGGAACCATGGGGTTGTGTTGCCATGGTAACCATGGCGTATTGTTGCCATGGCAACTATGGGGTTCTGTTGCCATGGCAACCATGGGGTAGTGTTTCCATGGCAACCACGGGGTTGTGTTGCCATGGTAACTATGGGGTTGGGTTGCTATGGAAACTATGGGGTTTAGTTGCCTTGGCAACCATGGGGTTGTGTTGCCATGGTAACCACGGCGTTTTGTAGCCATGGCAATTATGGGGTTCTGTTGCCATGGCAACCATGGCGTTTTGTTGCCATGGCAACTATGGGGTTCTGTTGCCATGGCAACCATGGGGTAGTGTTTCCATGGCAACCATGGGGTTGTGTTGCCATGATAACTATGGGGTTGGGTTGCTATGGTAACCATGGGTTGTGTTGCCATGGTAACCATGGCGTTTTGTTGCCATGGCAACTATGGGGTTCTGTTGCCATGGCAACCATGGGGTAGTGTTTCCATGGCAACCATGGGGTTGTGTTGCCATGGAAACGATGGGGTTGGCTTGCCATGCCAACCACGGGGTTGTGTTGCCATGGCAACCATGGGGTTGTGTTGCCATGGTAACTATGGGGTTGGGTTGCCATGGCAACCATGGCGTTGTGTTGCCATGGTAACGATGGGGTTGTGTTGCCATGGCAACTATGGGGTTCTGTTGCCATGGTAACCATGGGGTTGGGTTGCCATGGCAACTATGGGGTTGTGTTGCCATGGTAACCATGGCGTTTTGTTGTCATGGCAATTATGGGGTTCTGTTGCCATGGTAACCATGGGGTTGGGTTGCCATGGCAACCATGGGGTTGTGTTGCCATGGTAACGATGGGGTTGTGCTGCCATGGTAACTATGGGGTTGGCTTGCCATGGCAACCATGGGGTGGGGTTGCCATGGAAACCATGGCGTATTGTTGCCATGGCAACCATGCGGTTCTGTTGCCATGGCAACCATGGGGTAGTGTTTCCATTGCAACCATGGGGTGGTGTTGCCATGGTAACTATGGGGTTGGGTTGCTATGGAAACTATGGGGTTTAGTTGCCTTGGCAACCATGGGGTTGGGTTGCCATGGCAACCATGGGGTTGTGTTGCCATGGTAACCATGGCGTTTTGTTGCCATGGCAACTATGGGGTTCTGTTGCCATTGCAACCATGGCGTTTTGTTGCCATGGCAACTATGGGGTTCTGTTGCCATGGCAACCATGGGGTAGTGTTTCCATGGCAACCATGGGGTGGTGTTGCCATGGTAACTATGGGGTTGGGTTGCTATAGAAACTATGGGGTTTAGTTGCCATGGTAACCATGGGGTTGGGTTGCCATGGCAACCATGGGGTTGTGTTGCCATGGTAACCATGGCGTTTTGTTACCATGGCAACTATGGGGTTCTGTTGCCATGGCAACCATGGGGTAGTGTTTCCATGGCAACCATGGGGTTGTGTTGCCATGGAAACGATGGTGTTGCGTTGCCATGGCAAGCACGGGGTTGTGTTGCCATGGGAACCATGGGGTTGTGTTGCCATTGTAACCATGGGGTTGGGTTGCCATGGGAACCATGGGGTTGTGTTGCTATGGAAACTATGGGGTTTAGTTGCCATGGCAACCGTGGGGTTGAGATGCCGTGGTAACCATGCAGTTGGGTTGCCGTGGTAACCATGCGGTGTTGTTGTTGTGGTAACCATGGGGTTGTGTTGCCATGGTAACCATGGGGTTGGGTTGCCATGGCAACCACGGGGTTTGGTTGCTATGGTAACCATGGGGTTCTGTGTCCATGGTAACCATGGGGTTGGGTTGCCATGGTAACCATGGCGTTTAGTTGCCATGGCAACTATGGGGTTGGGTTGCCATGGCAACCATGGGGTTGTGTTGCCATGGTAACCATGGCGTATTGTTGCCATGGCAACTATGGGGTTCTGTTGCCATGGCAACCATGGGGTAGTGTTTCCATGGCAACCATGGGGTTGTGTTGCCATGGTAACTATGGGGTTGGGTTGCTATGGAAACTATGGGGTTTAGTTGCCTTGGCAACCATGGGGTTTGGTTGCCATGTTAACCATGGGGTTGTGTTGCCATGGCAACCACGGCGTTTTGTAGCCATGGCAATTATGGGGTTCTGTTGCCATGGCAACCATGGCGTTTTGTTGCCATGGCAACAATGGGGTTCTGTTGCCATGGCAACCATGGGGTAGTGTTTCCATGGCAACCATGGGGTTGTGTTGCCATGGTAACTATGGGGTTGGGTTGCTATGGTAACCATGGGTTGTGTTGCCATGGTAACCATGGCGTTTTGTTGCCATGGCAACTATGGGGTTCTGTTGCCATGGCAACCATGGGGTAGTGTTTCCATGGCAACCATGGGGTTGTGTTGCCATTGTAACGATGGGGTTGGCTTGCCATGTCAACCACGGTGTTGTGTTGCCATGGGAACCATGGGGTTGTGTTGCCATGGTAACCATGGGGTTGGGTTGCCATGGCAACCATGGGGTTGTGTTTCCATGGTAACCATGGCGTTTTGTTGCCATGGCAACTATGGGGTTCTGTTGCCATGGCAACCATGGGGTAGTGTTTCCATGGCAACCATGGGGTGGTGTTGCCATGGTAACTATGGGGTTGGGTTGCTATGGAAACTATGGGGTTTAGTTGCCTTGGCAACCATGGGGTTGGGTTGCCATGGCAACCATGGGGTTGTGTTGCCATGGTAACCATGGCGTTTTGTTGCCATGGCAACTATGGGGTTCTGTTGCCATGGCAACCATGGCGTTTTGTTGCCATGGCAACTATGGAGTTCTGTTGCCATGGCAACCATGGGGTAGTGTTTCCATGGCAACCATGGGGTGGTGTTGCCATGGTAACCATGGGGTTGGGTTGCTATGGAAACTATGGGGTTGTGTTGCCATGGTAACCATGGGGTTGGGTTGCCATGGCAACCATGGGGTTGTGTTGCCATGGTAACCATGGCGTTTTGTTGCCATTGCAACTATGGGGTTCTGTTGCCATGGCAACCATGGGGTAGTGTTTCCATGGCAACCATGGGGTTGTGTTGCCATGGAAACGATGGGGTTTGGTTGCCATGGCAACCACGGGGTTGTGTTGCCATGGGAACCATGGGGTTGTGTTGCCATGGTAACCATGGTGTTGCGTTGCCATGGCAACCACGGGGTTTGGTTGCCATGGTAACCATGGGGTTGCGTTGCCATGGCAAGCACGGGGTTGTGTTGCCATGGGAACCATGGGGTTGTGTTGCCATGGTAACCATGGGGTTGGGTTGCCATGGCAACCACGGGGTTTGGTTGCTATGGTAACCATGGCGTTCTGTGTCCATGGTAACCATGGGGTTGGGTTGCCATGGTAACCATGGCGTTTAGTTGCCATGGCAACTATGGGGTTGGGTTGCCATGGCAACCATGGGGTTGTGTTGCCATGGTAACCATGGCGTATTGTTGCCATGGCAACTATGGGGTTCTGTTGCCATGGCAACCATGGGGTAGTGTTTCCATGGCAACCATGGGGTTGTGTTGCCATGGTAACTATGGGGTTGGGTTGCTATGGAAACTATGGGGTTTAGTTGCCTTGGCAACCATGGGGTTGTGTTGCCATAGCAACCATGGGGTTGTGTTGCCATGGCAACCACGGCGTTTTGTAGCCATGGCAATTATGGGGTTCTGTTGCCATGGCAACCATGGCGTTTTGTTGCCATGGCAACTATGGGGTTCTGTTGCCATGGAAACCATGGGGTAGTGTTTCCATGGCAACCATGGGGTTGTGTTGCCATGGTAACTATGGGGTTGGGTTGCTATGGTAACCATGGGTTGTGTTGCCATGGTAACCATGGCGTTTTGTTGCCAATGCAACTATGGGGTTCTGTTGCCATGGCAACCATGGGGTAGTGTTTCCATGGCAACCATGGGGTTGTGTTGCCATGGTAACGATGGGGTTGGCTTGCCATGGCAACCACGGTGTTGTGTTGCCATGGGAACCATGGGGTTGTGTTGCAATGGTAACCATGGGGTTGTGTTTCCATGGGAACCATGGGGTTGTGTTGCCATGGTAACCATGGTGTTGCGTTGCCATGGCAACCACGGGGTTTGGTTGCCATGGTAACCATGGGGTTGCGTTGCCATGGCAAGCACGGGGTTGTGTTGCCATGGGAAACATGGGGTTGTGTTGCCATGGTAACCATGGGGTTGGGTTGCCATGGGAACCATGGGGTTGTGTTGCCATGGTAACCATGGCGTTTAGTTGCCATGGCAGCTACCGGGTTCTGTTGCCATGGTAACCATGGGGTTGGGTTGCCATGGCAACCATGGGGTTGTGTTGCCATGGTAACGATGGGGTTGTGTTGCCATGGTAACTATGGGGTTGTGTTGCTATGGAAACTATGGGGTTTAGTTGCCATGGCAACCGTGGGGTTGAGATGCCGTGGTAACCATGCAGTTGGGTTGCCGTGGTAACCATGCGGTGTTGTTGTTGTGGTAACCATGGGGTTGTGTTGCCATGGTAACCATGGGGTTGGGTTGCCATGGCAACCACGGGGTTTGGTTGCTATGGTAACCATGGGGTTCTGTGTCCATGGTAACCATGGGGTTGGGTTGCCATGGTAACCATGGCGTTTAGTTGCCATGGCAACTATGGGGTTGGGTTGCCATGGCAACCATGGGGTTGTGTTGCCATGGTAACCATGGCGTATTGTTGCCATGGCAACTATGGGGTTCTGTTGCCATGGCAACCATGGGGTAGTGTTTCCATGGCAACCATGGGGTTGTGTTGCCATGGTAACTATGGGGTTGGGTTGCTATGGAAACTATGGGGTTTAGTTGCCTTGGCAACCATGGGGTTGTGTTGCCATGTTAACCATGGGGTTGTGTTGCCATGGCAACCACGGCGTTTTGTAGCCATGGCAATTATGGGGTTCTGTTGCCATGGCAACCATGGCGTTTTGTTGCCATGGCAACAATGGGGTTCTGTTGCCATGGCAACCATGGGGTAGTGTTTCCATGGCAACCATGGGGTTGTGTTGCCATGGTAACTATGGGGTTGGGTTGCTATGGTAACCATGGGTTGTGTTGCCATGGTAACCATGGCGTTTTGTTGCCATGGTAACTATGGGGTTCTGTTGCCATGGCAACCATGGGGTAGTGTTTCCATGGCAACTATGGGGTTGTGTTGCCATTGTAACGATGGGGTTGGCTTGCCATGTCAACCACGGTGTTGTGTTGCCATGGGAACCATGGGGTTGTGTTGCCATGGTAACCATGGGGTTGGGTTGCCATGGCAACCATGGGGTTGTGTTTCCATGGTAACCATGGCGTTTTGTTGCCATGGCAACTATGGGGTTCTGTTGCCATGGCAACCATGGGGTAGTGTTTCCATGGCAACCATGGGGTGGTGTTGCCATGGTAACTATGGGGTTGGGTTGCTATGGAAACTATGGGGTTTAGTTGCCTTGGCAACCATGGGGTTGTGTTGCCATGGCAACCATGGGGTTGTGTTGCCATGGTAACCATGGCGTTTTGTTGCCATGGCAACTATGGGGTTCTGTTGCCATGGCAACCATGGCGTTTTGTTGCCATGGCAACTATGGAGTTCTGTTGCCATGGCAACCATGGGGTAGTGTTTCCATGGCAACCATGGGGTGGTGTTACCATGGCAACCATGGGGTTGTGTTGCCATGGTAACCATGGCGTTTTGTTGCCATTGCAACTATGGGGTTCTGTTGCCATGGCAACCATGGGGTAGTGTTTCCATGGCAACCATGGGGTTGTGTTGCCATGGAAACGATGGGGTTTGGTTGCCATGGCAACCACGGGGTTGTGTTGCCATGGGAACCATGGGGTTGTGTTGCCATGGTAACCATGGTGTTGCGTTGCCATGGCAACCACGGGGTTTGGTTGCCATGGTAACCATGGGGTTGCGTTGCCATGGCAAGCACGGGGTTGTGTTGCCATGGGAACCATGGGGTTGTGTTGCCATGGTAACCATGGGGTTGGGTTGCCATGGCAACCACGGGGTTTGGTTGCTATGGTAACCATGGCGTTCTGTGTCCATGGTAACCATGGGGTTGGGTTGCCATGGTAACCATGGCGTTTAGTTGCCATGGCAACTATGGGGTTGGGTTGCCATGGCAACCATGGGGTTGTGTTGCCATGGTAACCATGGCGTATTGTTGCCATGGCAACTATGGGGTTCTGTTGCCATGGCAACCATGGGGTAGTGTTTCCATGGCAACCATGGGGTTGTGTTGCCATGGTAACTATGGGGTTGGGTTGCTATGGAAACTATGGGGTTTAGTTGCCTTGGCAACCATGGGGTTGTGTTGCCATAGCAACCATGGGGTTGTGTTGCCATGGCAACCACGGCGTTTTGTAGCCATGGCAATTATGGGGTTCTGTTGCCATGGCAACCATGGCGTTTTGTTGCCATGGCAACTATGGGGTTCTGTTGCCATGGAAACCATGGGGTAGTGTTTCCATGGCAACCATGGGGTTGTGTTGCCATGGTAACTATGGGGTTGGGTTGCTATGGTAACCATGGGTTGTGTTGCCATGGTAACCATGGCGTTTTGTTGCCATGGCAACTATGGGGTTCTGTTGCCATGGCAACCATGGGGTAGTGTTTCCATGGCAACCATGGGGTTGTGTTGCCATGGTAACGATGGGGTTGGCTTGCCATGGCAACCACGGTGTTGTGTTGCCATGGGAACCATGGGGTTGTGTTGCAATGGTAACCATGGGGTTGTGTTTCCATGGGAACCATGGGGTTGTGTTGCCATGGTAACCATGGTGTTGCGTTGCCATGGCAACCACGGGGTTTGGTTGCCATGGTAACCATGGGGTTGCGTTGCCATGGCAAGCACGGGGTTGTGTTGCCATGGGAAACATGGGGTTGTGTTGCCATGGTAACCATGGGGTTGGGTTGCCATGGCAACCATGGGGTTGTGTTGCCATGGTAACCATGTCGTTTAGTTGCCATGGCAGCTACGGGGTTCTGTTGCCATGGTAACCATGGGGTTGGGTTGCCATGGCAACCATGGGGTTGTGTTGCCATGGTAACGATGGGGTTGTGTTGCCATGGTAACTATGGGGTTGGGTTGCTATGGAAACTATGGGGTTTAGTTGCCATGGCAACCATGGGGTTGAGATGCCGTGGTAACCATGCAGTTGGGTTGCCGCGGTAACCATGCGGTGTTGTTGTTGTGGTAACCATGGGGTTGTGTTGCCATGGTAACCATGGGGTTGGGTTGCCATGGCAACCACGGGGTTTGGTTGCTATGGTAACCATGGGGTTCTGTGTCCATGGTAACCATGGGGTTGGGTTGCCATGGTAACCATGGGGTTTAGTTGCCATGGTAACTATGGGGTTGGGTTGCCATGGCAACCATGGGGTTGTGTTGCCATGGTAACCATGGCGTATTGTTGCCATGGCAACTATGGGGTTCTGTTGCCATGGCAACCATGGGGTAGTGTTTCCATGGCAACCATGGGGTTGTGTTGCCATGGTAACTATGGGGTTGGGTTGCTATGGAAACTATGGGGTTTAGTTGCCTTGGCAACCATGGGGTTGGGTTGCCATGGCAACCATGGGGTTGTGTTGCCATGGTAACCACGGCGTTTTGTAGCCATGGCAATTATGGGGTTCTGTTGCCATGGCAACCATGGCGTTTTCTTGCCATGGCAACTATGGGGTTCTGTTGCCATGGCAACCATGGGGTAGTGTTTCCATGGCAACCATGGGGTTGTGTTGCCATGATAACTATGGGGTTGGGTTGCTATGGTAACCATGGGTTGTGTTGCCATGGTAACCATGGCGTTTTGTTGCCATGGCAACTATGGGGTTCTGTTGCCATGGCAACCATGGGGTAGTGTTTCCATGGCAACCATGGGGTTGTGTTGCCATGGTAACGATGGGGTTGGCTTGCCATGGCAACCACGGTGTTGTGTTGCCATGGGAACCATGGGGTTGTGTTGCCATGGTAACTATGGGGTTGGGTTGCCATGGCAACCATGGCGTTGTGTTGCCATGGTAACGATGGGGTTGTGTTGCCATGGCAACTATGGGGTTCTGTTGCCATGGTACCCATGGGGTTGGGTTGCCATGGCAACTATGGGGTTGTGTTGCCATGGTAACCATGGCGTTTTGTTGCCATGGCAATTATGGGGTTCTGTTGCCATGGTAACCATGGGGTTGGGTTGCCATGGCAACCATGGGGTTGTGTTGCCATGGTAGCGATGGGGTTGTGCTGCCATGGTAACTATGGGGTTGGCTTGCCATGGCAACCATGGGGTTGGGTTGCCATGGCAACCATGGGGTTGTGTTGCCATGGTAACCATGGCGTTTTGTTGCCATGGCAGCTACCGGGTTCTGTTGCCATGGCAAACATGGGGTAGTGTTTCCATGGCAACCATGGGGTTGTGTTGCCATGGAAACGATGGGGTTGGGTTGCCATGGCAACCACGGGGTTGTGTTGCCATGGGAACCATGGGGTTGTGTTGCCATGGTAACCATGGTGTTGCGTTGCCATGGCAACCACGGGGTTTGGTTGCCATGGTAACCATGGGGTTGCGTTGCCATGGCAAGCACGGGGTTGTGTTGCCATGGGAAACATGGGGTTCTGTTGCCATGGTAACCATGAGGTTGGGTTGCCATGGCAACCATGGGGTTGTGTTGCCATGGTAACCATGGCGTTTAGTTGCCATGGCAGCTACGGGGTTCTGTTGCCATGGTAACCATGGGGTTGGGTTGCCATGGCAACCATGGGGTTGTGTTGCCATGGTAACGATGGGGTTGTGTTGCCATGGTAACTATGGGGTTGTGTTGCAATGGAAACTATGGGGTTTAGTTGCCATGGCAACCGTGGGGTTGAGATGCCGTGGTAACCATGCAGTTTGGTTGCCATGGTAACCATGGGGTTGCGTTGCCATGGCAAGCACGGGGTTGTGTTGCCATGGCAACCATGGGGTTGTGTTGCCATGGAAACGATGGGGTTGGGTTGCCATGGCAACCACGGGGTTGTGTTGCCATGGGAACCATGGGGTTGTGTTGCCATGGTAACCATGGGGTTGGGTTGCCATTGCAACCACGGGGTTTGGTTGCTATGGTAACCATGGCGTTCTGTGTCCATGGTAACCATGGGGTTGGGTTGCCATGGTAACCATGGCGTTTAGTTGCCATGGCAACTATGGGGTTGGGTTGCCATGGCAACCATGGGGTTGTGTTGCCATGGTAACCATGGCGTATTGTTGCCATGGCAACTATGGGGTTCTGTTGCCATGGCAACCATGGGGTAGTGTTTCCATGGCAACCATGGGGTTGTGTTGCCATGGTAACTATGGGGTTGGGTTGCTATGGAAACTATGGGGTTTAGTTGCCTTCTCAACCATGGGGTTGTGTTGCCATAGCAACCATGGGGTTTTGTTGCCATGGCAACCACGGCGTTTTGTAGCCATGGCAATTATGGGGTTCTGTTGCCATGGCAACCATGGCGTTTTGTTGCCATGGCAACTATGGGGTTCTGTTGCCATGGAAACCATGGGGTAGTGTTTCCATGGCAACCATGGGGTTGTGTTGCCATGGTAACTACGGGGTTGGGTTGCTATGGTAACCATGGGTTGTGTTGCCATGGTAACCATGGCGTTTTGTTGCCATGGCAACTATGGGGTTCTGTTGCCATGGCAACCATGGGGTAGTGTTTCCATGGCAACCATGGGGTTGTGTTGCCATGGTAACGATGGGGTTGGCTTGCCATGGCAACCACGCTGTTGTGTTGCCATGGGAACCATGGGGTTGTGTTGCAATGGTAACCATGGGGTTGTGTTGCCATGGGAACCATGGGGTTGTGTTGCCATGGTAACCATGGTGTTGCGTTGCCATGGCAACCACGGGGTTTGGTTGCCATGGTAACCATGGGGTTGCGTTGCCATGGCAAGCACGGGGTTGTGTTGCCATGGGAAACATGGGGTTGTGTTGCCATGGTAACCATGGGGTTGGGTTGCCATGGCAACCACGGGGTTTGGTTGCTATGGTAACCATGGGGTTCTGTGTCCATGGTAACCATGGGGTTGGGTTGCCATGGTAACCATGGGGTTTAGTTGCCATGGCAACTATGGGGTTGGGTTGCCATGGCAACCATGGGGTTGTGTTGCCATGGTAACCATGGCGTATTTTTGCCATGGCAACTATGGGGTTCTGTTGCCATGGCAACCATGGGGTAGTGTTTCCATGGCAACCATGGGGTTGTGTTGCCATGGTAACTATGGGGTTGGGTTGCTATGGAAACTATGGGGTTCAGTTGCCTTGGAAACCATGGGGTTGGGTTGCCATGGCAACCATGGGGTTGTGTTGCCATGGTAACCACGGCGTTTTGTAGCCATGGCAGTTATGGGGTTCTGTTGCCATGGCAACCATGGCGTTTTGTTGCCATGGCAACTATGGGGTTCTGTTGCCATGGCAACCATGGGGTAGTGTTTCCATGGCAACCATGGGGTTGTGTTTCCATGATAACTATGGGGTTGGGTTGCTATGGTAACAATGGGTTGTGTTGCCATGGTAACCATGGCGTTTTGTTGCCATGGCAACTATGGGGTTCTGTTGCCATGGCAACCATGGGGTAGTGTTTCCATGGCAACCATGGGGTTGTGTTGCCATGGTAACGATGGGGTTGGCTTGCCATTGCAACCACGGTGTTGTGTTGCCATGGGAACCATGGGGTTGTGTTGCAATGGCAACTATGGGGTTGGGTTGCCATGGCAACCATGGCGTTGTGTTGCCATGGTAACGATGGGGTTCTGTTGCCATGGTAACCATGGGGTTGGGTTCCCATGGCAACTATGGGGTTGTGTTGCCATGGCAACCATGGGGTTGAGATGCCGTGGTAACCATGCAGTTGGGTTGCCGCGGTAACCATGCGGTGTTGTTGTTGTGGTAACCATGGGGTTGTGTTGCCATGGTAACCATGGGGTTGGGTTGCCATGGCAACCACGGGGTTTGGTTGCTATGGTAACCATGGGGTTCTGTGTCCATGGTAACCATGGGGTTGGGTTGCCATGGTAACCATGGGGTTTAGTTGCCATGGCAACTATGGGGTTGGGTTGCCATGGCAACCATGGGGTTGTGTTGCCATGGCAACCATGGGGTTGTGTTGCCATGGTAACTATGGGGTTGGGTTGCTATGGAAACTATGGGGTTTAGTTGCCTTGGCAACCATGGGGTTGGGTTGCCATGGCAACCATGGGGTTGTGTTGCCATGGTAACCACGGCGTTTTGTAGCCATGGCAATTATGGGGTTCTGTTGCCATGGCAACCATGGCGTTTTGTTGCCATGGCAACTATGGGGTTCTGTTGCCATGGCAACCATGGGGTAGTGTTTCCATGGCAACCATGGGGTTGTGTTGCCATGATAACTATGGGGTTGGGTTGCTATGGTAACCATGGGTTGTGTTGCCATGGTAACCATGGCGTTTTGTTGCCATGGCAACTATGGGGTTCTGTTGCCATGGCAACCATGGGGTAGTGTTTCCATGGCAACCATGGGGTTGTGTTGCCATGGTAACGATGGGGTTGGCTTGCCATTGCAACCACGGTGTTGTGTTGCCATGGGAACCATGGGGTTGTGTTGCCATGGTAACTATGGGGTTGGGTTGCCATGGCAACCATGGCGTTGTGTTGCCATGGTAACGATGGGGTTGTGTTGCCATGGCAACTATGGGGTTCTGTTGCCATGGTAACCATGGGGTTGGGTTCCCATGGCAACTATGGGGTTGTGTTGCCATGGTAACCATGGCGTTTTGTTGCCATGGCAATTATGGGGTTCTGTTGCCATGGTAACCATGGGGTAGTGTTGCCATGGCAACCATGGGGTTGTGTTGCCATGGTAACGATGGGGTTGTGCTGCCATGGTAACTATGGGGTTGGCTTGCCATGGCAACCATGGGGTTGGCTTGCCATGGCAACCATGGGGTTGTGTTGCCATGGTAACCATGGGGTTGTGTTGCCATGGCAACTATGGGGTTGGCTTGCCATGGCAACCATGGGGTTGGGTTGCCATGGCAACCATGGGGTTGTGTTGCCATGGTAACCATGGCGTTTTGTTGCCATGGCAACTATGGGGTTCTGTTGCCATGGCAACCATGGGGTAGTGTTTCCATGGCAACCATGGGGTTGTGTTGCCATGGAAACGATGGGGTTGGGTTGCCATGGCAACCACGGGGTTGTGTTGCCATGGGAACCATGGGGTTGTGTTGCCATGGTAACCATGGTGTTGCGTTGCCATGGCAACCACGGGGTTTGGTTGCCATGGTAACCATGGGGTTGCGTTGCCATGGCAAGCACGGGGTTGTGTTGCCATGGGAAACATGGGGTTCTGTTGCCATGGTAACCATGAGGTTGGTTTGCCATGGCAACCATGGGGTTGTGTTGCCATGGTAACCATGGCGTTTAGTTGCCATGGCAGCTACGGGGTTCTGTTGCCATGGTAACCATGGGGTTGGGTTGCCATGGCAACCATGGGGTTGTGTTGCCATGGTAACGATGGGGTTGTGTTGCCATGGTAACTATGGGGTTGTGTTGCAATGGAAACTATGGGGTTTAGTTGCCATGGCAACCGTGGGGTTGAGATGCCGTGGTAACCATGCAGTTGGGTTGCCGTGGTAACCATGCGGTGTTGTTGTTGTGGTAACCATGGGGTTGGGTTGCCATGGTAACCATGGGGTTGGGTTGCCATGGCAACCACGGGGTTTGGTTGCTATGGTAACCGTGGGGTTCTGTGTCCATGGTAACCATGGGGTTGGATTGCCATGGTAACCATGGCGTTTAGTTGCCATGGTAACTATGGGGTTGGGTTGCTATGGAAACTATGGGGTTTAGTTGCCTTGGCAACCATGGGTTTGGGTTGCCATGGCAACCATGGGGTTGTGTTGCCATGGCAACCACGGCGTTTTGTAGCCATGGCAATTATGGGGTTCTGTTGCCATAGCAACCATGGCGTTTTGTTGCCATGGCAACTAAGGGGTTCTGTTGCCATGGCAACCATGGGGTAGTGTTTCCATGGCAACCATGGGGTTGTGTTGCCATGGTAACTATGGGGTTGGGTTGCTATGGTAACCATGGGTTGTGTTGCCATGGTAACCATGGCGTTTTGTTGCCATGGCAACTATGGGGTTCTGTTGCCATGGCAACCATGGGGTAGTGTTTCCATGGCAACCATGGGGTTGTGTTGCCATGGTAACGATGGGGTTGGCTTGCCATGGCAACCATGGGGTTGTGTTGCCATGGTAACCATGGCGTTTTGTTGCCATGGCAACTATGGGGTTCTGTTGCCATGGCAAACATGGGGTAGTGTTTCCATGGCAACCATGGGGTTGTGTTGCCATGGAAACGATGGGGTTGGGTTGCCATGGCAACCACGGGGTTGTGTTGCCATGGGAACCATGGGGTTGTGTTGCCATGGTAACCATGGTGTTGCGTTGCCATGGCAACCACGGGGTTTGGTTGCCATGGTAACCATGGAGTTGCGTTGCCATGGCAAGCACGGGGTTGTGTTGCCATGGGAAACATGGGGTTCTGTTGCCATGGTAACCATGAGGTTGGGTTGCCATGGCAACCATGGGGTTGTGTTGCCATGGTAACCATGCCGTTTAGTTGCCATGGCAGCTACGGGGTTCTGTTGCCATGGTAACCATGGGGTTGGGTTGCCATGGCAACCATGGGGTTGTGTTGCCATGGTAACGATGGGGTTGTGTTGCCATGGTAACTATGGGGTTGTGTTGCTATGGAAACTATGGGGTTTAGTTGCCATGGCAACCATGGGGTTGAGATGCCGTGGTAACCATGCAGTTGGGTTGCCGCGGTAACCATGCGGTGTTGTTGTTGTGGTAACCATGGGGTTGTGTTGCCATGGTAACCATGGGGTTGGGTTGCCATGGCAACCACGGGGTTTGGTTGCTATGGTAACCATGGGGTTCTGTGTCCATGGTAACCATGGGGTTGGGTTGCCATGGTAACCATGGCGTTTAGTTGCCATGGCAACTATGGGGTTGGGTTGCCATGGCAACCATGGGGTTGTGTTGCCATGGTAACCATGGCGTATTGTTGCCATGGCAACTATGGGGTTCTGTTGCCATGGCAACCATGGGTTAGTGTTTCCATGGCAACCATGGGGTTGTGTTGCCATGGTAACTATGGGGTTGGGTTGCTATGGAAACTATGGAGTTTAGTTGCCTTGGCAACCATGGGGTTGGGTTGCCATGGCAACCATGGGGTTGTGTTGCCATGGTAACCACGGCGTTTTGTAGCCATGGCAATTATGGGGTTCTGTTGCCATGGAAACCATGGCGTTTTGTTGCCATGGCAACTATGGGGTTCTGTTGCCATGGCAACCATGGGGTTGTGTTGCCATGATAACTATGGGGTTGGGTTGCTATGGTAACCATGGGTTGTGTTGCCATGGTAACCATGGGGTTGTGTTGCCATGGCAACTATGGGGTTCTGTTGCCATGGTAACCATGGGGTTGGGTTGCCATGGCAACCATGGGGTTGTGTTGCCATGGTAACGATGGGGTTGTGTTGCCATGGCAACTATTGGGTTCTGTTGCCATGGTAACCATGCGGTTGGGTTGCCATGGCAACTATGGGGTTGTGTTGCCATGGTAACCATGGCGTTTGGTTGCCATGGCAACTATGGGGTTCTGTTGCCATGGTAACCATGGGGTTAGGTTGCCATGGCAACCATGGGTTTGTGTTACCATGGTAACGATGGGGTTGTGCTGCCATGGTAACTATGGGGTTGGCTTGCCATGGAAACCATGGGGTTGGGTTGCCATGGCAACCATGGGGTTGTGTTGCCATGGTAACCATGGGGTTGGGTTGCCATGGCAACTATGGGGTTGGCTTGCCATGGCAACCATGGGGTTGGGTTGCCATGGCAACCATGGAATTGTGTTGCCATGGTAACCATGGCGTTTTGTTGCCATGGCAACTAGGGGGTTCTGTTGCCATGGTAACCATGGGGTTGGGTTGCCATGGCAACCATGGGGTTGTGTTGCCATGGTAACGATGGGGTTGTGCTGCCATGGTAACTATGGGGTTCTGTTGCCATGGCAACCACGGGGTTGGGTTGCCATGGCAACCATGGGGTTGTGTTGCCATGGCAACCATGGGGTTGTGTTGCCATGGTAACTATGGGGTTGGGTTGCCATGGAAACCATGGGGTTGTGTTGCCATGGTAACGATGGGGTTGTGCTGCCATGGTAACTATGGGGTTCTGTTGCCATGGTAACCATGGGGTTGGGTTGTCATGGCAACCATGGGGTTGTGTTGCCATGGTAACCATGGGGTTGTGTTGCCATGGCAACCATGGGGTTGGGTTGCCATGGCAACCATGGGGTTGTGTTGCCATGGTAACCATGGGGTTGGGTTGCCATGGCAACTATGGTGTTCTGTTGCCATGGTAACCATGGGGTTCTGTTGCCATGGAAACCATGGGGTTGGGTTGCCATGGCAACCATGGGGTTGTGTTGCCATGGTAACGATGGGGTTGTGTTGCCATGGTAACTATGGGGTTGGGTTGCTATGGTAACTATGGGGTTGGGTTGCGATGGTAACCATGCGGTTGTGTTGCCATGGTAACCATGGGGTTGGGTTGCCATGGTAACCATGGGGTTGGGTTGCCATGGGAACCATGGGGTTGTGTTGCCGTGGCAACCATGGGGTTGTGTTGCCATGGTAACGATGGGGTTGTGCTGCCATGGTAACTATGGGGTTGTGTTGCCATGGTAACTATGGGTTTGGGTTGCGATGGTAACCATGCGGTTGTGTTGCCATGGTAACCATGGGGTTGCGTTGCCATGGTAACCATGGGGTTGGGTTGCTATGGTAACTATGGGGTTGTGCTGCCATGGTAACGATGGGGTTGTGTTGCCATGGTAACTATGGGGTTGGGTTGCCATGGCAACCATGGGGTTGTGTTGCCATGGCAACCATGGGGTTGTGCTGCCATGGTAACCATGGGGTTGGCTTGCCATGGCAACCATGGGGTTGTGTTGCCATGGTAACGATGGGGTTGGGTTGCTATGGTAACTATGGGGTTGTGCTGCCATGGTAACGGTGGGGTTGTGTTGCCATGGTAACTATGGGGTTGGGTTGCCATTGCAACCATGGGGTTGTGTTGCCATGGTAACCATGGCGTTTTGTTGCCATGGCAACTATGGGGTTCTGTTGCCATGGCAAACATGGGGTAGTGTTTCCATGGCAACCATGGGGTTGTGTTGCCATGGAAACGATGGGGTTGGGTTGCCATGGCAACCACGGGGTTGTGTTGCCATGGGAACCATGGGGTTGTGTTGCCATGGTAACCATGGTGTTGCGTTGCCATGGCAACCACGGGGTTTGGTTGCCATGGTAACCATGGAGTTGCGTTGCCATGGCAAGCACGGGGTTGTGTTGCCATGGGAAACATGGGGTTCTGTTGCCATGGTAACCATGAGGTTGGGTTGCCATGGCAACCATGGGGTTGTGTTGCCATGGTAACCATGCCGTTTAGTTGCCATGGCAGCTACGGGGTTCTGTTGCCATGGTAACCATGGGGTTGGGTTGCCATGGCAACCATGGGGTTGTGTTGCCATGGTAACGAAGGGGTTGTGTTGCCATGGTAACTATGGGGTTGTGTTGCTATGGAAACTATGGGGTTTAGTTGCCATGGCAACCATGGGGTTGAGATGCCGTGGTAACCATGCAGTTGGGTTGCCGCGGTAACCATGCGGTGTTGTTGTTGTGGTAACCATGGGGTTGTGTTGCCATGGTAACCATGGGGTTGGGTTGCCATGGCAACCACGGGGTTTGGTTGCTATGGTAACCATGGGGTTCTGTGTCCATGGTAACCATGGGGTTGGGTTGCCATGGTAACCATGGCGTTTAGTTGCCATGGCAACTATGGGGTTGGGTTGCCATGGCAACCATGGGGTTGTGTTGCCATGGTAACCATGGCGTATTGTTGCCATGGCAACTATGGGGTTCTGTTGCCATGGCAACCATGGGTTAGTGTTTCCATGGCAACCATGGGGTTGTGTTGCCATGGTAACTATGGGGTTGGGTTGCTATGGAAACTATGGAGTTTAGTTGCCTTGGCAACCATGGGGTTGGGTTGCCATGGCAACCATGGGGTTGTGTTGCCATGGTAACCACGGCGTTTTGTAGCCATGGCAATTATGGGGTTCTGTTGCCATGGAAACCATGGCGTTTTGTTGCCATGGCAACTATGGGGTTCTGTTGCCATGGCAACCATGGGGTTGTGTTGCCATGATAACTATGGGGTTGGGTTGCTATGGTAACCATGGGTTGTGTTGCCATGGTAACCATGGGGTTGTGTTGCCATGGCAACTATGGGGTTCTGTTGCCATGGTAACCATGGGGTTGGGTTGCCATGGCAACCATGGGGTTGTGTTGCCATGGTAACGATGGGGTTGTGTTGCCATGGCAACTATTGGGTTCTGTTGCCATGGTAACCATGCGGTTGGGTTGCCATGGCAACTATGGGGTTGTGTTGCCATGGTAACCATGGCGTTTGGTTGCCATGGCAACTATGGGGTTCTGTTGCCATGGTAACCATGGGGTTAGGTTGCCATGGCAACCATGGGTTTGTGTTACCATGGTAACGATGGGGTTGTGCTGCCATGGTAACTATGGGGTTGGCTTGCCATGGAAACCATGGGGTTGGGTTGCCATGGCAACCATGGGGTTGTGTTGCCATGGTAACCATGGGGTTGGGTTGCCATGGCAACTATGGGGTTGGCTTGCCATGGCAACCATGGGGTTGGGTTGCCATGGCAACCATGGAATTGTGTTGCCATGGTAACCATGGCGTTTTGTTGCCATGGCAACTAGGGGGTTCTGTTGCCATGGTAACCATGGGGTTGGGTTGCCATGGCAACCATGGGGTTGTGTTGCCATGGTAACGATGGGGTTGTGCTGCCATGGTAACTATGGGGTTCTGTTGCCATGGCAACCATGGGGTTGGGTTGCCATGGCAACCATGGGGTTGTGTTGCCATGGCAACCATGGGGTTGTGTTGCCATGGTAACTATGGGGTTGGGTTGCCATGGAAACCATGGGGTTGTGTTGCCATGGTAACGATGGGGTTGTGCTGCCATGGTAACTATGGGGTTCTGTTGCCATGGTAACCATGGGGTTGGGTTGTCATGGCAACCATGGGGTTGTGTTGCCATGGTAACCATGGGGTTGTGTTGCCATGGCAACCATGGGGTTGGGTTGCCATGGCAACCATGGGGTTGTGTTGCCATGGTAACCATGGGGTTGGGTTGCCATGGCAACTATGGTGTTCTGTTGCCATGGTAACCATGGGGTTCTGTTGCCATGGAAACCATGGGGTTGGGTTGCCATGGCAACCATGGGGTTGTGTTGCCATGGTAACGATGGGGTTGTGTTGCCATGGTAACTATGGGGTTGGGTTGCTATGGTAACTATGGGGTTGGGTTGCGATGGTAACCATGCGGTTGTGTTGCCATGGTAACCATGGGGTTGGGTTGCCATGGTAACCATGGGGTTGGGTTGCCATGGGAACCATGGGGTTGTGTTGCCGTGGCAACCATGGGGTTGTGTTGCCATGGTAACGATGGGGTTGTGCTGCCATGGTAACTATGGGGTTGTGTTGCCATGGTAACTATGGGTTTGGGTTGCGATGGTAACCATGCGGTTGTGTTGCCATGGTAACCATGGGGTTGCGTTGCCATGGTAACCATGGGGTTGGGTTGCTATGGTAACTATGGGGTTGTGCTGCCATGGTAACGATGGGGTTGTGTTGCCATGGTAACTATGGGGTTGGGTTGCCATGGCAACCATGGGGTTGTGTTGCCATGGCAACCATGGGGTTGTGCTGCCATGGTAACCATGGGGTTGGCTTGCCATGGCAACCATGGGGTTGTGTTGCCATGGTAACGATGGGGTTGGGTTGCTATGGTAACTATGGGGTTGTGCTGCCATGGTAACGGTGGGGTTGTGTTGCCATGGTAACTATGGGGTTGGGTTGCCATGGCAACCATGGGGTTGTGTTGCCATGGCAACCATGGGGTTGTGCTGCCATGGTAACCATGGGGTTGGGTTGCCATGGGAACCATGGGGTTGTGTTGCCGTGGCAACCATGGGGTTGTGTTGCCATGGTAACGATGGGGTTGTGCTGCCATGGTAACTATGGGGTTGTGTTGCCATGGTAACTATGGGTTTGGGTTGCGATGGTAACCATGCGGTTGTGTTGCCATGGTAACCATGGGGTTGCGTTGCCATGGTAACCATGGGGTTGGGTTGCTATGGTAACTATGGGGTTGTGCTGCCATGGTAACGATGGGGTTGTGTTGCCATGGTAACTATGGGGTTGGGTTGCCATGGCAACCATGGGGTTGTGTTGCCATGGCAACCATGGGGTTGTGCTGCCATGGTAACCATGGGGTTGGCTTGCCATGGCAACCATGGGGTTGTGTTGCCATGGTAACGATGGGGTTGGGTTGCTATGGTAACTATGGGGTTGTGCTGCCATGGTAACGGTGGGGTTGTGTTGCCATGGTAACTATGGGGTTGGGTTGCCATGGCAACCATGGGGTTGTGTTGCCATGGCAACCATGGGGTTGTGCTGCCATGGTAACCATGGGGTTGGGTTGCCATGGCAACCATGGGGTTGTGTTGCCATGGTAACGATGGGGTTGTGCTGCCATGGTAACTATGGGGTTGGGTTGCGATGGTAACCATGCCGTTGTGTTGCCATGGTAACCATGGGGTTGGGTTGCCATGGTAACCATGGGGTAGCGTTGCCATGGCAACCATGGGGTTGTGTTGCCATGGTAACTATGGGGTTGGGTTGCGATGGTAACCATGCGGTTGTGTTCCCATGGTAACCATGGGGTTCTTTTGCCATGGTAACCATGGGGTTGGATTGCCATTGCAACCATGGGGTTGTGTTGCCATGGTAACCATGGCGTTTTGTTGCCATGGCAACTATGGGGTTCTGTTGCCATGGTAACCATGGGGTTGGGTTGCCATGGCAACCATGGGGTTGTGTTGCCATGGTAACGATGGGGTTGTGCTGCCATGGTAACTATGGGGTTCTGTTGCCATGGTAACCATGAGGTTGGGTTGCCATGGCAACCATGGGGTTGTGTTGCCATGGTAACCATGGCGTTTAGTTGCCATGGCAGCTACGGGGTTCTGTTGCCATGGTAACCATGGGGTTGGGTTGCCATGGCAACCATGGGGTTGTGTTGCCATGGTAACGATGGGGTTGTGTTGCCATGGTAACTATGGGGTTGTGTTGCAATGGAAACTATGGGGTTTAGTTGCCATGGCAACCGTGGTGTTGAGATGCCGTGGTAACCATGCAGTTGGGTTGCCGTGGTAACCATGCGGTGTTGTTGTTGTGGTAACCATGGGGTTGGGTTGCCATGGTAACCATGGGGTTGGGTTGCCATGGCAACCACGGGGTTTGGTTGCTATGGTAACCGTGGGGTTCTGTGTCCATGGTAACCATGGGGTTGGGTTGCCATGGTAACCATGGCGTTTAGTTGCCATGGTAACTATGGGGTTGGGTTGCTATGGAAACTATGGGGTTTAGTTGCCTTGGCAACCATGGGGTTGGGTTGCCATGGCAACCATGGGGTTGTGTTGCCATGGCAACCACGGCGTTTTGTAGCCATGGCAATTATGGGGTTCTGTTGCCATAGCAACCATGGCGTTTTGTTGCCATGGCAACTATGGGGTTCTGTTGCCATGGCAACCATGGGGTAGTGTTTCCATGGCAACCATGGGGTTGTGTTGCCATGGTAACTATGGGGTTGGGTTGCTATGGTAACCATGGGTTGTGTTGCCATGGTAACCATGGCGTTTTGTTGCCATGGCAACTATGGGGTTCTGTTGCCATGGCAACCATGGGGTAGTGTTTCCATGGCAACCATGGGGTTGTGTTGCCATGGTAACGATGGGGTTGGCTTGCCATGGCAACCATGGGGTTGTGTTGCCATGGTAACCATGGCGTTTTGTTGCCATGGCAACTATGGGGTTCTGTTGCCATGGCAAACATGGGGTAGTGTTTCCATGGCAACCATGGGGTTGTGTTGCCATGGAAACGATGGGGTTGGGTTGCCATGGCAACCACGGGGTTGTGTTCCCATGGGAACCATGGGGTTGTGTTGCCATGGTAACCATGGTGTTGCGTTGCCATGGCAACCACGGGGTTTGGTTGCCATGGTAACCATGCCGTTTAGTTGCCATGGCAGCTACGGGGTTCTGTTGCCATGGTAACCATGGGGTTGGGTTGCCATGGCAACCATGGGGTTGTGTTGCCATGGTAACGATGGGGTTGTGTTGCCATGGTAACTATGGGGTTGGGTTGCTATGGAAACTATGGGGTTTAGTTGCCATGGCAACCATGGGGTTGAGATGCCGTTGTAACCATGCAGTTGGGTTGCCGCGGTAACCATGCGGTGTTGTTGTTGTGGTAACCATGGGGTTGTGTTGCCATGGTAACCATGGGGTTGGGTTGCCATGGCAACCACGGGGTTTGGTTGCTATGGTAACCATGGGGTTCTGTGTCCATGGTAACCATGGGGTTGGGTTGCCATGGTAACCATGGCGTTTAGTTGCCATGGCAACTATGGGGTTGCGTTGCCATGGCAACCATGGGGTTGTGTTGCCATGGTAACCATGGCGTATTGTTGCCATGGCAACTATGGGGTTCTGTTGCCATGGCAACCATGGGGTTGTGTTTCCATGGCAACCATGGGGTTGTGTTGCCATGGTAACTATGGGGTTGGGTTGCTATGGAAACTATGGAGTTTAGTTGCCTTGGCAACCATAGGGTTGGGTTGCCATGGCAACCATGGGGTTGTGTTGCCATGGTAACCACGGCGTTTTGTAGCCATGGCAATTATGGGGTTCTGTTGCCATGGAAACCATGGCGTTTTGTTGCCATGGCAACTATGGGGTTCTGTTGCCATGGCAAACATGGGGTAGTGTTTCCATGGCAACCATGGGGTTGTGTTGCCATGGTAACTATGGGGTTGGGTTGCTATGGTAACCAAGGGTTGTGTTGCCATGGTAACCATGGGGTTGTGTTGCCATGGCAACTATGGGGTTCTGTTGCCATGGTAACCATGGGGTTGGGTTGCCATGGAAACCATGGGGTTGTGTTGCCATGGTAACGATGGGGTTGTGTTGCCATGGCAACTATGGGGTTCTGTTGCCATGGTAACCATGCGGTTGGGTTGCCATGGCAACTATGGGGTTGTGTTGCCATGGTAACCATGGCGTTTTGTTGCCATGGCAACTATGGGGTTCTGTTGCCATGGTAACCATGGGGTTAGGTTGCCATGGCAACCAAGGGTTTGTGTTACCATGGTAACGATGGGGTTGTGCTGCCATGGTAACTATGGGGTTGGCTTGCCATGGCAACCATGGGGTTGGGTTGCCATGGCAACCATGGGGTTGTGTTGCCATGGTAACCATGGGGTTGGGTTGCCATGGCAACTATGGGGTTGGCTTGCCATGGCAACCATGGGGTTGTGTTGCCATGGTAACCATGGCGTTTTGTTGCCATGGCAACTAGGGGGTTCTGTTGCCATGGTAACCATAGGGTTGGATTGCCATGGCAACCATGGGGTTGTGTTGCCATGGTAACGATGGGGTTGTGCTGCCATGGTAACTATGGGGTTCTGTTGCCATGGTAACCATGGGGTTGGGTTGCCATGGCAACCATGGGGTTGTGTTGCCATGGTAACCATGGGGTTGTGTTGCCATGGCAACTATGGGGTTGGCTTGCCATGGCAACCATGGGGCTGTGTTGCCATGGTAACAATGGGGTTGTGTTGCCATGGCAACTATGGGGTTGGCTTGCCATGGCAACCATGGGGTTGTGTTGCCATGGTAACTATGGGGTTGGGTTGCCATGGAAACCATGGGGTTGTGTTGCCATGGTAACGATGGGGTTGTGCTGCCATGGTAACTATGGGGTTCTGTTGCCATGGTAACCATGGGGTTGGGTTGTCATGGCAACCATGGGGTTGTGTTGCCATGGTAACCATGGGGTTGTGTTGCCATGGCAACCATGGGGTTGGGTTGCCATGGCAACCATGGGGTTGTGTTGCCATGGTAACCATGGGGTTGGGTTGCCATGGCAACTATGGTGTTCTGTTGCCATGGTAACCATGGGGTTCTGTTGCCATGGAAACCATGGGGTTGGGTTGCCATGGCAACCATGGGGTTGTGTTGCCATGGTAACGATGGGGTTGTGTTGCCATGGTAACTATGGGGTTGGGTTGCTATGGTAACTATGGGGTTGGGTTGCGATGGTAACCATGCGGTTGTGTTGCCATGGTAACCATGGGGTTGGGTTGCCATGGTAACCATGGGGTTGGGTTGCCATGGGAACCATGGGGTTGTGTTGCCGTGGCAACCATGGGGTTGTGTTGCCATGGTAACGATGGGGTTGTGCTGCCATGGTAACTATGGGGTTGTGTTGCCATGGTAACTATGGGTTTGGGTTGCGATGGTAACCATGCGGTTGTGTTGCCATGGTAACCATGGGGTTGCGTTGCCATGGTAACCATGGGGTTGGGTTGCTATGGTAACTATGGGGTTGTGCTGCCATGGTAACGATGGGGTTGTGTTGCCATGGTAACTATGGGGTTGGGTTGCCATGGCAACCATGGGGTTGTGTTGCCATGGCAACCATGGGGTTGTGCTGCCATGGTAACCATGGGGTTGGCTTGCCATGGCAACCATGGGGTTGTGTTGCCATGGTAACGATGGGGTTGGGTTGCTATGGTAACTATGGGGTTGTGCTGCCATGGTAACGGTGGGGTTGTGTTGCCATGGTAACTATGGGGTTGGGTTGCCATGGCAACCATGGGGTTGTGTTGCCATGGCAACCATGGGGTTGTGCTGCCATGGTAACCATGGGGTTGGCTTGCCATGGTAACCATGGGGTTGTGTTGCCATGGTAACGATGGGGTTGTGCTGCCATGGTAACTATGGGGTTGGGTTGCGATGGTAACCATGCCGTTGTGTTGCCATGGTAACCATGGGGTTGGGTTGCCATGGTAACCATGGGGTAGCGTTGCCATGGCAACCATGGGGCTGTGTTGCCATGGTAACTATGGGGTTGTGTTGCCATGGTAACTATGGGGTTGGGTTGCGACGGTAACCATGCGGTTGTGTTCCCATGGTAACCATGGGGTTCTGTTGCCATGGTAACCATGGGGTTGGATTGCCATTGCAACCATGGGGTTGTGTTGCCATGGTAACCATGGCGTTTTGTTGCCATGGCAACTAGGGGGTTCTGTTGCCATGGTAACCATGGGGTTGGGTTGCCATGGCAACCATGGGGTTGTGTTGCCATGGTAACGATGGGGTTGTGCTGCCATGGTAACTATGGGGTTCTGTTGCCATGGTAACCATGAGGTTGGGTTGCCATGGCAACCATGGGGTTGTGTTGCCATGGTAACCATGGCGTTTAGTTGCCATGGCAGCTACGGGGTTCTGTTGCCATGGTAACCATGGGGTTGGGTTGCCATGGCAACCATGGGGTTGTGTTGCCATGGTAACGATGGGGTTGTGTTGCCATGGTAACTATGGGGTTGTGTTGGAATGGAAACTATGGGGTTTAGTTGCCATGGCAACCGTGGGGTTGAGATGCCGTGGTAACCATGCAGTTGGTTTGCCGTGGTAACCATGCGGTGTTGTTGTTGTGGTAACCATGGGGTTGGGTTGCCATGGTAACCATGGGGTTGGGTTGCCATGGCAACCACGGGGTTTGGTTGCTATGGTAACCGTGGGGTTCTGTGTCCATGGTAACCATGGGGTTGGGTTGCCATGGTAACCATGGCGTTTAGTTGCCATGGTAACTATGGGGTTGGGTTGCTATGGAAACTATGGGGTTTAGTTGCCTTGGCAACCATGGGGTTGGGTTGCCATGGCAACCATGGGGTTGTGTTGCCATGGCAACCACGGCGTTTTGTAGCCATGGCAATTATGGGGTTCTGTTGCCATAGCAACCATGGCGTTTTGTTGCCATGGCAACTATGGGGTTCTGTTGCCATGGCAACCATGGGGTAGTGTTTCCATGGCAACCATGGGGTTGTGTTGCCATGGTAACTATGGGGTTGGGTTGCTATGGTAACCATGGGTTGTGTTGCCATGGTAACCATGGCGTTTTGTTGCCATGGCAACTATGGGGTTCTGTTGCCATGGCAACCATGGGGTAGTGTTTCCATGGCAACCATGGGGTTGTGTTGCCATGGTAACGATGGGGTTGGCTTGCCATGGCAACCATGGGGTTGTGTTGCCATGGTAACCATGGCGTTTTGTTGCCATGGCAACTATGGGGTTCTGTTGCCATGGCAAACATGGGGTAGTGTTTCCATGGCAACCATGGGGTTGTGTTGCCATGGAAACGATGGGGTTGGGTTGCCATGGCAACCACGGGGTTGTGTTCCCATGGGAACCATGGGGTTGTGTTGCCATGGTAACCATGGTGTTGCGTTGCCATGGCAACCACGGGGTTTGGTTGCCATGGTAACCATGGAGTTGCGTTGCCATGGCAAGCACGGGGTTGTGTTGCCATGGGAAACATGGGGTTGTGTTGCCATGGTAACCATGAGGTTGGGTTGCCATGGCAACCATTGGGTTGTGTTGCCATGGTAACCATGCCGTTTAGTTGCCATGGCAGCTACGGGGTTCTGTTGCCATGGTAACCATGGGGTTGGGTTGCCATGGCAACCATGGGGTTGTGTTGCCATGGTAACGATGGGGTTGTGTTTCCATGGTAACTATGGGGTTGGGTTGCTATGGAAACTATGGGGTTTAGTTGCCATGGCAACCATGGGGTTGAGATGCCGTGGTAACCATGCAGTTGGGTTGCCGCGGTAACCATGCGGTGTTGTTGTTGTGGTAACCATGGGGTTGTGTTGCCATGGTAACCATGGGGTTGGGTTGCCATGGCAACCACGGGGTTTGGTTGCTATGGTAACCATGGGGTTCTGTGTCCATGGTAACCATGGGGTTGGGTTGCCATGGTAACCATGGCGTTTAGTTGCCATGGCAACTATGGGGTTGCGTTACCATGGCAACCATGGGGTTGTGTTGCCATGGTAACCATGGCGTATTGTTGCCATGGCAACTATGGCGTTCTGTTGCCATGGCAACCATGGGGTTGTGTTTCCATGGCAACCATGGGGTTGTGTTGCCATGGTAACTATGGGGTTGGGTTGCTATGGAAACTATGGAGTTTAGTTGCCTTGGCAACCATGGGGTTGGGTTGCCATGGCAACCATGGGGTTGTGTTGCCATGGTAACCACGGCGTTTTGTAGCCATGGCAATTATGGGGTTCTGTTGCCATGGAAACCATGGCGTTTTGTTGCCATGGCAACTATGGGGTTCTGTTGCCATGGCAACCATGGGGTAGTGTTTCCATGGCAACCATGGGGTTGTGTTGCCATGATAACTATGGGGTTGGGTTGCTATGGTAACCATGGGTTGTGTTGCCATGGTAACCATGGGGTTGTGTTGCCATGGCAACTATGGGGTTCTGTTGCCATGGTAACCATGGGGTTAGGTTGCCATGGCAACCATGGGTTTGTGTTACCATGGTAACGATGGGGTTGTGCTGCCATGGTAACTATGGGGTTGGCTTGCCATGGCAACCATGGGGTTGGGTTGCCATGGCAACCATGGGGTTGTGTTGCCATGGTAACCATGGGGTTGGGTTGCCATGGCAACTATGGGGTTGGCTTGCCATGGCAACCATGGGGTTGGGTTCCCATGGCAACCATGGGGTTGTGTTGCCATGGTAACCATGGCGTTTTGTTGCCATGGCAACTAGGGGGTTCTGTTGCCATGGTAACCATAGGGTTGGGTTGCCATGGCAACCATGGGGTTGTGTTGCCATGGTAACCATGGGGTTGTGTTGCCATGGCAACTATGGGGTTGGCTTGCCATGGCAACCATGGGGTTGTGTTGCCATGGTAACAATGGGGTTGTGTTGCCATGGCAACTATGGGGTTGGCTTGCCATGGCAACCATGGGGTTGGGTTGCCATGGCAACCATGGGGTTGTGTTGCCATGGCAACCATGGGGTTGTGTTGCCATGGTAACTATGGGGTTGGGTTGCCATGGAAACCATGGGGTTGTGTTGCCATGGTAACGATGGGGTTGTGCTGCCATGGTAACTATGGGGTTCTGTTGCCATGGTAACCATGGGGTTGGGTTGTCATGGCAACCATGGGGTTGTGCTGCCATGGTAACTATGGGGTTGGCTTGCCATGGCAACCATGGGGTTGGGTTGCCATGGCAACCATGGGGTTGTGTTGCCATGGTAACCATGGGGTTGGGTTGCCATGGCAACTATGGTGTTCTGTTGCCATGGTAACCATGGGGTTCTGTTGCCATGGAAACCATGGGGTTGAGTTGCCATGGCAACCATGGGGTTGTGTTGCCATGGTAACTATGGGGTTGTGTTGCCATGGTAACTATGGGGTTGGGTTGCTATGGTAACTATGGGGTTGGGTTGCGATGGTAACCATGCGGTTGTGTTGCCATGGTAACCATGGGGTTGGGTTGCCATGGTAACCATGGGGTTGGGTTGCCATGGGAACCATGGGGTTGTGTTGCCGTGGCAACCATGGGGTTGTGTTGCCATGGTAACGATGGGGTTGTGCTGCCATGGTAACTATGGGGTTGTGTTGCCATGGTAACTATGGGTTTGGGTTGCGATGGTAACCATGCGGTTGTGTTGCCATGGTAACCATGGGGTTGCGTTGCCATGGTAACCATGGGGTTGGGTTGCTATGGTAACTATGGGGTTGTGCTGCCATGGTAACAATGGGGTTGTGTTGCCATGGTAACTATGGGGTTGGGTTGCCATGGCAACCATGGGGTTGTGTTGCCATGGCAACCATGGGGTTGTGCTGCCATGGTAACCATGGGGTTGGGTTGCCATGGCAACCATGGGGTTGTGTTGCCATGGTAACGATGGGGTTGGGTTGCTATGGTAACTATGGGGTTGTGCTGCCATGGTAACGGTGGGGTTGTGTTGCCATGGTAACTATGGGGTTGGGTTGCCATGGCAACCATGGGGTTGTGTTGCCATGGCAACCATGGGGTTGTGCTGCCATGGTAACCATGGGGTTGTCTTGCCATGGCAACCATGGGGTTGTGTTGCCATGGTAACGATGGGGTTGTGCTGCCATGGTAACTATGGGGTTGGGTTGCGATGGTAACCATGCGGTTGTGTTGCCATGGTAACCATGGGGTTGGGTTGCCATGGTAACCATGGGGTAGCGTTGCCATGGCAACCATGGGGTTGTGTTGCCATGGTAACGATGGGGTTGTGCTGCCATGGTAACTATGGGGTTGTGTTGCCATGGTAACTATGGGGTTGGGTTGCGATGGTAACCATGCGGTTGTGTTCCCATGGTAACCACGGGGTTCTGTTGCCATGGTAACCATGGGGTTGGATTGCCATGGCAACCATAAGGTTGTGTTGCCATGGTAACCATGGCGTTTTGTTGCCATGGCAACTAGGGGGTTCTGTTGCCATGGTAACCATGGGGTTGGGTTGCCATGGCAACCATGGGGTTGTGTTGCCATGGCAACCATGGGGTTGTGTTGCCATGGCAACCACGGCGTTTTGTAGCCATGGCAATTATGGGGTTCTGTTGCCATAGCAACCATGGCGTTTTGTTGCCATGGCAACTATGGGGTTCTGTTGCCATGGCAACCATGGGGTAGTGTTTCCATGGCAACCATGGGGTTGTGTTGCCATGGTAACTATGGGGTTGGGTTGCTATGGTAACCATGGGTTGTGTTGCCATGGTAACCATGGCGTTTTGTTGCCATGGCAACTATGGGGTTCTGTTGCCATGGTAACCATGGGGTAGTGTTTCCATGGCAACCATGGGGTTGTGTTGCCATGGTAACGATGGGGTTGGCTTGCCATGGCAACCATGGGGTTGTGTTGCCATGGTAACCATGGCGTTTTGTTGCCATGGCAACTATGGGGTTCTGTTGCCATGGCAAACATGGGGTAGTGTTTCCATGGCAACCATGGGGTTGTGTTGCCATGGTAACCATGGTGTTGCGTTGCCATGGCAACCACGGGGTTTGGTTGCCATGGTAACCATGGAGTTGCGTTGCCATGGCAAGCACGGGGTTGTGTTGCCATGGGAAACATGGGGTTGTGTTGCCATGGTAACCATGAGGTTGGGTTGCCATGGCAACCATGGGGTTGTGTTGCCATGGTAACCATGCCGTTTAGTTGCCATGGCAGCTACGGGGTTCTGTTGCCATGGTAACCATGGGGTTGGGTTGCCATGGCAACCATGGGGTTGTGTTGCCATGGTAACCATGGGGTTGTGTTGCCATGGTAACTATGGGGTTGTGTTGCTATGGAAACTATGGGGTTTAGTTGCCATGGCAACCATGGGGTTGAAATGCCGTGGTAACCATGCAGTTGGGTTGCCGCGGTAACCATGCGGTGTTGTTGTTGTGGTAACCATGGGGTTGTGTTGCCATGGTAACCATAGGGTTGGGTTGCCATGGCAACCACGGGGTTTGGTTGCTATGGTAACCATGGGGTTCTGTGTCCATGGTAACCATGGGGTTGGGTTGCCATGGTAACCATGGCGTTTAGTTGCCATGGCAACTATGGGGTTGGGTTGCCATGGCAACCATGGGGTTGTGTTGCCATGGTAACCATGGCGTATTGTTGCCATGGCAACTATGGGGTTCTGTTGCCATGGCAACCATGGGGTAGTGTTTCCATGGCAACCATGGGGTTGTGTTGCCATGGTAACTATGGGGTTGGGTTGCTATGGAAACTATGGAGTTTAGTTGCCTTGGCAACCATGGGGTTGGGTTGCCATGGCAACCATGGGGTTGTGTTGCCATGGTAACCACGGCGTTTTGTAGCCATGGCAATTATGGGGTTCTGTTGCCATGGAAACCATGGCGTTTTCTTGCCATGGCAACTATGGGGTTCTGTTGCCATGGCAACCATGGGGTAGTGTTTCCATGGCAACCATGGGGTTGTGTTGCCATGATAACTATGGGGTTGGGTTGCTATGGTAACCATGGGTTGTGTTGCCATGGTAACCATGGGGTTGTGTTGCCATGGCAACTATGGGGTTCTGTTGCCATGGTAACCATGGGGTTGGGTTGCCATGGCAACCATGGGGTTGTGTTGCCATGGTAACGATGGGGTTGTGTTGCCATGGCAACTATGGGGTTCTGTTGCCATGGTAACCATGCGGTTGGGTTGCCATGGCAACTATGGGGTTGTGTTGCCATGGTAACCATGGCGTTTTGTTGCCATGGCAACTATGGGGTTCTGTTGCCATGGTAACCATGGGGTTAGGTTGCCATGGCAACCATGGGTTTGTGTTACCATGGTAACGATGGGGTTGTGCTGCCATGGTAACTATGGGGTTGGCTTGCCATGGCAACCATGGGGTTGGGTTGCCATGGCAACCATGGGGTTGTGTTGCCATGGTAACCATGGGGTTGGGTTGCCATGGCAACTATGGGGTTGGCTTGCCATGGCAACCATGGGGTTGGGTTCCCATGGCAACCATGGGGTTGTGTTGCCATGGTAACCATGGCGTTTTGTTGCCATGGCAACTAGGGGGTTCTGTTGCCATGGTAACCATGGGGTTGGGTTGCAATGGCAACCATGGGGTTGTGTTGCCATGGTAACGATGGGGTTGTGCTGCCATGCTAACTATGGGGTTCTGTTGCCATGGTAACCATGGGGTTGTGTTGCCATGGCAACCATGGGGTTGTGTTGCCATGGTAACCATGGGGTTGTGTTGCCATGGCAACTATGGGGTTGGCTTGCCATGGCAACCATGGGGTTGGGTTGCCATGGCAACCATGGGGTTGGGTTGCCATGGCAACCATGGGGTTGGGTTGCCATGGCAACCATGGGGTTGTGTTGCCATGGTAACTATGGGGTTGGGTTGCCATGGAAACCATGGGGTTGTGTTGCCATGGTAACGATGGGTTTGTGCTGCCATGGTAACTATGGGGTTCTGTTGCCATGGTAACCATGGGGTTGGGTTGTCATGGCAACCATGGGGTTGTGTTGCCATGGTAACCATGGGGTTGTGTTGCCATGGCAACCATGGGGTTGGGTTGCCATGGCAACCATGGGGTTGTGTTGCCATGGTAACCATGGGGTTGGGTTGCCATGGCAACTATGGTGTTCTTTTGCCATGGTAACCATGGGGTTCTGTTGCCATGGAAACCATGGGGTTGGGTTGCCATGGCAACCATGGGGTTGTGTTGCCATGGTAACGATGGGGTTGTGTTGCCATGGTAACTATGGGGTTGGGTTGCTATGGTAACTATGGGGTTGGGTTGCGATGGTAACCATGCGGTTGTGTTGCCATGGTAACCTTGGGGTTGGGTTGCCATGGTAACCATGGGGTTGGGTTGCCATGGCAACCATGGGGTTGTTTTGCCGTGGCAACCATGGGGTTGTGTTGCCATGGTAACGATGGGGTTGTGCTGCCATGGTAACTATGGGGTTGTGTTGCCATGGTAACTATGGGTTTGGGTTGCGATGGTAACCATGCGGTTGTGTTGCCATGGTAACCATGGGGTTGCGTTGCCATGGTAACCATGGGGTTGGGTTGCTATGGTAACTATGGGGTTGTGCTGCCATGGTAACGATGGGGTTGTGTTGCCATGGTAACTATGGGGTTGGGTTGCCATGGCAACCATGGGGTTGTGTTGCCATGGCAACCATGGGGTTGTGCTGTCATGGTAACCATGGGGTTGGCTTGCCATGGCAACCATGGGGTTGTGTTGCCATGGTAACGATGGGGTTGGGTTGCTATGGTAACTATGGGGTTGTGCTGCCATGGTAACGGTGGGGTTGTGTTGCCATGGTAACTATGGGGTTGGGTTGCCATGGCAACCATGGGGTTGTGTTGCCATGGCAACCATGGGGTTGTGCTGCCATGGTAACCATGGGGTTGGGTTGCCATGGCAACCATGGGGTTGTGTTGCCATGGTAACGATGGGGTTGTGCTGCCATGGTAACTATGGGGTTGGCTTGCCATGGCAACCATGCCGTTGTGTTGCCATGGTAACCATGGGGTTGGGTTGCCATGGTAACCATGGGGTAGCGTTGCCATGGCAACCATGGGGTTGTGTTGCCATGGTAACGATGGGGTTGTGCTGCCATGGTAACTATGGGGTTGTGTTGCCATGGTAACTATGGGGTTGGGTTGCGATGGTAACCATGCGGTTGTGTTCCCATGGTAACCATGGGGTTCTGTTGCCATGGTAACCATGGGGTTGGATTGCCATGGCAACCATGGGGTTGTGTTGCCATGGTAACCATGGCGTTTTGTTGCCATGGCAACTAGGGGGTTCTGTTGCCATGGTAACCATGGGGTTGGGTTGCCATGGCAACCATGGGGTTGTGTTGCCATGGTAACGATGGGGTTGTGCTGCCATGGAAACTATGGGGTTCTGTTGCCATGGTAACCATGGGGTTGGGTTGCCATGGCAACCATGGGGTTGTGTTGCCATGGTAACCATGGGGTTGTGTTGCCATGGCAACTATGGGGTTGGCTTGCCATGGCAACCATGGGGTTGTGTTGCCATGGTAACTATGGGGTTGTGTTGCCATGGTAACTATGGGGTTGGGTTGCTATGGTAACTATGGGGTTGGGTTGCGATGGTAACCATGCGGTTGTGTTGCCATGGTAACCATGGGGTTGGGTTGCCATGGCAACCATGGGGTTGTGTTGCCATGGTAACGATGGGGTTGTGCTGCCATGGTAACTATGGGGTTGGGTTGCTATGGTTACTATGGGGTTGGGTTGCGATGGTAACCATGCGGTTGTGTTGCCATGGTAACCATGGGGTTGTGTTGCCATGGCAACTATGGGGTTGGCTTGCCATGGCAACCATGGGGTTGGGTTGCCATGGCAACCATGGGGTTGTGTTGCCATGGTAACCATGGGGTTGGGTTGCCATGGCAACCATGGGGTTGTGTTGCCATGGTATCGATGGGGTTGTGCTGCCATGGTAACTATGGGGTTCTGTTGCCATGGTAACCATGGGGTTGGGTTGCCATGGCAACCATGGGGTTGTGTTGCCATGGTAACCATGGGGTTGTGTTGCCATGGCAACCATGGGGTTGGGTTGCCATGGCAACCATGGGGTTGTGTTGCCATGGTAACCATGGGGTTGGGTTGCCATGGCAACTATGGTGTTCTGTTGCCATGGTAACCATGGGGTTCTGTTGCCATGGCAACCATGGGGTTGGGTTGCCATGGCAACCATGGGGTTGTGTTGCCATGGTAACGATGGGGTTGTGTTGCCATGGTAACTATGGGGTTGGGTTGCTATGGTAACTATGGGGTTGGGTTGCGATGGTAACCATGCGGTTGTGTTGCCATGGTAACCATGGGGTTGGGTTGCCATGGCAACCATGGGTTTGTGTTACCATGGTAAAGATGGGGTTGTGCTGCCATGGTAACTATGGGGTTGGCTTGCGATGGCAACCATGGGGTTGGGTTGCCATGGCAACCATGGGGTTGTGTTGCCATGGTAACCATGGGGTTGGGTTGCCATGGCAACTATGGGGTTGGCTTGCCATGGCAACCATTGGATTGGGTTGCCATGGCAACCATGGGGTTGTGTTGCCATGGTAACCATGGCGTTTTGTTGCCATGGCAACTAGGGGGTTCTGTTGCCATGGTAACCATGGGGTTGGGTTGCCATGGCAACCATGGGGTTGTGTTGCCATGGTAACGATGGGGTTGTGCTGCCATGGTAACTATGGGGTTCTGTTGCCATGGTAACCATGGGGTTGGGTTGCCATGGCAACCATGGGGTTGTGTTGCCATGGTAACCATGGGGTTGTGTTGCCATGGCAACTATGGGGTTGGCTTGCCATGGCAACCATGGGGTTGTTTTGCCATGGTAACAATGGGGTTGTGTTGCCATGGCAACTATGGGGTTGGCTTGCCATGGCAACCATGGGGTTGGGTTGCCATGGCAACCATGGGGTTGTGTTGCCATGGCAACCATGGGGTTGTGTTGCCATGGTAACTATGGGGTGAGGTTGCCATGGAAACCATGGGGTTGTGTTGCCATGGTAACGATGGGGTTGTGCTGCCATGGTAACTATGGGGTTCTGATGCCATGGTAACCATGGGGTTGTGTTGCCATGGCAACCATGGGGTTGGGTTGCCATGGCAACCATGGGGTTGGGTTGCCATGGTAACCATGGGGTTGGGTTGCCATGGCAACTATGGTGTTCTGTTGCCATGGTAACCATGGGGTTCTGTTGCCATGGAAACCATGGGGTTGGGTTGCCATGGCAACCATGGGGTTGTGTTGCCATGGTAACGATGGGGTTGTGTTGCCATGGTAACTATGGGGTTGGGTTGCTATGGTAACTATGGGGTTGGGTTGCGATGGTAACCATGCGGTTGTGTTGCCATGGTAACCATGGGGTTGGGTTGCCATGGTAACCATGGGGTTGGGTTGCCATGGCAACCATGGGGTTGTGTTGCCGTGGCAACCATGGGGTTGTGTTGCCATGGTAACGATGGGGTTGTGCTGCCATGGTAACTATGGGGTTGTGTTGCCATGGTGACTATGGGGTTGGGTTGCCATGGCAACCATGGGGTTGTGTTGCCATGGCAACCATGGGGTTGTGCTGCCATGGTAACCATGGGGTTGGCTTGCCATGGCAACCATGGGGTTGTGTTGCCATGGTAACGATGGGGTTGGGTTGCTATGGTAACTATGGGGTTGTGCTGCCATGGTAACGGTGGGGTTGTGTTGCCATGGTAACTATGGGGTTGGGTTGCCATGGCAACCATGGGGTTGTGTTGCCATGGCAACCATGGGGTTGTGCTGCCATGGTAACCATGGGGTTGGCTTGCCATGGCAACCATGGGGTTGTGTTGCCATGGTAACGATGGGGTTGTGCTGCCATGGTAACTATGGGGTTGGGTTGCGATGGTAACCATGCCGTTGTGTTGCCATGGTAACCATGGGGTTGGGTTGCCATGGTAACCATGGGGTAGCGTTGCCATGGCAACCATGGGGTTGTGTTGCCATGGTAACGATGGGGTTGTGCTGCCATGGTAACTATGGGGTTGTGTTGCCATGGTAACTATGGGGTTGGGTTGCGATGGTAACCATGCGGTTGTGTTCCCATGGTAACCATGGGGTTCTGTTGCCATGGTAACCATGGGGTTGGGTTGCCATGGTAACCATGGGGTTGGGTTGCCATGGCAACCATGGGGTTGTGTTGCCATGGTAACCATGGGGTTGTGTTGCCATGGCAACTATGGGGTTGGCTTGCCATGGCAACCATGGGGTTGTGTTGCCATGGTAACCATGGGGTTGTGTTGCCATGGCAACTATGGGGTTGGCTTGCCATGGCAACCATGGGGTTGGGTTTCCATGGCAACCATGGGGTTGTGTTGCCATGGTAACCATGGGGTTGGGTTGCCATGGCAACCATGGGGTTGTGTTGCCATGGTATCGATGGGGTTGTGCTGCCATGGTAACTATGGGGTTCTGTTGCCATGGTAACCATGGGGTTGGGTTGCCATGGCAACCATGGGGTTGTGTTGCCATGGTAACCATGGGGTTGTGTTGCCATGGCAACCATGGGGTTGGGTTGCCATGGCAACCATGGGGTTGTGTTGCCATGGTAACCATGGGGTTGGGTTGCCATGGCAACTATGGTGTTCTGTTGCCATGGTAACCATGGGGTTCTGTTGCCATGGCAACCATGGGGTTGGGTTGCCATGGCAACCATGGGGTTGTGTTGCCATGGTAACGATGGGGTTGTGTTGCCATGGTAACTATGGGGTTGGGTTGCTATGGTAACTATGGGGTTGGGTTGCGATGGTAACCATGGCGTTGTGTTGCCATGGTAACCATGGGGTTGGGTTGCCATGGCAACCATGGGGTTGTGTTGCCATGGTATCGATGGGGTTGTGCTGCCATGGTAACTATGGGGTTCTGTTGCCATGGTAACCATGGGGTTGGGTTGCCATGGTAACCATGGGGTTGGGTTGCCATGGCAACCATGGGGTTGTGTTGCCATGGTAACGATGGGGTTGTGCTGCCATGGTAACTATGGGGTTGTGCTGCCATGGTAACTATGGGGTTGGGTTGCTATGGTTACTATGGGGTTGGGTTGCGATGGTAACCATGCGGTTGTGTTGCCATGGTAACCATGGGGTTGTGTTGCCATGGCAACCATGGGGTTGGGTTGCTATGGTAACTATGGGGTTGTGCTGCCATGGTAACGATGGGGTTGTGTTGCCATGGTAACTATGGGGTTGGGTTGCCATGGCAACCATGGGGTTGTGTTGCCATGGCAACCATGGGGTTGTGCTGCCATGGTAACCATGGGGTTGGCTTGCCATGGCAACCATGGGGTTGTGTTGCCATGGTAACGATGGGGTTGGGTTGCTATGGTAACTATGGGGTTGTGCTGCCATGGTAACGATGGGGTTGTGTTGCCATGGTAACTATGGGGTTGGGTTGCCATGGCAACCATGGGGTTGTGTTGCCATGGCAACCATGGGGTTGTGCTGCCATGGTAACGATGGGGTTGTGTTGCCATGGTAACGATGGGGTTGTGTTTCCATGGTAACGATGGGGTTGAGCTGCCATGGTAACTATGGTGTTGGGTTGCGATGGTAACCATGCGGTTGTGTTGCCATGGTAACCATGGGGTTGGGTTGCCATGGTAACCATGGGGTAGCGTTGCCATGGCAACCATGGGGTTGTGTTGCCATGGCAACCATGGGGTTGTGTTGCCATGGTAACGATGGGGTTGTGCTGCCGTGGTAACTATGGGGTTGTGTTGCCATGGTAACTATGGGGTTGGGTTGCGATGGTAACCATGCGGTTGTGTTGCCATGGTAACCATGGGGTTCTGTTGCCATGGTAACTATGGGGTTGGGTTGCCATGGCAACCATGGGGTTGTGTTGCCATGGTAACGATGGGGTTGTGCTGCCATGGTAACTATGGCTTTGGGTTGCTATGGTAACTATGGGGTTGGGTTTCGATGGTAACCATGCGGTTGTGTTGCCATGGTAACCATGGGGTTGGGTTGCCATGGCAACCATGGGGTTGTGTTGCCATGGTAACCACGGCGTTTTGTTGCCATGGCAACTATGGGGTTCTGTTGCCATGGCAACCATGGGGTAGTGTTTCCATGGAAACCATGGGGTTGTGTTGCCATGCAAACGATGGGGTTGGGTTGCCATGGCAACCATGGAGTTGTGTTGCCATGGCAACCATGGAGTTGCGTTGCCATGGCAACCACGGGTTTTTTTTTGCCATGGTAACCATGGGGTTGCGTTGCCATGGCAAGCACGGGGTTGTGTTGCCACGGGAAACATGGGGTTGTGTTGCCATGGTAACCATAGGGTTGGGTTGCCATGGAAACCATGGGGTTGTGTTGCCATGGTAACCATGGCGTTTTGTTGCCATGGCAACTAGGGGGTTCTGTTGCCATGGTAACCATGGGGTTGGGTTGCCATGGCAACCATGGGGTTGTGTTGCCATGGTAACGATGGGGTTGTGCTGCCATGGTAACTATGGGGTTGGGTTGCTATGGAAACTATGGGGTTTAGTTGCCATGCAAACCATGGTGTTGAGATGCCGTGGTAACCATGCAGTTGGGTTGCCGTGGTAACCATGGGGTTGGGTTACCATGGCAACCACGGGGATTGGTTGCTATGGTAACCATGGGGTTCTGTGTCCATGGTAACCATGGGGTTGGGTTGCCATGGTAACCATGGCGTTTAGTTGCCATGGTAACCATGGGGTTGGGTTGCCATGGCAACCATGGGGTTGTGTTGCCATGGTATCGATGGGGTTGTGCTGCCATGGTAACTATGGGGTTCTGTTGCCATGGTAACCATGGGGTTGGGTTGCCATGGCAACCATGGGGTTGTGTTGCCATGGTAACCATGGGGTTGTGTTGCCATGGCAACCATGGGGTTGGGTTGCCATGGCAACCATGGGGTTGTGTTGCCATGGTAACCATGGGGTTGGGTTGCCATGGCAACTATGGTGTTCTGTTGCCATGGTAACCATGGGGTTCTGTTGCCATGGCAACCATGGGGTTGGGTTGCCATGGCAACCATGGGGTTGTGTTGCCATGGTAACGATGGGGTTGTGTTGCCATGGTAACTATGGGGTTGGGTTGCTATGGTAACTATGGGGTTGGGTTGCGATGGTAACCATGGCGTTGTGTTGCCATGGTAACCATGGGGTTGGGTTGCCATGGCAACCATGGGGTTGTGTTGCCATGGTATCGATGGGGTTGTGCTGCCATGGTAACTATGGGGTTCTGTTGCCATGGTAACCATGGGGTTGGGTTGCCATGGTAACCATGGGGTTGGGTTGCCATGGCAACCATGGGGTTGTGTTGCCATGGTAACGATGGGGTTGTGCTGCCATGGTAACTATGGGGTTGTGCTGCCATGGTAACTATGGGGTTGGGTTGCTATGGTTACTATGGGGTTGGGTTGCGATGGTAACCATGCGGTTGTGTTGCCATGGTAACCATGGGGTTGTGTTGCCATGGCAACCATGGGGTTGGGTTGCTATGGTAACTATGGGGTTGTGCTGCCATGGTAACGATGGGGTTGTGTTGCCATGGTAACTATGGGGTTGGGTTGCCATGGCAACCATGGGGTTGTGTTGCCATGGCAACCATGGGGTTGTGCTGCCATGGTAACCATGGGGTTGGCTTGCCATGGCAACCATGGGGTTGTGTTGCCATGGTAACGATGGGGTTGGGTTGCTATGGTAACTATGGGGTTGTGCTGCCATGGTAACGATGGGGTTGTGTTGCCATGGTAACTATGGGGTTGGGTTGCCATGGCAACCATGGGGTTGTGTTGCCATGGCAACCATGGGGTTGTGCTGCCATGGTAACGATGGGGTTGTGTTGCCATGGTAACGATGGGGTTGTGTTTCCATGGTAACGATGGGGTTGAGCTGCCATGGTAACTATGGTGTTGGGTTGCGATGGTAACCATGCGGTTGTGTTGCCATGGTAACCATGGGGTTGGGTTGCCATGGTAACCATGGGGTAGCGTTGCCATGGCAACCATGGGGTTGTGTTGCCATGGCAACCATGGGGTTGTGTTGCCATGGTAACGATGGGGTTGTGCTGCCGTGGTAACTATGGGGTTGTGTTGCCATGGTAACTATGGGGTTGGGTTGCGATGGTAACCATGCGGTTGTGTTGCCATGGTAACCATGGGGTTCTGTTGCCATGGTAACTATGGGGTTGGGTTGCCATGGCAACCATGGGGTTGTGTTGCCATGGTAACGATGGGGTTGTGCTGCCATGGTAACTATGGCTTTGGGTTGCTATGGTAACTATGGGGTTGGGTTTCGATGGTAACCATGCGGTTGTGTTGCCATGGTAACCATGGGGTTGGGTTGCCATGGCAACCATGGGGTTGTGTTGCCATGGTAACCACGGCGTTTTGTTGCCATGGCAACTATGGGGTTCTGTTGCCATGGCAACCATGGGGTAGTGTTTCCATGGAAACCATGGGGTTGTGTTGCCATGCAAACGATGGGGTTGGGTTGCCATGGCAACCATGGAGTTGTGTTGCCATGGCAACCATGGAGTTGCGTTGCCATGGCAACCACGGGTTTTTTTTTGCCATGGTAACCATGGGGTTGCGTTGCCATGGCAAGCACGGGGTTGTGTTGCCACGGGAAACATGGGGTTGTGTTGCCATGGTAACCATAGGGTTGGGTTGCCATGGAAACCATGGGGTTGTGTTGCCATGGTAACCATGGCGTTTTGTTGCCATGGCAACTAGGGGGTTCTGTTGCCATGGTAACCATGGGGTTGGGTTGCCATGGCAACCATGGGGTTGTGTTGCCATGGTAACGATGGGGTTGTGCTGCCATGGTAACTATGGGGTTGGGTTGCAATGGAAACTATGGGGTTTAGTTGCCATGCAAACCATGCTGTTGAGATGCCGTGGTAACCATGCAGTTGGGTTGCCGTGGTAACCATGGGGTTGGGTTACCATGGCAACCACGGGGATTGGTTGCTATGGTAACCATGGGGTTCTGTGTCCATGGTAACCATGGGGTTGGGTTGCCATGGTAACCATGGCGTTTAGTTGCCATGGCAACTATGGGGTTGGGTTGCCATGGCAACCATGGGGTTGTGTTGCCATGGTAACCATGGCGTATTGTTGCCATTGCAACTATGGGGTTCTGTTGCCATGGCAACCATGGGGTAGTGTTTCCATGGCAACCATGGGGTTGTGTTGCCATGGTAACTATGGGGTTGTGTTGCTATGGAAACTATGGGGTTTAGTTGCCTTGGCAACCATGGGGTTGGGTTGCCATGGCAACCATGGGGTTGTGTTGCCATGGTAATCATGGCGTTTTGTTGCCATGGCAACTATGAATTTCTGTTGCCATGGCAACCATGGGGTTCTGTTGCCATGGCAACCATGGCGTTTTGTTGCCATGGCAACTATGGGTTTCTGTTGCCATGGTAACCATGGGGTAGTGTTTCCATGGCAACCATGGGGTTGTGTTGCCATGGTAACGATGGGGTTGGGTTGCTATGGTAACCATGCGGTTGTGTTGCCATTGTAACCATGGGGATGGGTTGCCATGGCAACCATGGGGTTGTGTTGCCATGGTAACCATGGCGTTTTGTTGCCATGGCAACTATGGGATTCTGTTGCCATGGTAACCATGGGGTTGTGTTGCCATGGTAACGATGGGGTTGTGCTGCCATGGTAACCATGGGGTTGGGTTGCTATGGTAACTATGGGGTTGGGTTGCGATGGTAACCATGCGGTTGTGTTGCCATGGTAACCATGGGGTTGGGTTGCCATGGCAACCACGGGGTTTGGTTGCTATGGTAACCATGGGGTTCTGTGTCCATGGTAACCATGGGGTTGGGTTGCCATGGTAACCATGGCGTTTAGTTGCCATGGCAACTATGGGGTTGGGTTGCCATGGCAACCACGGGGTTGTGTTGCCATGGTAACCATGGCGTATTGTTGCCATGGCAACTATGGGGTTCTGTTGCCATGGCAACCATGGGGTAGTGTTTCCATGGCAACCATGGGGTTGTGTTGCCATGGTAACTATGGGGTTGGGTTGCTATGGAAACTATGGAGTTTAGTTGCCTTGGCAACCATGGGTTTGGGTTGCCATGGCAACCATGGGGTTGTGTTGCCATGGTAACCACGGCGTTTTGTAGCCATGGCAATTATGGGGTTCTGTTGCCATGGAAACCATGGCGTTTTGTTGCCATGGCAACTATGGGGTTCTGTTGCCATGGCAACCATGGGGTAGTGTTTCCATGGCAACCATGGGGTTGTGTTGCCATGATAACTATGGGGTTGGGTTGCTATGGTAACCATGGGTTGTGTTGCCATGGTAACCATGGGAATGTGTTGCCATGGCAACTATGGGGTTCTGTTGCCATGGTAACCATGGGGTTGGGTTGCCATGGCAACCATGGGGTTGTGTTGCCATGGTAACGATGGGGTTGTGTTGCCATGGCAACTATGGGGTTCTGTTGCCATGGTAACCATGCGGTTGGGTTGCCATGGCAACTATGGGGTTGTGTTGCCATGGTAACCATGGCGTTTTGTTGCCATGGCAACTATGGGGTTCTGTTGCCATGGTAACCATGGGGTTAGGTTGCCATGGCAACCATGGGTTTGTGTTACCATGGTAACGATGGGGTTGTGCTGCCATGGTAACTATGGGGTTGGCTTGCCATGGCAACCATGGGGTTGGGTTGCCATGGCAACCATGGGGTTGTGTTGCCATGGTAACCATGGGGTTGGGTTGCCATGGCAACTATGGGGTTGGCTTGCCATGGCAACCATGGGGTTGGGTTGCCATGGCAACCATGGGGTTGTGTTGCCATGGTAACCATGGCGTTTTGTTGCCATGGCAACTAGGGGGTTCTGTTGCCATGGTAACCATGGGGTTGGGTTGCCATGGCAACCATGGGGTTGTGTTGCCATGGTAACGATGGGGTTGTGCTGCCATGCTAACTATGGGGTTCTGTTGCCATGGTAACCATGGGGTTGGGTTGCCATGGCAACCATGGGGTTGTGTTGCCATGGTAACAATGGGGTTGTGTTGCCATGGCAACTATGGGGTTGGCTTGCCATGGCAACCATGGGGTTGGGTTGCCATGGCAACCATGGGGTTGGGTTGCCATGCAAACCATGGGGTTGTGTTGCCATGGCAACCATGGGGTTGTGTTGCCATGGTAACTATGGGGTTGGGTTGCCATGGAAACCATGGGGTTGTGTTGCCATGGTAACGATGGGTTTGTGCTGCCATGGTAACTATGGGGTTCTGTTGCCATGGTAACCATGGGGTTGGGTTGTCATGGCAACCATGGGGTTGTGTTGCCATGGTAACCAAGGGGTTGTGTTGCCATGGCAACCATGGGGTTGGGTTGCCATGGCAACCATGGGGTTGGGTTGCCATGGCAACCATGGGGTTGTGTTGTCATGGTAACCATGGGGTTGGGTTGCCATGGCAACTATGGTGTTCTGTTGCCATGGTAACCATGGGGTTCTGTTGCCATGGAAACCATGGGGTTGGGTTGCCATGGCAACCATGGGGTTGTGTTGCCATGGTAACGATGGGGTTGTGTTGCCATGGTAACTATGGGGTTGGGTTGCTATGGTAACTATGGGGTTGTGTTGCCGTGGCAACCATGGGGTTGTGTTGCCATGGTAACGATGGGGTTGTGCTGCCATGGTAACTATGGGGTTGTGTTGCCATGGTAACTATGGGTTTGGGTTGCGATGGTAACCATGCGGTTGTGTTGCCATGGTAACCATGGGGTTGCGTTGCCATGGTAACCATGGGGTTGGGTTGCTATGGTAACTATGGGGTTGTGCTGCCATGGTAACGATGGGGTTGTGTTGCCATGGTAACTATGGGGTTGGGTTGCCATGGCAACCATGGGGTTGTGTTGCCATGGCAACCATGGGGTTGTGCTGCCATGGTAACCATGGGGTTGGCTTGCCATGGCAACCATGGGGTTGTGTTGCCATGGTAACGATGGGGTTGGGTTGCTATGGTAACTATGGGGTTGTGCTGCCATGGTAACGGTGGGGTTGTGTTGCCATGGTAACTATGGGGTTGGGTTGCCATGGCAACCATGGGGTTGTGTTGCCATGGCAACCATGGGGTTGTGCTGCCATGGTAACCATGGGGTTGGCTTGCCATGGCAACCATGGGGTTGTGTTGCCATGGTAACGATGGGGTTGTGCTGCCATGGTAACTATGGGGTTGGGTTGCGATGGTAACCATGCCGTTGTGTTGCCATGGTAACCATGGGGTTGGGTTGCCATGGTAACCATGGGGTAGCGTTGCCATGGCAACCATGGGGTTGTGTTGCCATGGTAACGATGGGGTTGTGCTGCCATGGTAACTATGGGGTTGTGTTGCCATGGTAACTATGGGGTTGGGTTGCGATGGTAACCATGCGGTTGTGTTCCCATGGTAACCATGGGGTTCTGTTGCCATGGTAACCATGGGGTTGGATTGCCATGGCAACCATGGGGTTGTGTTGCCATGGTAACCATGGCGTTTTGTTGCCATGGCAACTAGGGGGTTCTGTTGCCATGGTAACCATGGGGTTGGGTTGCCATGGCAACCATGGGGTTGTGTTGCCATGGTAACGATGGGGTTGTGCTGCCATGGTAACTATGGGGTTCTGTTGCCATGGTAACCATGGGGTTGGGTTGCCATGGCAACCATGGGGTTGTGTTGCCATGGTAACCATGGGGTTGTGTTGCCATGGCAACTATGGGGTTGGCTTGCCATGGCAACCATGGGGTTGTGTTGCCATGGTAACCATGGGGTTGTGTTGCCATGGGAACTATGGGGTTGGCTTGCCATGGCAACCATGGGGTAGGGTTGCCATGGCAACCATGGGGTTGTGTTGCCATGGTAACCATGGGGTTGGGTTGCCATGGCAACCATGGGGTTGTGTTGCCATGGTAACGATGGGGTTGTGTTGCCATGGTAACTATGGGGTTGGGTTGCTATGGTAACTATGGGGTTGGGTTGCGATGGTAACCATGCGGTTGTGTTGCCATGGTAACCATGGGGTTGGGTTGCCATGGCAACCATGGGGTTGTGTTGCCATGGTAACGATGGGGTTGTGCTGCCATGGTAACTATGGGGTTGGGTTGCTATGGTTACTATGGGGTTGGGTTGCGATGGTAACCATGCGGTTGTGTTGCCATGGTAACCATGGGGTTGTGTTGCCATGGCAACTATGGGGATGGCTTGCCATCGCAACCATGGGGTTGGGTTGCCATGGCAACCATGGGGTTGTGTTGCCATGGTAACCATGGGGTTGGGTTGCCATGGCAACCATGGGGTTGTGTTGCCATGGTATCGATGGGGTTGTGCTGCCATGGTAACTATGGGGTTCTGTTGCCATGGTAACCATGGGGTTGGGTTGCCATGGCAACCATGGGGTTGTGTTGCCATGGTAACCATGGGGTTGGGTTGCCATGGCAACCATGGGGTTGTGTTGCCATGGTAACGATGGGGTTGTGTTGCCATGGCAACTATGGGGTTCTGTTGCCATGGTAACCATGCGGTTGGGTTGCCATGGCAACTATGGGGTTGTGTTGCCATGGTAACCATGGCGTTTTGTTGCCATGGCAACTATGGGGTTCTGTTGCCATGGTAACCATGGGGTTAGGTTGCCATGGCAACCATGGGTTTGTGTTACCATGGTAACGATGGGGTTGTGCTGCCATGGTAACTATGGGGTTGGCTTGCCATGGCAACCATGGGGTTGGGTTGCCATGGCAACCATGGGGTTGTGTTGCCATGGTAACCATGGGGTTGGGTTGCCATGGCAACTATGGGGTTGGCTTGCCATGGCAACCATGGGGTTGGGTTGCCATGGCAACCATGGGGTTGTGTTGCCATGGTAACCATGGCGTTTTGTTGCCATGGCAACTAGGGGGTTCTGTTGCCATGGTAACCATGGGGTTGGGTTGCCATGGCAACCATGGGGTTGTGTTGCCATGGTAACGATGGGGTTGTGCTGCCATGCTAACTATGTGGTTCTGTTGCCATGGTAACCATGGGGTTGGGTTGCCATGGCAACCATGGGGTTGTGTTGCCATGGTAACCATGGGGTTGTGTTGCCATGGCAACTATGGGGTTGGCTTGCCATGGCAACCATGGGGTTGTGTTGCCATGGTAACAATGGGGTTGTGTTGCCATGGCAACTATGGGGTTGGCTTGCCATGGCAACCATGGGGTTGGGTTGCCATGCAAACCATGGGGTTGTGTTGCCATGGCAACCATGGGGTTGTGTTGCCATGGTAACTATGGGGTTGGGTTGCCATGGAAACCATGGGGTTGTGTTGCCATGGTAACGATGGGTTTGTGCTGCCATGGTAACTATGGGGTTCTGTTGCCATGGTAACCATGGGGTTGGGTTGTCATGGCAACCATGGGGTTGTGTTGCCATGGTAACCAAGGGGTTGTGTTGCCATGGCAACCATGGGGTTGGGTTGCCATGGCAACCATGGGGTTGTGTTGCCATGGTAACCATGGGGTTGGGTTGCCATGGCAACTATGGTGTTCTGTTGCCATGGTAACCATGGGGTTCTGTTGCCATGGAAACCATGGGGTTGGGTTGCCATGGCAACCATGGGGTTGTGTTGCCATGGTAACGATGGGGTTGTGTTGCCATGGTAACTATGGGGTTGGGTTGCTATGGTAACTATGGGGTTGTGTTGCCGTGGCAACCATGGGGTTGTGTTGCCATGGTAACGATGGGGTTGTGCTGCCATGGTAACTATGGGGTTGTGTTGCCATGGTAACTATGGGTTTGGGTTGCGATGGTAACCATGCGGTTGTGTTGCCATGGTAACCATGGGGTTGCGTTGCCATGGTAACCATGGGGTTGGGTTGCTATGGTAACTATGGGGTTGTGCTGCCATGGTAACGATGGGGTTGTGTTGCCATGGTAACTATGGGGTTGGGTTGCCATGGCAACCATGGGGTTGTGTTGCCATGGCAACCATGGGGTTGTGCTGCCATGGTAACCATGGGGTTGGCTTGCCATGGCAACCATGGGGTTGTGTTGCCATGGTAACGATGGGGTTGGGTTGCTATGGTAACTATGGGGTTGTGCTGCCATGGTAACGGTGGGGTTGTGTTGCCATGGTAACTATGGGGTTGGGTTGCCATGGCAACCATGGGGTTGTGTTGCCATGGCAACCATGGGGTTGTGCTGCCATGGTAACCATGGGGTTGGCTTGCCATGGCAACCATGGGGTTGTGTTGCCATGGTAACGATGGGGTTGTGCTGCCATGGTAACTATGGGGTTGGGTTGCGATGGTAACCATGCCGTTGTGTTGCCATGGTAACCATGGGGTTGGGTTGCCATGGTAACCATGGGGTAGCGTTGCCATGGCAACCATGGGGTTGTGTTGCCATGGTAACGATGGGGTTGTGCTGCCATGGTAACTATGGGGTTGTGTTGCCATGGTAACTATGGGGTTGGGTTGCGATGGTAACCATGCGGTTGTGTTCCCATGGTAACCATGGGGTTCTGTTGCCATGGTAACCATGGGGTTGGATTGCCATGGCAACCATGGGGTTGTGTTGCCATGGTAACCATGGCGTTTTGTTGCCATGGCAACTAGGGGGTTCTGTTGCCATGGTAACCATGGGGTTGGGTTGCCATGGCAACCATGGGGTTGTGTTGCCATGGTAACGATGGGGTTGTGCTGCCATGGTAACTATGGGGTTCTGTTGCCATGGTAACCATGGGGTTGGGTTGCCATGGCAACCATGGGGTTGTGTTGCCATGGTAACCATGGGGTTGTGTTGCCATGGCAACTATGGGGTTGGCTTGCCATGGCAACCATGGGGTTGTGTTGCCATGGTAACCATGGGGTTGTGTTGCCATGGGAACTATGGGGTTGGCTTGCCATGGCAACCATGGGGTAGGGTTGCCATGGCAACCATGGGGTTGTGTTTCCATGGTAACCATGGGGTTGGGTTGCCATGGCAACCATGGGGTTGTGTTGCCATGGTAACGATGGGGTTGTGTTGCCATGGTAACTATGGGGTTGGGTTGCTATGGTAACTATGGGGTTGGGTTGCGATGGTAACCATGCGGTTGTGTTGCCATGGTAACCATGGGGTTGGGTTGCCATGGCAACCATGGGGTTGTGTTGCCATGGTAACGATGGGGTTGTGCTGCCATGGTAACTATGGGGTTGGGTTGCTATGGTTACTATGGGGTTGGGTTGCGATGGTAACCATGCGGTTGTGTTGCCATGGTAACCATGGGGTTGTGTTGCCATGGCAACTATGGGGATGGCTTGCCATCGCAACCATGGGGTTGGGTTGCCATGGCAACCATGGGGTTGTGTTGCCATGGTAACCATGGGGTTGGGTTGCCATGGCAACCATGGGGTTGTGTTGCCATGGTATCGATGGGGTTGTGCTGCCATGGTAACTATGGGGTTCTGTTGCCATGGTAACCATGGGGTTGGGTTGCCATGGCAACCATGGGGTTGTGTTGCCATGGTAACCATGGGGTTGTGTTGCCATGGCAACCATGGGGTTGGGTTGCCATGGCAACCATGGGGTTGTGTTGCCATGGTAACCATGGGGTTGGGTTGCCATGGCAACTATGGTATTCTGTTGCCATGGTAACCATGGGGTTCTGTTGCCATGGCAACCATGGGGTTGGGTTGCCATGGCAACCATGGGGTTGTGTTGCCATGTTAACGATGGGGTTGTGTTGCCATGGTAACTATGGGGTTGGGTTGCTACGGTAACTATGGGGTTGGGTTGCGATGGTAACCATGCGGTTGTGTTGCCATGGTAACCATGGGGTTGGGTTGCCATGGCAACCATGGGTTTGTGTTACCATGGTAAAGATGGGGTTGTGCTGCCATGGTAACTATGGGGTTGGCTTGCCATGGCAACCATGGGGTTGGGTTGCCATGGCAACCATGGGGTTGTGTTGCCATGGTAACCATGGGGTTGGGTTGCCATGGCAACTATGGGGTTGGCTTGCCATGGCAACCATTGGATTGGGTTGCCATGGCAACCATGGGGTTGTGTTGCCATGGTAACCATGGCGTTTTGTTGCCATGGCAACTAGGGTGTTCTGTTGCCATGGTAACCATGGGGTTGGGTTGCCATGGCAACCATGGGGTTGTGTTGCCATGGTAACGATGCGGTTGTGCTGCCATGGTAACTATGGGGTTCTGTTGCCATGGTAACCATGGGGTTGGGTTGCCATGGCAACCATGGGGTTGTGTTGCCATGGTAACCATTGGGTTGTGTTGCCATGGCAACTATGGGGTTGGCTTGCCATGGCAACCATGGGGTTGTGTTGCCATGGTAACAATGGGGTTGTGTTGCCATGGCAACTATGGGGTTGGCTTGCCATGGCAACCATGGGGTTGGGTTGCCATGGTAACCATGGGGTTGGGTTGCCATGGCAACCATGGGGTTGTTTTGCCATGGTAACTATGGGGTTGGGTTGCCATGGCAACCATGGGGTTGTGTTGCCATGGCAACCATGGGGTTGTGCTGCCATGGTAACCATGGGGTTGGCTTGCCATGGCAACCATGGGGTTGTGTTGCCATGGTAACGATGGGGTTGTGTTGCCATGGTAACTATGGGGTTGGGTTGCCATGGCAACCATGGGGTTGGGTTGCCATGGCAACCATGGGGTTGGGTTGCCATGGCAACCATGGGGTTGTGTTGCCATGGTAACGATGGGGTTGTGCTGCCATGGTAACTATGGGGTTGTGTTGCCATGGTAACTATGGGGTTGGGTTGCCATGGCAACCATGGGGTTGTGTTGCCATGGCAACCATGGGGTTGGGTTGCCATGGTAACCATGGGGTAGCGTTGCCATGGCAACCATGGGGTTGTGTTGCCATGGTAACGATGGGGTTGTGCTGCCATGGTAACTATGGGGTTGTGTTGCCATGGTAACTATGGGGTTGGGTTGCGATGGTAACCATGCGGTTGTGTTCCCATGGTAACCATGGGGTTCTGTTGCCATGGTAACCATGGGGTTGGGTTGCCATGGCAACCATGGGGTTGTGTTGCCATGGTAACCATGGCGTTTTGTTGCCATGGCAACTAGGGGGTTCTGTTGCCATGGTAACCATGGGGTTGGGTTGCCATGGCAACCATGGGGTTGTGTTGCCATGGTAACGATGGGGTTGTGCTGCCATGGTAACTATGGGGTTCTGTTGCCATGGTAACCATGGGGTTGGGTTGCCATGGCAACCATGGGGTTGTGCTGCCATGGTAACCATGGGGTTGTGTTGCCATGGCAACTATGGGGTAGGCTTGCCATGGCAACCATGGGGTTGTGTTGCCATGGTAACCATGGGGTTGTGTTGCCATGGCAACTATGGGGTTGGCTTGCCATGGCAACCATGGGGTTGGGTTGCCATGGCAACCATGGGGTTGTGTTGCCATGGTAACCATGGGGTTGGGTTGCCATGGCAACCATGGGGTTGTGTTGACATGGTATCGATGGGGTTGTGCTGCCATGGTAACTATGGGGTTCTGTTGCCATGGTAACCATGGGGTTGGGTTGCCATGGCAACCATGGGGTTGTGTTGCCATGGTAACCATGGGGTTGTGTTGCCATGGCAACCATGGGGTTGGGTTGCCATGGCAACCATGGGGTTGTGTTGCCATGGTAACCATGGGGTTGGGTTGCCATGGCAACTATGGTGTTCTGTTGCCATGGTAACCATGGGGTTCTGTTGCCATGGCAACCATGGGGTTGGGTTGCCATGGCAACCATGGGGTTGTGTTGCCATGGTAACGATGGGGTTGTGTTGCCATGGTAATTATGGGGTTGGGTTGCTATGGTAACTATGGGGATGGGTTGCGATGGTAACCATGGCGTTGTGTTGCCATGGTAACCATGGGGTTGGGTTGCCATGGCAACCATGGGGTTGTGTTGCCATGGTAACGATGGGGTTGTGCTGCCATGGTAACTATGGGGTTGGGTTGCTATGGTTACTATGGGGTTGGGTTGCGATGGTAACCATGCGGTTGTGTTGCCATGGTAACCATGGTGTTGTGTTGCCATGGCAACTATGGGGTTGGCTTGCCATGGCAACCATGGGGTTGGGTTGCCATGGCAACCATGGGGTTGGGTTGCCATGGCAACCATGGGGTTGTGTTGCCATGGTATCGATGGGGTTGTGCTGCCATGGTAACTATGGGGTTCTGTTGCCATGGTAACCATGGGGTTGGGTTGCCATGGTAACCATGGGGTTGGGTTGCCATGGTAACTATGGGGTTGGGTTGCTATGGTTACTATGGGGTTGGGTTGCGATGGTAACCATGCGGTTGTGTTGCCATGGTAACCATGGTGTTGTGTTGCCATGGCAACTATGGGGTTGGCTTGCCATGGCAACCATGGGGTTGGGTTGCCATGGCAACCATGGGGTTGGGTTGCCATGGCAACCATGGGGTTGGGTTGCCATGGCAACCATGGGGTTGTGTTGCCATGGTAACCATGGCGTTTAGTTGCCATGGCAGCTACGGGGTTCTGTTGCCATGGTAACCATGGGGTTGGGTTGCCATGGCAACCATGGGGTTGTGTTGCCATGGTAACGATGGGGTTGTGTTGCCATGGTTACTATGGGGTTGCGTTGCTATGGAAACTATGGGGTTTAGTTGCCATGGCAACCGTGGGGTTGAGATGCCGTGGTAACCATGCAATTGGGTTGCCGTGGTAACCATGCGGTGTTGTTGTTGTGGTAACCATGGGGTTGTGTTGCCATGGTAACCATGGGGTTGGATTGCCATGGCAACCACGGGGTTTGGTTGCTATGGTAACCATGGGGTAGTGTTTCCATGGCAACCATGGGGTTGTGTTGCCATGGTAACCATGGCGTATTGTTGCCATTGCAACTATGGGGTTCTGTTGCCATGGCAACCATGGGGTAGTGTTTCCATGGCAACCATGGGGTTGTGTTGCCATGGTAACTATGGGGTTGGGTTGCTCTGGAAACTATGGGGTTTAGTTGCCTTGGCAACCATGGGGTTGGGTTGCCATGGTAACCACGGCGTTTTGTAGCCATGGCAATTATGGGGTTCTGTTGCCATGGCAACCATGGGGTAGTGTTTCCATGGCAACCATGGGGTTGTGTTGCCATGGTACCAATGGGGTTGGGTTGCCATGGCAACCATGGAGTTGTGTTGCCATGGTAACCATGGCGTTTTGTTGCCATGGCAACTATGGGGTTCTGTTGCCATGGTAACCATGGGGTTGGGTTGCCATGGCAACCATGGGGTTGTGTTGCCATGGTAACGATGGGGTTGTGCTGCCATGGTAACTATGGGGTTGGGTTGCTATGGTAACTATGGGGTTGGTTTGCGATGGTAACCATGCGGTTGTGTTGCCATGGTAACCATGGGGTTGTGTTGCCATGGTAACCATGGCGTTTTGTTGCCATGGCAACTATGGGGTTCTGTTGCCATTGTAACCATGGGGTAGTGTGTCCATGGCAACCATGGGGTTGTGTTGCCATGGAAACGATGGGGTTGGGTTGCCATGGCAACCACGGGGTTGTGTTGCCATGGGAACCATGGGGTTGTGTTGCCATGGCAACCATGGTGTTGCGTTGCCATGGCAACCACGGGGTTTGGTTGCCATGGTAACCATGGGGTTGCGTTGCCATGGCAAGCACGGGGTTGTGTTGCCATGGCAAGCACGGGGTTGTGTTGCCATGGTAACGATGGGGTTGTGTTGCCATGGTAACTACGGGGTTGTGTTGCTGTGGTAACTATGGGGTTTAGTGGCCATGGCAACCATGGGGTTGAGATGCCGTGGTAACCATGCAGTTGGGTTGCCGCGGTAACCATGCGGTGTTGTTGTTGTGGTAACCATGTGGTTGTGTTGCCATGGTAACCATGGGGTTGGGTTGCCATGGTAACCATGGCGTTTAGTTGCCATGGCAACTATGGGGTTGGGTTGCCATGGCAACCATGGGGTAGTGTTTCCATGGCAAACATGGGGTTGTGCTGCCATGGTAACTATGGGTTTGGGTTGCTATGGTAACCATGGGTTGTTTTGCCATGGTAACCATGGCGTTTTGTTGCCATGGCAATTATGGGGTTCTGTTGCCATGGCAACCATGGCGTTTTGTTGCCATGGCAACTATGGGGTTCTGTTGCCATGGCAACCATGGGGTAGTGTTTCCATGGCAACCATGGGGTAGTGTTTCCATGGCAAACATGGGGTTGTGTTGCCATGGTAACTATGGGTTTGGGTTGCTATGGTACCATGGGTTGTGTTGCCATGGTAACCATGGCGTTTTGTTGCCATGGCAGCTATGGGGTTCTGTTGCCATGGCAACCATTGGGTAGTGTTTCCATGGCAACCATGGGGTTGTATTGCCATGGTAACGATTGGGTTGTTTTGCCATGGCAACCACGGTGTTGTGTTGCCATGGGAACCATGGGGTTGTGTTGCCATGGTAACCATGGGGTTGGGTTGCCATGGCAACTATGGGGTTCTGTTGCCATGGTAACCATGGCGTTTTGTTGCCATGGCAACTATGGGGTTCTGTTGCCATGGCAACTATGGGGTTCTGTTGCCATGGTAACCATGGGGTTGTGTTGCCATGGCAACCATGGGGTTGTGTTGCCATGGTAACGATGGGGTTGTGTTGCCATGGTAACCATGGGGTTGGGTTGCGATGGTAACCATGGGGTTGTGTTGCCATGGTAACCATGGCGTTTTGTTGCCATGGCAACTATGGGGTTCTGTTGCCATGGCAACCATGGGGTTGTGTTGCCATGGTAACGATGGGGTTGTGTTGCCATGGTAACTACGGGGTTGTGTTCCTGTGGTAACTATGGCGTTTAGTGGCCATGGCAACCACGGGGTTGAGATGCCGTGGTAACCATGCAGTTGGGTTGCCGCGGTAACCATGCGGTGTTGTTGTTGTGGTAACCATGGGGTTGTGTTGCCATGGTAACCATGGGGTTGGGTTGCCATGGTAACCATGGCGTTTAGTTGCCATGGCAACTATGGGGTTGGGTTCCATGGCAACCATGGGGTTCTGTTGCCATGGCAACTATGGGGTTTTGTTGCCATGGTAACCATGGGGTTGTGTTGCCATGGCAACCATGGGGTTGTGTTGCCATGGTAACGATGGGGTTGTGCTGCCATGGTAACTATGGGGTTGGGTTGCTATGGTAACTATGGGGTTGGGTTGCGATGGTAACCATGGGGTTGTGTTGCCATGGTAACCATGGCGTTTTGTTGCCATGGCAACTATGGGGTTCTGTTGCCATGGCAACCATGGTGTTGTGTTGCCATGGAAACGATGGGGTTGGGTTGCCATGGCAACCACGACGTTGTGTTGCCATGGGAACCATGGGGTTGTGTTGCCATGGTAACCATGGCGTTTAGTTGCCATGGCAGCTACGGGGTTCTGTTGCCATGGTAACCATGGGGTTGAGTTGCCATGGCAACCATGGGGTTGTGTTGCCATGGAAACGATGGGGTTGTGTTGCCATGGTAACCACGGGGTTTGGTTGCTATGGTAACCATGGGGTTCTGTGTCCATGGTAACCAAGGGGTTGGGTTGCCATGGTAACCATGGCGTTTAGTTGCCATGGCAACTATGGGGTTGGGTTGCCATGGCAACCATGGGGTAGTGTTTCCATGGCAACCATGGGGTTGTGTTGCCGTGGTGTCTATGGGGTTGGGTTGCTATGGAAACTATGGGGTTTAGTTGCCTTGGCAACCATGGGGTTGGGTTGCCATGGCAACCATGGGGTTGTGTTGCCATGGCAACCACGGCGTTTTGTAGCCATGGCAATTATGGGGTTCTGTTGCCATGGCAACCATGGCGTTTTGTTGCCATGGCAACTATGGGGTTCTGTTGCCATGGAAACCATGGCGTTTTGTTGCCATGGCAACTATGGGGTTCTGTAGCCATGGCAACCATGGGGTAGTGTTTCCATGGCAACCATGGGGTTGTGTTGCCATGGTAACTATGGGGTTGGGTTGCTATGGTAACCATGGGTTGTGTTGCCATGGTAACGATGGGGTTGGCTTGCCATGGCAACCACGGTGTTGTGTTGCCATGGGAACCATGGGGTTGTGTTGCCATGGTAACCATGGGGTTGGGTTAGCATTGCAACCACGGGGATTGGTTGCTATGGTAACCATGGGGTTCTGTGTCCATGGTAACCATGGGGTTTGGTTGCCATGGTAACCATGGCGTTTTGTTGCCATGGCAACTATGGGGTTGGGTTTCCATGGCAACCATGGGGTTGTGTTGCCATGGTAACCATGGCGTTTTGTTGCCATGGCAACTATGGGGTTCTGTTGCCATGGCAACCATGGGGTAGTGTTTCCATGGCAACCATGGGGTTGTGTTGCCATGGTAACTATTGGGTTGGGCTGCTATGGAAACTATGGGGTTTAGTTTCCTTGGCAACCATGGGGTTGGGTTGCCATGGCAACCATGGGGTTGTGTTGCCATGGTAACCATAGCGTTTTGTTGCCATTGCAACTATGTTGGTCTGTTGCCATGGCAACCATGGCGTTTTGTTGCCATGGCAACTATGGGGTTGGCTTGCCATGGCAACCATGGGGTTGTGTTGCCATGGTAACCATGGGGTTGGGTTGCCATGGCAACCATGGGGTTGTGTTGCCATGGTAACGATGGGGTTGAGTTGCCATGGCAACTATGGGGTTGGCTTGCCATGGCAACCATGGGGTTGTGTTGCCATGGTAACCATGGGGTTGTGTTGCCATGGCAACTATGGGGTTGGCTTGCCATGGCAACCATGGGGTTGTGTTGCCATGGTAACCATGGGGTTGCGTTGCCATGGCAACCATGGGGTTGTGTTGCCATGGTAACCATGGGGTTGTGTTGCCATGGCAACTATGGGGTTGGCTTGCCATGGCAACCATGGGGTTGTGTTGCCATGGTAACCATGGGGTTGTGTTGCCATGGCAACCATGGGGTTGGCTTGCCATGGCAACCATGGGGTTGGGTTGCCATGGCAACCATGGGGTTGTGTTGCCATGGCAACCATGGGGTTGTGTTGCCATGGTAACCATGGGGTTGAGTTGCCATGGCAGCCATGGGGTTGTGTTGCCATGGTAACCATGGGGTTGTGCTGCCATGGTAACGATGGGGTTGTGCTGCCATGGTAACCATGGGGTTGGGTTGCCATGGCAACCATGGGGTTGTGTTGCTATTGTAACCATGCTGTTGTGTTGCCATTGTAACCATGGGGTTGGGTTGCCATGGCAACCATGGGGTTGTGTTGCCATGGTAACCATGGGGTTTTGTTGCCATGGCAACTATGGGGTTCTGTTGCCATGGTAACCATGGGGTTGGGTTGCCATGGCAACCATGGGGTTGTGTTGCCATGGTAACGATGGGGTTGTGCTGCCATGGTAACTATGGGGTTGGGTTGCTATGGTAACTATGTAGTTGTGTTGCCATGGTAACCATGGGTTTGAGATGCCACTTGAGACTTCACTTAGTAGAGGGATGTTTAGTAGGGGCTGCTGGCTCAGTTTGGGGCGCCTTTGTCACTGCAGTTATTTTCCTACATCCAATAGAGTAAAATTCCAGTTTGGCTTTTAGAGGTGCTATAAGTGGTTAAAGAGAACAGATGGAAGCATCTGCCATGTGGGGCAGGCCAGCGGCTGAGGTACTCGAGGGGATAGGAGTAACTGTCCAAAGGGTGTTGTGGCTTCTGCTGCTGCAGTTGCTTTCTCTCCAGTTTATGAGGTGCCACAGACAAGGTGGGCTGAGATAGCCTTTAGAGTAGGGCGAAGGCAGGTCGCTGGAATGCTGTGTGGCTCCTGAGAAAGGTGTTGTAGATGGAAACGGTTGTCTGGTGTAGCAGTTCCTGATGGCCGTCTTCTTCGGTAGGCAAAGAGGTGCCCGAAGCCCCCTCTTGTGCAGCCTGAGCACGACTTGCTGAGGATGAAGCCTGCTTTCCAGCAGTTCCGAAAACTGTGCTGAGGCTGAAATGCTGCGTCTGTGTTTGGGTTGGGGTTGCACCTTGGTGAGTGTAGGGATGGGTTTTAAGTGGGTGCAGCGGAGGGCCTGGCCCCAGTGTCCTGTAGTGTGTTTTGACCCATGAGCATAGCCTTTTGGTTCTCAGCCTACTGAAGTACGTGGTTTTTCCTGCGAGTGGAACGGAATTGATTTTGTTGATGTATAATCAGTTCTGCTCCTAGATTTTTCTTTCTACGTAAATAAAAGTTTGAGCTAATTCCAGCTGAAAAAGTTTCATTTACTTGCTTGGTCATATCGTCCTTCTAACATTAAAAGCTGCAGCGAAAGCATGGGGATTGTTGCTTGTGGAAACACCCCAGTTCTCTTGTCTGCATTCTGCATGCTGTTGAGGTAAGCCTTATAAATAAGTAAATAAACCACAGCTGCTGCTCCTCCTCTTTCTACTTTCTTGTGCTTTGCCCCTGCACTTTCCCAGGTGACTGGCTTCAAGTTCCAGGTGGGCCCTAATGGTAACTGAGTTGCAGGTATGCCATGAGAGAGCTCCTTCTGCCTGGGCTGCTCTTTGGGGTAAGTGCTTTGTTTTTCCTTCAGTCAGTTGCATGGTTCTTTAGGACGGCTGGCGTCTATGGATTTCAGGATTTCTAAGTGCTTGGAATTCACTTAATAGAGGGATATTTAGTAGAGGCTGCTGGCTCACTGTTTTTGCGATGGTGGCTTTCGCTCCTGTGTTTGATCTGTATTTTGATCTCTAGATGAATCAACCCAGTTGGGTAACTCTCCAGAGGACTAAACCCAGCTTGATTACATGCTACAAGAGGCTTGACCACGTAGGTGCAGCATTACCAAGAGACTGAGCAGGGTCACCTTTTTCATCTCCAAATGGTATGTCTGTGATTAGCCCTGCTGGGGATGCTACGCATTCATGGCCTTGTGGCATTTGTGGACTTGAGGGTTGATTTTGTTTGTCCGGCTCTGGTCTCTGTGTTTGAGTCCTCTGCTAGGAGCTGCACTGTTTGCGTAGCCGTCGTGGTTGTGACCTTCTCTCTTTGTTTCTTGTAGCTCAGGGCATAGGCACGAAAACTTGAACAAAGCATGAGGGTGAGTGGACAGCAGTGGGGGCCTCGAGTTGGTTGGTGGACTGTGTTATTCTGCTTCACCTGTCGGGCCGGCTTTGCAAGCGCCTTGCGACAGCAGAGTACGTCTCCTGCCACGTTTCTGAGACGTGCCAGATGTCAGCGGTTCCAGTTCCTGAAATGCTGGAGATGCTCGGAGCACAAGAGGAGCAGGGAGCGCGATGCATCTCCTTGGGATGTTAGGTGAGCGAAGCGGTGGTACTGGGTTGGGCCACGTGGCTCTGGGGCTTCTTGGCTGTTGCAGCAGGGGAGGAAAGGAGTGGGTATAGACTGTTTTGTGGATCGTCACGTTTCTGTTGTTCTTGGTCTAAGCCCCGTGACCTTGGCTCAGCACAGTGAATGGAAGCTTGAAGCCTGGATCGGGAAGGTGAGTGGAGAAAAGGTGGAAAACAGGTATTGTTTTTGGTGTAGCAGTCTATTGGTGCACGTCTGGGTGACTCCTCTTTTGCAGGGACGAAGAAGGTCCTGGGAGCATCCTAGCTGGCCTCTGTGGTCCACATTGAGGATGGATTCTGAGCCCTGAGAATTAAGTTCAGGTGCAAAAATTGTGTGTTAGGGAGTGTTTGGCAGGGGGAGGCGGGGAGTTGTCTAGAGGGTGTCTATCTGATTTCAGTAGCGGAGCAGGTCAGTTGACTGCTGTTTTGTGTCTGAGGAGGGTGTTTCACTGGAAGAAATTTGGCTGGTGTGCTGGCGCCTGATGGCACTTTATTTCTGCAGGTGAAGAAGAGCCTTGTGCCTGAAGCAATGTCCTGGCTAGCCTTTTTGAGCCTTCCTTGGTGAGGATGGAACCAGCCTCCCAGCATTCCCAAGCTAAGTTGGGGTGTCGGGGGGCTGGGGGTGGGGGGAAAATGTTATGTTTGCGTTGGGGTTGTGAATGCACCCATAGGGTGAGGGTCTGCGCTTTTAAGTCATTGGATGATGACTTAAAAGCTTGGATGATGACATCCAAGCTTTGGGCTAGGCTTTTCAGGATTGATCAGGTCAGGCAGAGAGATTATGTGTGGGGAGTTCTGTCACGTACAGCGTGAGCGCGTGCCAGGCAGGGCAGTCCCAGCTTGTCATCTGTGTTATCTGTGCTGTACTGTGTTGTTGCTCTTGTTGCTCAGCAGGCCCTGGGGAAGCCATCCCGAAGCTATTGAACACTTGATCTCCTCAGAATAATGCTGATGTTGAACTGGGAGCTGAGCAACGCTTGTGTTGCAGTGGGAGCTTAAGGGGATCACTTCTACTATGCGATTAATAGTTTTTGTATCAAACATTTCCTGATATGATCATCATATGTTACGTGCTCCTCAGGTCTTGATATTCTCATTGCCTTCTTCCACTGGACAGACAAGACGTGCAACTTTGTAGCCACACCAAAGGCCCTAAATGGTTGTTTTGTCATCGTAGGGCTGATGCGAGCACTTCTTGTCTTTAAGTCGCTGCATGAAGTGCAGATCTGTTTCAGGTCTTCTGCATCATACTCGGTTTGAGATGGCTTCTGTTTCCATCCTTGCTCTTGCGAAGTCATCTGGGTTGCATGAGGAGCTCTTGCAAGGGAATTGAATTCCTAAGCGTCGTCTTATGGGGTTTTCAGTCCCCATCCTTCTGGTGTCTTGCCTTGAAGGCAGGCTTTTTATTCCTCCATCATCCCAGTTCTGGCAGTTGCTTCCAGTCGCGTGTCGTGACATTTGAGTCTCTCCTTGGGTCTCGTGCAGAGCACCTGTTCTGACTTGCTGTTGCCACAGGGCTTCCCTCCGGGGGTCACTTTTTCTTGCGCCTTGTGTTGTGTGTTTTGTTTGTAGTGTTTGTGGCGTGGCTGTGTGTGTATGTGTTTGGTCTGGAGCTGTCCTGCATGGCAGTTATGACAGCTAACGTGTCAGTGCGTGGGTGTGCTTATGCATTGTCTGGAGTGTTTTGGCGAAGACATCCGGTCTGCATCTGGGCACGTACGGAAGGGCAGCAGGCACAGTCATCTCAGTGTTGTTTGTCAGATGTTGGGGGGGAGAGTATATCTGCTTGTGAGCAGCTGTTTGCATAGCGCTTGAATGGTGTGCTTGAGGAGGTCTGTCGAATCTTGAAAGCTTACAGACATGGGGTTTTGAAAGTTTTATTTTTATTTCTCTCCTGTCCTCAGTACAGTGTAAACCTTTGGAGGAACCTGTCGCAGGAAAGAGCTCCTTCTGGAACTGTTCAGCGCTCCATAGGCAGCTCGGTGACTGGCTTGGTCTACTTCTGAGGTGCTGAGGTAAGGGGGCTTCTGTTTTGAAACGATAATATTGTAAACGGGGTCCCTTCTGTTGTTGAGGGATGGGTGCTAATGCTGGCAGCTGAACGATTATCTTGTGACCATTTTCATTTGCTAAAGCTGAAACACAGTGTACAACACAGGACTTTACCGCAGCTTCTTTTAGCAAGGTGCGCGATGAGCAGATCTAGCAGTTACTTTAGTGGTGCAGCTGTCACTGCAAGTTACTTAACTGCGCAAAGTACAGTAAAAATCCTGTTTCTATTTCAGAGGTGTGTTGTAGCTGGCTTAAGAGAGCAGATGGAAGCATCTTCCTCGAGGGCAGGTGAGGGGGCCGAGGTTAGGGAGCAGATGAAAGTAAGTGTCCTATCTGTGCTGTGTCTTTGGCTGCTGCTTCAGCCTCTGCTTTTCTTTTTGTTTCACAGGTGTGTCGCACAGGCTCAGAGGGGCCAAGCTGCACTCTGAAGAGCAGCACGGGAAGGTCGGGCTGTTTGTGAGCTGGATTGGAGCAGAACTGCCAAGTAGCACAAGATGACTGCGAAGGGTCTTGCTTTGCAGGTGCCATGGCAGGCTCTCCACAGAAGCGGTTGAGGATTTGAGAAGAGGTTGCAGATCATCGAGGAGCGACACGTGCAGGGACGTCTTGAAAACGTTATGGCTGCTTTGTCTTCTGTTTATCAGGTGTCCCAGGCAACGTGGGCTGTGATGTTAGTCTTTAGAATCGGAACAAAGCAGGTGCTGATGGCGGTCTTCTTTGGTAGGCAAAGAGTTGCCCGAAGCCCTGTCCTGTGTAGCCTGGGCACGCCTCGCTGAGTATGAATCTTGCTTTCCAGCGGTTCTCAAAACTGTGCTGAGGCTGAAATGCTGCGTCTGTGTTTTGGTTGGGGTTGCACCTTGGTGAACGTAGGGATGGGTTTTAAGTGGGTGCAGCGGAGGGCCTGGCCCCAGTGTCCTGTAGTGTGTTTTGACCCATGAGCATAGCCTTTTGGTTCTCAGATAGCCTACTGAAGTACCTGATTTTCCTTTCAGTCCCCGCCGTCCCCGCACCGTCCGATGTCGGACCCTGCACCCGGTGCTGCTTGCAAACGCGTCGCACAACACCGGAGCACAGGGGCTCGGAAGAGCCAGCTCCCGCCCTGCCGGACGCCGGACTCCCGGGCTATGTCCACATGTCTATTCAATACTTTTAATGATCGGGTCTCTTACCACTTACCCGGGCAGCCTCTTCTAATATCAAAGCACCCCTTCCAAAAGAAATGCTTATTCAGTATCGAGCTAGCCACTGCCGGTAAACAGAGGTGTTTCTCCCTAAGTGTAGGGCTTGGCATTGCCCTCTGCTGTACTTCAAAAGGTTCCTGCCTGCCCCTATCTGCAGCCTGTCAAGATTCCTCTGAATGCGCAGCCCCCCATACAAGCGCCTTTTCCACAGAAGCCACCGACCACCCGCCGCCTCGCCCCCTCCCAATTCAGCCTGCCCCAGGGCGCCACCGACCACCAACCTCCTTGCACCACCACGGCTCAGCATCCCGAGCTATCCCGACCGCTTCCACCCACCGGGAGGTCCCAGTTGTAATAAATGACCGAGTCCCAAACAGGCTTACAATTAATGTTTTCGATTTATTAAAGGAATAGAGGTAAGGAAACAGCGCTGGGTGCGCCAGCTGTCTCTGCTCCACCAAGAAGCACACAAGTTACATCAGGCGGCTGGTTTTTATTCTGCTAGGCTAATACATGTTCATTACTACTTCTACAAGAGGCAGTGTTATTCTAATTAGTTCCCAAAATCCGAACCCTCCCACTGGTGCATGCGTTATCAGTGTCCGGTGGTCCCCCTGGGGCCGCTCCTACTGAAGGCTCGTAGTCTTCCTCCCAGGCTTTGTCCTTAGGTTGTTCTTCAGCTTCTCCCCTCCCCATATTTAGTAGTTGCTGGGCCAGATGTCAGAAAGCTGTGTCTTGTGCAATAGTCCGCATAGGCACCCCATTGCAAACACACCAAGTATCGTTGACTTCAGTTACTCGCAACAGTTAGTCACCTGATAAAGAACTGCATGCAATAAAGGCACCAAGTACTACATTAGTTTATTCTAACAGATCCTACTAGCTGTTACCTCAAAAAGATGTGCGTAGCCCTCGCTACTTGGAAACGCATCAGTCCATAAACTCTCATGTAACCGTCCCGAGCCCCTGTGCTCCGGTCTTGTGCGACGCGTTTGCCAGCAGCACCGGGTGCCGGGTCCGACATCGGACGGTGCGGGGACGGCGATTGCGGGGCCGTCGGCTAGCGGGGGCCGGCTATCTCGTGTCCCGGGGATCCGAATTCAGGGGGCGTGGGGGCCGGCCGTGCAGTGAAGCGGGGGGCTGGCGTCTGCCGGCTTCCCAGAGAGCGGGCTTTCGGTCCCGCGCGGTTCGGTGGCCGGCCGTCCCGAAACCCTGGGCACCGGTCTTTTGCTAGACTCAGCGGGGTCCGGGGCCGAACTCGGCTTCTCAGGGCCGGCGGTCCCGCTGTCCAGGTGTCCCGCCTCGGGCGGCGCGGGGCCGGCTGTCCCTAGCAGCTGTGCTCCCAAGATATTCTGGGCTCCCAAGCGTCGCCCAAGACCGGATCCCAGCTAATCGGGACGTCCGGCCACACCGCTGCGACTAGCACAAGCGTCTCCCGACAACGGAGCCCAGAGGCTTGCGAGGATCAGATCCCGCGGCCCGGGATAGAGAAACGAGGAGCGCGGGTCGGCCAGCCGCAGCTTCGCACGGGACCGAACCCCCTGTCTCCGGGACGGTCAGACCCCGAGCCGGCAGACAGCAGCCTCCTGCTTCACGGCACAGTCGGCCCCCAACCCGCTCGAGTTCGGACCCCCGGGACACGGCACAGCCGGCACCCGTGCCTGGCTCTTGGGGACTTGGAAGGAGTCCTGATGCTGTGCCAGCACTATGCAGCAATAGACACAACACTGGAGTGATATCAGTGCTGTTCCAGCTACGAGTACTGAGTACAGCACTGTGCGGGCTGCTGCAGGGAAAAGGTGACTCCAGCTCAGACGGACCCAACACAACTTCCACCCCTTATTCCATAATATTTCTTTCACAATCAGATACGGTTTAGTATATAGATGGGCTCATCACCATTGTTTTCTGTCCATTGAAGCATTTTTATGTCTGTACTTCTCTTTATTCTATAGGTCTTTTCCCAAAATGCTCATAAAAACTGTTGATGGTTTCACCTTCATCTGTCAAAGTGGTCACTCAAGGCAGGCGAAGTAGGTTTTCTTGACAGCAGCACCAGCTTAGCTCGCATCACTGTTGCACTTGCCCGGTTCCTTGCAAACTTGACCTGTCATTGGTTCTGCAGTGTCCTCCTACAACACATAACTTGGATGACAGATTAATTTTCTCCCAGTGTTAAATCTCCTTGAGGCACACACTTGGTATCCCCGTCTTTCTGCATCACCCACCAGGTATACCCTGGACCTTGGGCGAAGACAATCCCACGAGTGGGTTTGCCTTTTCCCGAGGCAGGAGCAACCCACACTGCCTTCCCCATCCACCTTCCTACATGCACTACGGGAACCTTAGCTCCTTTCACAGTGTGTAGGGGTTTTGTTTCGGCAGGACCAGCACGGCTTTCAGACCCCCTGTTGTTAACTAGCCAAGTGGCCTGTGGTAGATTTATATCCCAGTGTTTCTATGTCGCAGCACCCAATGCTCTCAGCATAGTTTTTAACAGTCCATTGTACCTCTCAACCTTCCCAGAGGCTTGTGGGTGGTAAGGGATGTGGTACACCCACTCAATACCATGCCTCTTTGCCCAGGAGGTAACAAGATTGTTTCGGAAATGACTCCCATTGTCAGACTCAATTCTTTCTGGTGGACCATGTCGCCACAGCACTTGCCTTTCCAGGCCCAAGATAGTGTTTCGGGCAGTGGCATGGTTTACAGGGTATGTTTCCAGCCACCAAGTAGTTGCTTCATCCATGCTGAGTATGTACCATTTGCCTTGGCCGGTTTGTGGAAGTGATCCGATATAGTCAATCTGCCAGGCCTCACCATATCGAAATCCAAGCCATCTCCCCCTATTCCAGGGAGACTTTACCCTCATGGCTTGTTTGATTGCAGCACAGGTCTCACACTGGTGGGTAACCTGTGTGATGGCCTCAATGGTCAGGTCCACCCCTCGATCACGAGCCCATCTATATGTGGCATCCCTCCCCAGATGTCCTGATATTTCATCGGTCCATCGAGCTACAGACAGCCCTTAAGTCCCTAGTCCAGGTCCACCAGAGCTATTTCAATTTTTGAAGCTCGATCTACTTCTTCGTTGTTCTGATGTTGTTCGGTAGCACGATTCTTAGGCATATGGGCATCTACATGACGTACCTTTACAGCCAGGTTTTCTACCCGGGCAGCAATACCTTGCCACAGGGTAGCAGCCCAGATAGGTCTACCTCTGCGCTGCCAGTTGTTCTGTTTCCATTGTCGCAGCCACCCCTCACAGAGCATTTGCCACCATCCATGGGTCAGTATAAAGATACAATACTGGCCAATTTTCTCTTTCGGCGGTATCTAGGGCTAGTTGTATGGCTTTTACTTCTGCATACTGACTCGACTCACCTTCCCCTTCCATGGCTTCCACAACTTGTCGTGTGGGACTCCACACAGCAGCTTTCCACTTCCGATGGCTCCCTATCACACGGCCGGATCCATCAGTGAACAACACATATTGCTTTCTGTCTTCTGGCAACTCATTGTATGGTGGTGCCTCTTCAGCACGCGTTACTTCTTCTGTCGGTGCTCTGAAATCCCTGCCCTCTGGCCAGTCCATAATCTCTTCCAGGATTCCCGGGCGATTGGGTTTCCCCATTCGAGCCCGCTGTGTAATTAACGCTACCCATTTACTCCACGTAGCATCGGTTGCATGATGTGTAGTGGGGATTTTCTCTTTGAACATCCAATGTAACACAGGTAGCCGTGGGGCCAAGAGAAGTTGTGCTTCTGTACCAACAACTTCTGAAGCTGCTCTAATCCCCTCATATGCTGTTAATATTTCCTTTTCAGTTGGGGTGTAATTGGCTTCTGATCCTCGATAGGCCCGGCTCCAGAACCCCAAAGGTCGGCCTTGAGTTTCTCCTGGGGTCTTCTGCCAGAGGCTCCAGGTGAGCCCATGCTCCCCAGCTGCAGTGTACAGTATGTTTTGCACAGCTGGTCCAGTACGGTCAGGCCCAAGGGCAAGTGCACGAGCTATTTCTTTTTTGAGTTGTTCAAAGGCCTGTTGTTGCTCGGGGCGCCACTCGAAAGAGTTCCTCTATATTGAATTCCTCTTTCGAGTTACTCAATATAGAGGACTCACAAGCTGACTATAGCCTGGCACATGCATTCTCCAAAATTCCACAAGACGTAGGAACGCTTCTGTTTCTTTTTTGCTGGTTGGCGGAGACAGAACTGTTATTTTGTTGATCACATCCGTCGGAATGTGGCGACGTCCATCCTGCCATTTTACCCCCAAGAACTGGATTTCCTGTGCAGCTCCCTTGACCTTATTCTGTTTAATGGCAAATCCAGCTTTCAGGAGAAATTGGATTATTTTCTTCCCTTTCCCAAAAACTTCTTCTGCTGTGTTACCCCATACGATGATATCATCGATATACTGCAGGTGTTCAGGAGCGTTCCCCTGTTCCAGTGTCGTCTGAATCAGTCCATGGCAGATGGTAGGGCTGTGTTTCCACCCCTGGGGCAGTGATTCCAAGTACTGAATGCCCCTCCAAGTGAAAGCAAATTGTGGCCTGCATGCTGCTGCTGCAAGACGGATAGAGAAAAACGCATTAGCAATATCAATTGTAGCATACCACTTGGCTGCCTTTGACTCTAGTTCGTACTGGAGTTCTAGCATGTCTGGCACTGCTGCTCTTAGTGGTGGTGTGACTTCATTCAGGCCTCGATAGTGCACTGTTAGCCTCCACTCGCCATTGGCCTTTCGCACTGGCCATATAGGACTGTTAAAAGGTGAATGAGTCTTGCTGATCACTCCTTGGCTCTCCAGATGGTGAACTAACTCATGGAGAAATCGGGGAGTCTCGGTTGGTGCGATATTGCCACCGGTGCACAGTTGTAGTCGCAATTGGCACTTGCTGTTCTTCTATCCTCAGCAATCCTAGAGCAGAAGGGTCTTGTGAGAGACGAGGCAGGGTAGAGAGCTGCTTAATCCTGCAGATCCTACTAGCTGTTACCTCAAAAAGATGTGCGTACCCCTCGCTACTTGGAAATGCATCAGTCCACAAACTCTCATCCACCTGAAGAACCCTGCAACAGACCGAAGGAAAACAAACACCACAAAGAGCAGCCCAAGCAGAATGAGCTCTCTGAGGGGATGCCTTGGACTGATATACCATTTGGCCCCGCCTAGCACCCAAACCAAGTCACCTGGAAAGGTAGGGGCAAAGCACAAGAAAGTAGAAATAGAGCAAGAGAAGTAGCTGTTTTTCTTTTTGTTTCTTTTTTAAAATAAACTTGATCTCAAAAGCATGCAGAGAGCAGACCAAATATTTGCAGTGATTCTAGAAGCAAAAATCGCCTTTGGCTTATTCTGCAGGTTTTAATACTGAATTGGCAATATCACCAAGCTAATTACTGAAACTTTTTGAACTGGAATTAGTTTAAACAGGCTCATCCCCATCTGTAAACACAGAGATCCAGCATTCACTACCATGCAAGCCCTAATACCCATGTCCTGCACAACGCACACTACAACTAATGCAACATACCATTGTGCATTGCTTCTCTGTTCCCGGTTCCTTTACCTCACCTGCTCAGTAGCTCCACCTGAGTAATTTGCCCGCGCGGCTCCGCGCCGAAATGTGCCCGAACAGACTCATTCTTTAGACATGAAGCACGTGACCCTGCTCACTCTCTAGGCACTACTGCACTTATGCCGTCAAGGAACCATGCTCAACTGTTTCCCAAATAGAACTACCTAGCAATACCTCATAAACATACTTCTAATATGTCAATTCAAGGACATCAAGACTAGAAGGCTGCAAGGTCTAAAGACTCAACAGACAGCAAAACCACAGGAAAAAGCTCCAGAAATACAATTAGCTGTCCCTAAACCTGAAAGAGACCACCCCTTACATGCCCACTGCTGCCATTTTCAGATACACGCTCACACAGGGAGCTTCAATGATACATTTCTCCTAAACCATGGTCCATCACTTTGCCACCAAGGTTGTGACTTTGATAAGATTTGACATAAAGGCAAAGTCTCAAAAAGCCCCGTAATTCTGCAAAAATCATAAGGGACCCAGAACCACAAAGCAAACACACAAAGTAACATCACCATACTATCCGTAACACTGATATAACTACTACTCACCTGAGGAAGAGCTGCATGCAATACAGGCACGTACTACTAGATTGCTTTACAATGACAGATCCTACCAGTTGCCACCTCAAAAAGATAGGAGTCCTGGTTTCTACTTGAAAACGCATCAGTCCATAGACTGACCCACCTAAAGAACCCTCCAAACAACTGAAGGAAAACCAAAGCACTTACCCCAAAGTGCAGCCCGGGCAGAAGGAGCTCTCTCATGGCATACCTGCAACTCAGTTACCATTAGGTCCCACCTGGAACCTGAAGCCAATCACCTGGGAAAGTGCAGGGGGAAAGCACAAACAAAGCAGAAAGAGGAGGAGCAGCAGCTGTGGTTTTATTAACTTCTTTATATGGCTTAGCTCAACAGCATGCAGAGCGCAGACAAGAGAACTGGGGTGTTTCTAGAAACAAAAATCCCCATGCTTTAGCTGCAGCTTTGAATACTGAAAGGAAAATAAAAACAAGCAAGCAACTCTTTTTTTTTTTTCCACCCGGAATTACCTCAATCTTTCATTTACAAAGAAAAATCTAGGAGCAGAACAGATTACATGCCAAAAGAAGAATTCAATTCCATTCCACTCGCAGGAGAAATCACTTACTTCAGTAGGCTGAGAACCAAAAGGCTATGCTCATGGGTCAAAACACACTACAGGACACTGGGGCCAGGCCCTCCGCTGCACCCACTTAAAACCCATCCCTACACTCACCAAGGTGCAACCCCAACCAAAACACAGACGCAGCATTTCAGCCTCAGCACAGTTTTCGGAACTGCTGGAAAGCAGGCTTCATCCTCAGCGAGGAGTGCTCAGGCTACACAGGACAGGGCTTCGGGCACCTTTTTGCCTACAAAAGAAGGCCACCATCAGCACCTGCTTTGTTCCGATTCTAAAGACTAACATCACAGCCCACGTTGCCTGGGACACCTGATAAACAGAAGACAAAGCAGCCGTACCGTTTTCAAGACGTCCCTGCACGTGTCGCTCCTCGATGATCTGCAACCTCTTCTCAAATCCTCAACCGCTTCTGTGGAGAGCCTGCCATGGCACCTGCAAAGAAAGATGGATACCCTTCGCAGTCACCCTGTGCTACTTGGCCGTTCTGCTCCAATCCAGCTCACAAACAGCCCGCCCTTCTTGTGCTGCTCTTCAGAGTGCAGCTTGGCCCCACTGAGCTTGTGCGAGAGGCTTGTGAAAGAAAAAGAAAAGCATAGGCCGAAGCAGCATCCAAAGACACAGCACAGCTAGGACACTTACTCTCATCTGCTCCCTTACCTCTGCCCCCTCACCTACTCGAGGCAGATGCTTCCATCTGCTCTCTTAGGCCAGCTACAACACCTCTGAAATATAAACAGGATTTTTACTATATTTTGTGTAGTTAAGTAACTGCAGTGACAACTGCACCCCTAAAGTACCTGCTACATCTGTTCATCGCTCACCTTTCCAAAAGCAGCTCTGGTCAAGTCCTGTGTTGTACACTGTGTTTCAGCTTAAACAAAGGAAAACAGACACAAGATAATCATTCAGCTGCCAGCAGTAGCACCCATACCTTCACAACAAAAGGGACCCCGTTTACAACGTTGTCATTTCAAAACAGCAGACCCCTTGCCTCAGCACCTCAGAAGTACATCAAGCCAGTCACCGAGTTGCCTACGGAGTGCTGAACAGTTCCAGAAGGAGCTCTTTCCTGTGACAGGTTCCTCCTAGGTTTTACACTCTACTGGGGACAGGAAAGAACTAAGAATAAACATTTCAAAACCCATATCCGTAAGCTTTCAAGATTCGACAGACCTCCTCAAGCATACCATTCAAGCACTATGCAAACAGCTGCTCACAAGCAAATATACTCTCCCCCCCCAACATCTGACAAACAACACTGAGATGACTGTGGCTGCTGCCCTTAAGTACGTGCCCAGATGCAGACCGGATGTCTTCGCCAACACAGTCCAGACAATGTATTAGCACACCCACGCACTGACACGTTAGCTGTCATCACTAACTGCCATGCAGGACAGCTCCAGACCAAACACATACACACACAGCCACGCCACAAACACTACAAACAAAACACACAACACAAGGCGCAAGAAAAAGTGACCCCCGGAGGGAAGCCCTATGGCAACAGCAAGTCAGAACAGGTGCTCTGTAGCAGACCCCAGGAGAGACTCAAATGTCACGACACGCGACTGGAAGCAACTGCCAGAACTGGGATGATGGAGGCCTAAAAAGCCTGCCTTCAAGGCAAGAGACCAGAAGGATGGGGACTGAAAACCCCATAAGACGACGCTTAGGAAATCAATTCCCAAGCAGGAGCTCCTGATACGGCCCAGATGACTTCTGCAATAGTGAGGATGGAAACAGACGCGATCTCAAACCTAATATGATGAACGAGACCTGAAACAGAACTGCATTTCAAGCAGCGACTGCAAGACAAGAAGTGCTCAGATCAGAGTCATGATGACAAAACAAGCATTGAGGCCCTTCAGCACCACTACCAAGTCGCATGTCTAGTCAGTCCAGTCTAAAAAGCTAGGAGGATATCAAGACCCAAGAAGCGCAGAGCAGATGTTGCAGAAGCAATGCTACAAGACAGACGAACAGAAGGAAACTGTCCTGCCTGGCGCACGCACTCACGCTACAAAATAATCCCACTTCTTCTATTAGCCTGGTGACCCAGCCACAAGCAGCTTGAACATGATCCAGCCTGAGCCACCCTCACAGTGGCACCAAGTCTATTCAGCCAGCTGGCTCCATGCTGCTCTGGCTCCCAGCTCCCATTAGCCACTCCAGATATGCAAAGACCAGGTGCCCCCCAATTTAGCTCTCACGTTGCTGGATGGTAAAGTCCCTCCGCCTCAAGAAATTCACAGGCACCAATTGTCATCTTAGTCAATTGCCAGGCTCATCATCAGCTGCAAAAACAGAGTACCAGGATTCACTGGGATGCCGGCCCCATTGCTCACCTTCTCCACAATGCTGACTACTGCTGATGCAACATACAACTATGCTCACCTGTTCCTCTCCAAATCCAAGCTCCAACAGTGCAACCAGTATCATCCACACCACCTGGGAAAACAAAGGGATTAAATGATCGTTGCGTTCACAACACATCACCCAATGGTGGGTTTCTTTTGTTATTGTTGTTTTTTGTGTGTGTGTTTCCTTTATTTTTTTTTTTGTCTGCTTTAGCTCAACAGCATGCAGAGTGCAAACAAGAAAAGTGGGGTGTTTCTAGAAGCAACAATCCCCATGATTTTTCAGCAGCTTTGAATATTAAAAGGACAATACGACTCAGCAAGTAACTAGAATTTTTGGCAACACTACCCCATAGTTACCATGGCAACACAACCCCATGGTTGCCATGGCAACACTACCCCACGCTTACCATGGCAACAGAAACCCATAGTTGCCATGGCAACTAATCGCCATGGTTACCATTGCAACCCAACCCCATACTTACCATGGCAACACAACCCCATGGTAGCCATGGCAACACTACCCCATGGTTACCATGGCAACAGACTACCATAGTTGCTATATCAACTAAACGCCATGGTTACCATGGCAAACAACACCATGGTTACCATGGCAACAGAACGCCATGGTTACCATAGCAACCAAACCCCGTGGTTGCCATGGCAACCCAACCCCATGGTTACCATGGCAACACAATCGCATGGTTACCACAACAACGCAACCGCATGGTTACCACGGCAACCCAACTGCATGGTTACCACGGCATCTCGACCCCATGGTTGCCATGGCAACTAAACCCCATAGTTGCCATAGCAACCCAACCCCATAGTTACCATGGCAACACAACCCCATGGTTCCCATGGCAACACAACCCCGTGGTTGCCATGGCAACCCAACGCCATCGTTACCATGGCAACACAACCCCATGGTTGCCATGGCAACCCAACCCCATGGTTACCATGGCAACAGAACCCCATAGTTGCCATGGCAACTAAACGCCATGGTTACCATGGCAACACAACCCCATGGTTGCCATGGCAACCAAACCCCGTGGTTGCCATGGCAACCCAACCCCATGGTTACCATGGCAACTAAACCCCGTGGTTGCCATGGCAACTAAACGCCATGGTTACCATGGCAACACGACCGCATGGTTGCCATGGCAACCAAACACCGTGGTTGCCATGGCAACCCAACCCCATGGTTACCATAGCAACCATACCCCGTGGTTGCCATGGCAACCCAACCCCGTGGATGCCATGGCAACCCAACCCCATGGTTCCCATGGCAACACAACCCCATGGTTGCCATGGCAACCCAACCCCATGGTTACCATGGCAACAGAACCCCATAGTTGCCATGGCAACTAAACGCCATGGTTACCATGGCAACACAACACCATGGTTGCCATGGCAACCCAACCCCATGGTTACCACTGCAACCAAACCCCGTGGTTGCCATGGCAACGAAACGCCATGGTTACCATGGCAACACAACCCCATGGTTGCCATGGCAACCCAACCCCATGGTTGCCAAGGCAACTAAACCCCATAGTTGCCATCGCAACAAAACGCCATGGTTACCATGGCAACACAACACCATGGTTGCCATGGCAACCCAACCCGATGGTTACCATGGCAACCAAACCCCGTGGTTGCCATGGCAACGAAACGCCATGGTTACCATGGCAACACAACCCCATGGTTGCCATGGCAACCCAACCCCATGGTTGCCATGGCAACAGAACCCCATAGTTGCCATCGCAACAAAACGCCATGGTTACCATGGCAACACAACCCCATGGTTGCCATGGCAACCCAACCCGATGGTTACCATGGCAACCAAACCCCGTGGTTGCCATGGCAACTAAACGCCATGGTTCCCATGGCAACACAACCCCATAGTTGCCATGGCAACAAAACGCCATGGTTCCCATGAGAACCCAACCCCATGGTTACCATAGCAAGCCAACCCCATGGTTACCATGGCAACCAAACCCCGTGGTTGCCATGGCAACCCAACCCCATGGTTGCCATGGCAACACAACCCCATAGTTGCCATGGCAACAAAACGCCATGGTTACCATGGCAACACAACCCCATGGTTACCATGGACACAGAACCCCATGGTTGCCATGGCAACCAAACCCCGTGGTTGCCATGGCAACCCAACCCCGTGGATGCCATGGCAACCCAACCCCATGGTTACCATGGACACAGAACCCCATAGTTGCCATGGCAACTAAACGCCATGGTTACCATGGCAACACAACCCCATGGTTGCCATGGCAACCCAACCCCATGGTTACCATGGCAACACAACCGCATGGTTACCATAGCAACCCAACCCCATCGTTACCATGGCAACACATCCCCATGGTTGCCATGGAAGCACTACCCCATGGTTGCCATGGCAACACAACCCCATGGTTGCCATGGCAACCCAACCATATGGTTGCCAAGGCAACTGAACCCCATAGTTTCCATAGCAACCCAACCCCATAGTTACCATGGCAACACAACCCCATGGTTGCCATGGCAACAGAACCCCATAGTTGCCATCGCAACAAAACGCCATGGTTACCATGACAACACAACCCCATGGTTGCCGTGGCAACCAAACCCCATGGTTACCATGGCAACCAAACACCGTGGTTGCCATGGCAAATAACGTCATGGTTACCATGGCAACACAACCCCATGGTTGCCATGGGAACCCAACCCCATGGTTACCATAGCAACCAAACCCCGTGGTTGCCATGGCAACCCAACACCATGGTTACCATGGCAACACAACCCCATGGTTCCCATGAGAACACAACCCCGTGGTTGCCATGGCAAGCCAACCCCATCGTTACCATGGCAACACTACCCCATTGTTGCCATGGAAACACTACCCCATGGTTGCCATTGCAGCAGAACCCCATGGTTGCCATGGCAACAAAACGCCATGGTTACCATGGCAACACAACCCCATGGTTACCATGGACACAGAACCCCATGGTTGCCATGGCAACCAAACCCCGTGGTTGCCATGGCAACCCAACCCCGTGGATGCCATGGAAACCCAACCCCACGGTTCCCATGGCAACACAACCCCATGGTTGCCATGGCAACCCAACCCCATGGTTACCATGGCAACAGAACCCCATAGTTGCCATGGCAACTAAACGCCATGGTTACCATGGCAACACAACCCCATGGTTGCCATGGCAACCCAACCCCATGGTTACCATGGCAACACAACCCCATGGTTCCCATGGCAACACAACCCTATGGTTGCCATGGCAACCCAACACCATGGTTGCCATGGAAGCACTACCCCATGGTTGCCATGGCAACAGAACACCATAGTTGCCATGGCAACAAAACGCCATGGTTACCATGGCAACACAACCCCATGGTTGCCATGGCAACACAACCCCATGGTTGCCAAGGCAACTAAACCCCATAGTTTCCATAGCAACCCAACCCCATAGTTACCATGGCAACACAACCCCATGGTTGCCATGGAAACACTACCCCATGGTTGCCATGGCAACAGAACCCCATAGTTGCCATCGCAACAAAACGCCATGGTTACCATGGCAGCACAACCCCATGGTTGCCATGGCAACCCAACCCCATGGTTACCATGGCAACCAAACCCCGTGGTTGCCATGGCAACTAAACGCCATGGTTACCATGGCAACACAACCCCATGGTTACCATGGCAACCTAACCCCATGGTTACCATGGCATACAAACCCCGTGGTTGCCATGGCAACGCAACCCCATGGTTACCGTGGCAACACAACCCCATGGTTCCCATGAGAACACAACCCCGTGGTTGCCATGGCAAGCCAACCCCATCGTTACCATGGGAACACTACCCCATGGTTTCCATGGTAACACTACCCCATGGTTGCCATGGCAACAGAACCCCATAGTTGCCATGGCAACAAAACGCCATGGTTACCATGGCAACACAACCCCATGGTTACCATGGACACAGAACCCCATGGTTGCCATGGAAACCAAACCCCGTGGTTGCCATGGCAACCCAACCCCGTGGTTCCCATGGCAACACAACCCCATGGTTGCCATGGCAACCCAACCCCATGGTTACCATTGCAACAGAACCCCATAGTTGCCATGGCAACTAAACGCCATGATTACCATGGCAACACAACCCCATGGTTGCCATGGCAACCCAACCCCATGGTTACCATAGCAACCAAACCCCGTGGTTGCCATGGCAACGAAACGCCATGGTTACCATGGCAACACAACCCCATGGTTGCCATGGCAACCCAACCCCATGGTTGCCAAGGCAACTAAACACCATAGTTTCCATAGCCACCCAACCCCATAGTTACCATGGCAACACAACCCCATGGTTGCCATGGGAACCCAACCCCATGGTTACCATGGCAACCAAACACCGTGGTTGCCATGGCAACTAAACGTCATGGTTACCATGGCAACACAACCCCATGGTTGCCATGGCAACCCAACCCCATGGTTACCATAGCAACCAAACCCCGTGGTTGCCATGGCAACCCAACCCCATGGTTACCATGGCAACACAACCCCATGGTTCCCATGAGAACACAACCCCGTGGTTTCCATGGCAAGCCAACCCCATCGTTACCATGGCAACACTACCCCATTGTTGCCATGGAAACACTACCCCATGGTTGCCATGGCAGCAGAACCCCATGGTTGCCATGGCAACAAAACGCCATGGTTACCATGGCAACACAACCCCATGGTTACCATGGACACAGAACCCCATGGTTGCCATGGCAACCAAACCCCGTGGTTGCCATGGCAACCCAACCCCGTGGATGCCATGGCAACCCAACCCCACGGTTCCCATGGCAACACAACCCCATGGTTGCCATGGCAACCCAACCCCATGGTTACCATGGCAACAGAAACCCATAGTTGCCATGGCAAATAAACGCCATGGTTACCATGGCAACACAACCCCATGGTTGCCATGGCAACCCAACCCCATGGTTACCATGGCAACACAACCCCATGGTTGCCATGGCAACCCAACCCCATGGTTCCCAAGGCAAATAAACCCCATAGTTTCCATAGCAACCCAACCCCATAGTTACCATGGCAACACAACCCCATGGTTGCCATGGCAACACTACCCCATGGTTGCCATGGCAACAGAACCCTATAGTTGCCATCGAAACAAAACGCCATGGTTACCATGGACACAGAACCCCATGGTTGCCATGGCAACCAAAGCCCGTGGTTGCCATAGCAACCAAACGCCGTGGTTGCCATGGCAACCCAACCCCATCGTTACCATGGCAACACTACCCCATGGTTGCCATGGAAACACTACCCCTTGGTTGCCATGGCAACAGAACCCCATAGTTGCCATGGCAAGAAAACGCCATGGTTACCATGGCAACACAACCCCATGGTTACCATGGACACAGAACCCCATGGTTGCCATGGCAACCAAACCCCGTATTTGCCATGGCAACCCAACCCCGTGGATGCCATGGCAACCCAACCCCGCGGTTCTCATGGCAACACAACCCCATGGTTGCCATGGCAACACAACCCCATGGTTACCATGGCAACAGAACCCCATAGTTGCCATGGCAACTAAACGCCATGGTTACCATGGCAACACAACCCCATGGTTGCCATGGCAACCCAACCCCATGGTTACCATGGCAACCCAACCCCATGGTTGCCATGGCAACCCAACCCCATGGTTACCATGGCAACCAAACCCCGTGGTTGCAATGGAAACGCTATCCCATGGTTGCCATGGCAACAGAACACCATAGTTGCCATGGCAACAAAACGCCATGTTTACCATGGCAACACAACCCCATGGTTACCATGGACACAGAACCCCATGGTTGCCATGGCAACCAAACCCCGTGCTTGCCATGGCAACCCAACCCCTTGGATGCCATGGCAACCCAACCCCATGGTTCCCATGGCAACACAACCCTATGGTTGCCATGGCAACCCAACACCATGGTTACCATGGCAACAGAACCCCATAGTTGCCATGGCAACTAAACGCCATGGTTACCATGGCAACACAACCCCATGGTTGCCATGGCAACCAAACCCCGTGGTTGCCATGGCAACCCAACCCCGTGGATGCCATGGCAACCCAACCCCACGGTTCCCATGGCAACACAACCCCATGGTTGCCATGGCAACCCAACCCCATGGTTACCATGGCAACAGAACCCCATAGTTGCCATGGCAACTAAACGCCATGGTTACCATGGCAACACAACCCCATGGTTACCATGGCAACCCAACCCCATGGTTACCATGGCAACACAACCCCATGGTTGCCATGGCAACCCAACGCCATGGTTGCCATGGCAACCCAACCCCATGGTTACCATGGCAACCAAACCCCGTGGTTGCCATGGAAACACTACCCCATGGTTGCCATGGCAACAGAACCCCATAGTTGCCATCGCAACAAAACGCCATGGTTACCATGGCAACACAACCCCATGGTTGCCATGGCAACCCAACCCCATGGTTACCATGGCAACCCAACCCCGTGGTTGCCATGGCAACTAAACGCCATGGTTACCATGGCAACACAACCCCATGGTTGCCATGGCAACCCAACCCCATGGTTACCATAGCAACCAAATCCCGTGGTTGCCATGGCAACCCAACCCCATGGTTACCATGGCAACACAACCCCATGGTTCCCATGAGAACACAACCCCGTGGTTGCCATGGCAAGCCAACCCCATCGTTACCATGGCAACACTACCCCATGGTTGCCATGGAAACACTACCCCATGGTTGCCATGGCAACCCAACACCATCGTTACCATGGCAACAAAACGCCATGGTTACCATGGACACAGAACACCATGGTTGCCATGGCAACCAAACCCCGTGGTTGCCATGGCAACCCAACCCCGTGGATGCCATGGCAACCCAACCCCATGGTTCCCATGGCAACACAACCTCATGGTTGCCATGGCAACCCAACCCCATGGTTACCATGGCAATACAACCCCATAGTTGCCATGGCAACTAAACGCCATGGTTACCATGGCAACACAACCCCATGGTTGCCATGGCAACCCAACCCCATGGTTACCATGGCAACACAACCCCATGGTTGCCATGGCAACCCAACCCCATGGTTGCCAAGGCAACTAAACCCCATAGTTTCCATAGCAACCCAACCCCATAGTTACCATGGAAACACTACCCCATGGTTGCCATGGCAACAGAACCCCATAGTTGCCATGGCAACTAAACGCCATGGTTACCATGGCAACACAACCCCATGGTTGCCATGGAAACCAAACCCCATGGTTACCATGGCAACCAAACCCCGTGGTTGCCATGGAAACACTACCCCATGGTTGCCATGGCAACAGAACCCCATAGTTGCCATCGAAACAAAACGCCATGGTTACCATGGACACAGAACCCCATGGTTGCCATGGCAACCAAAGCCCGTGGTTGCCATGGCAACCCAACCCCGTGGTTGCCATGGCAACCCAACCCCATGGTTCCCATGGCAACCCAACCCCATGGTTGCCATGGCAACCCAACCCCATGGTTGCCATGGCCACAGAACCCCATAGTTGCCATAGCAACCAAACGCCGTGGTTGCCATGGCAACCCAACCCCATCGTTACCATGGCAACACTACCCCATGGTTGCCATGGAAACACTACCCCTTGGTTGCCATGGCAACAGAACCCCATAGTTGCCATGGCAAGAAAACGCCATGGTTACCATGGCAACAGAACCCCATGGTTACCATGGACACAGAACCCCATGGTTGCCATGGCAACCAAACCCCGTATTTGCCATGGCAACCCAACCCCGTGGATGCCATGGCAACCCAACCCCGCGGTTCCCATGGCAACACAACCCCATGGTTGCCATGGCAACCCAACCCCATGGTTACCATGGCAACAGAACCCCATAGTTGCCATGGCAACTAAACGCCATGGTTACCATGGCAACACAACCCCATGGTTGCCATGGCAACACAACCCCATGGTTGCCATGGCAACCCAACCCCATGGTTACCATGGCAACCCAACCCCATGGTTGCCATGGCAACCCAACCCCATGGTTACCATGGCAACCAAACCCCGTGGTTGCAATGGAAACACTACCCCATGGTTGCCATGGCAACAGAACACCATAGTTGCCATGGCAACAAAACGCCATGTTTACCATGGCAACACAACCCCATGGTTACCATGGACACAGAACCCCATGGTTGCCATGGAAACCAAACCCCGTGCTTGCCATGGCAACCCAACCCCGTGGATGCCATGGCAACCCAACCCCATGGTTCCCATGGCAACACAACCCCATGGTTGCCATGGCAACCCAACACCATGGTTACCATGGCAACAGAACCCCATGGTTGCCATAGCAACCCAACCCCATGGTTACCATGGCAACACAACCCCATGGTTGCCATGGCAACCCAACCCCATGGTTACCATGGCAACCAAACTCCGTGGTTGCCATGGCAACTAAACGCCATGGTTACCATGGCAACACAACCCCATGGTTCCCATGGCAACCCAACCCCATGGTTGCCATGGCAACCCAACCCCATGGTTACCATGGCAACACAACACTATGGTTGCCATGGAAAACCAACCCCATCGTTACCATGGCAACAGAACCCCATAGTTGCCATGGCAACTAAACGCCATGGTTACCATGGCAACACAACCCCATGGTTGCCATGGCAACCAAACCCCGTGGTTGCCATGGAACCCAACCCCGTGGATGCCATGGCAACCCAACCCAACGGTTCCCATGGCAACACAACCCCATGGTTGCCATGGCAACACAACCCCATGGTTACCATGGCAACAGAACCCCATAGTTGCCATGGCAACTAAACGCCATGGTTACCATGGCAACACAACCCCATGGTTACCATGGCAACCCAACCCCATGGTTACCATGGCAACACAACCCCATGGTTGCCATGGCAACCCAACGCCATGGTTGCCATGGCAACCCAACCCCATGGTTACCATGGCAACCAAACCCCGTGGTTGCCATGGAAACACTACCCCATGGTTGCCATGGCAACAGAACGCCATAGTTGCCATCGCAACACAACCCCATGGTTACCATGGACACAGAACCCCATGGTTGCCATGGCAACCAAACCCCGTGGTTGCCATGGCAACCCAACCCCGTGGATGCCATGGCAACCCAACCCCATGGTTCCCATGGCAACACAACCCCATGGTTGCCATGGAAACACTACCCCATGGTTGCCATGGCAACAGAACCCCATAGTTGCCATCGCAACAAAACGCCATGGTTACCATGGCAACACAACCCCATGGTTGCCATGGCAACCCAACCCCATGGTTACCATGGCAACCCAACCCCGTGGTTGCCATGGCAACTAAACGCCATGGTTACCATGGCAACACAACCCCATGGTTGCCATGGCAACCCAACCCCATGGTTACCATAGCAACCAAACCCCGTGGTTGCCATGGCAACCCAACCCCATGGTTACCATGGCAACACAACCCCATGGTTCCCATGAGAACACAACCCCGTGGTTGCCATGGCAAGCCAACCCCATCGTTACCATGGCAACACTACCCCATGGTTGCCATGGAAACACTACCCCACGGTTGCCATGGCAACCCAACCCCATAGTTGCCATGGCAACAAAACGCCATGGTTACCATGGCAACACAACCCCATGGTTACCATGGACACAGAACCCCATGGTTGCCATGGCAACCAAACCCCGTGGTTGCCATGGCAACCCAACCCCGTGGATGCCATGGCAACCCAACCCCATGGTTCCCATGGCAACACAACCTCATGGTTGCCATGGCAACCCAACCCCATGGTTACCATGGCAACACAACCCCATAGTTGCCATGGCAACTAAACGCCATGGTTACCATGGCAACACAACCCCATGGTTGCCATGGCAACCCAACCCCATGGTTGCCAAGGCAACTAAACCCCATAGTTTCCATAGCAACCCAACCCCATAGTTACCATGGCAACAGAACCCCATAGTTGCCATGGAAACACTACCCCATGATTGCCATGGCAACAGAACCCCATAGTTGCCGTCGCAACAAAACGCCATGGTTACCATGGCAACACAACCCCATGGTTGCCATGGCAACGCAACCCCATGGTTACCATGGCAACCAAAGCCCGTGGTTGCCTTGGCAACTAAACGCCATGGTTACCATGGCAACACAACCCCATGGTTGCCATGGCAACCCAACCCCATGGTTACCATAGCAACCAAACCCCGTGGTTGCCATGGCAACCCAACCCCATGGTTACCATGGCAACACAACCCCATGGTTCCCATGAGAACACAACCCCGTGGTTCCATGGCAAGCCAACCCCATCGTTACCATGGCAACACTACCCCATGGTTGCCATGGAAACACTACCCCATGGTTGCCATGGCAACAGAACACCATAGTTGCTATGGCAAGAAAACGCCATGGTTACCATGGCAACACAACCCCATGGTTGCCATGGCAACCCAACCCCATCGTTACCATGGCAACACTACCCCATGGTTACCATGGACACAGAACCCCGTGGATGCCATGGCAACCCAACCCCATGGTTCCCATGGAAACACAACCCCATGGTTGCCATGGCAACGCAACCCCATGGTTACCGTGGCAACTCAACCCCATGGTTCCCATGAGAACACAACCCCGTGGTTGCCATGGCAAGCCAACCCCATCGTTACCATGGGAACACTACCCCATGGTTTCCATGGTAACACTACCCCATGGTTGCCATGGCAACCCAACCCCATGGTTACCATGGACACAGAACCCCATGGTTGCCATGGCAACCAAACCCCGTGGTTGCCATGGCAACCCAACCCCGTGGTTCCCATGGCAACACAACCCCATGGTTACCATGGACACAGAACCCCGTGGTTGCCATGGCAACCAAACCCCGTGGTTGCCATGGCAACCCAACCCCGTGGTTCCCATGGCAACACAACCCCATGGTTGCCATGGCAACCCAACCCCATGGTTACCATTGCAACAGAACCCCATAGTTGCCATGGCAACTAAACGCCATGATTACCATGGCAACACAACCCCATGGTTGCCATGGCAACCCAACCCCATGGTTACCATAGCAACCAAACCCCGTGGTTGCCATGGCAACGAAACGCCATGGTTACCATGGCAACACAATCCCATGGTTGCCATGGCAACCCAACCCCATGGTTGCCAAGGCAACTAAACACCATAGTTTCCATAGCAACCCAACCCCATAGTTACCATGGCAACACAACCCCATGGTTGCCATGGGAACCCAACCCCATGGTTACCATGGCAACCAAACACCGTGGTTGCCATGGCAACTAAACGTCATGGTTACCATGGCAACACAACCCCATGGTTACCATGGACACAGAACCCCATGGTTGCCATGGCAACCAAACCCCGTGGTTGCCATGGCAACCCAACCCCGTGGATGCCATGGCAACCCAACCCCACGGTTCCCATGGCAACACAACCCCATGGTTGCCATGGCAACACAACCCCATGGTTGCCATGGCAACAGAAACCCATAGTTGCCATGGCAAATAAACGCCATGGTTACCATGGCAACACAACCCCATGGTTGCCATGGCAACCCAACCCCATGGTTCCCAAGGCAACTAAACCCCATAGTTTCCATAGCAACCCAACCCCATAGTTACCATGGCAACACAACCCCATGGTTGCCATGGAAACACTACCCCATGGTTGCCATGGCAACAGAACCCTATAGTTGCCATCGAAACAAAACGCCATGGTTACCATGGACACAGAACCCCATGGTTGCCATGGCAACCAAAGCCCGTGGTTGCCATGGCAACCCAACCCCGTGGTTGCCATGGCAACCCAACCCCATGGTTCCCATGGCAACCCAACCCCATGGTTCCCATGGCAACCCAACCCCATGGTTGCCATGGCAACCCAACCCCATGGTTGCCATAGCAACCAAACGCCGTGGTTGCCATGGCAACCCAACCCCATCGTTACCATGGCAACACTACCCCATGGTTGCCATGGAAACACTACCCCTTGGTTGCCATGGCAACAGAACCCCATAGTTGCCATGGCAAGAAAACGCCATGGTTACCATGGCAACACAACCCCATGGTTACCATGGACACAGAACCCCATGGTTGCCATGGCAACCAAACCCCGGATTTCCCATGGCAACCCAACCCCGTGGATGCCATGGCAACCCAACCCCGCGGTTCCCATGGCAACACAACCCCATGGTTGCCATGGCAACCCAACCCCATGGTTACCATGGCAACAGAACCCCATAGTTGCCATGGCAACTAAACGCCATGGTTACCATGGCAACACAACCCCATGGTTGCCATGGCAATTCAACCCCATGGTTACCATGGCAACCCAACCCCATGGTTGCCATGGCAACCCAACCCCATGGTTACCATGGCAACCAAACCCCGTGGTTGCAATGGAAACACTATCCCATGGTTTCCATGGCAACAGAACACCATAGTTGCCATGGCAACAAAACGCCATGTTTACCATGGCAACACAACCCCATGGTTACCATGGACACAGAACCCCATGGTTGCCATGGCAACCAAACCCCGTGCTTGCCATGGCAACCCAACCCCGTGGATGCCATGGCAACCCAACCCCATGGTTCCCATGGCAACACAACCCCATGGTTGCCATGGCAACCCAACACCATGGTTACCATGGCAACAGAACCCCATAGTTGCCATGGCAACTAAACGCCATGGTTACCATGGCAACACAACCCCATGGTTGCCATGGCAACCAAACCCCGTGGTTGCCATGGCAACAGAACCCCATAGTTGCCATGGCAACTAAACGCCATGGTTACCATGGCAACCCAACCCCATGGTTACCATGGCAACACAACCCCATGGTTGCCATGGCAACCCAACGCCATGGTTGCCATGGCAACCCAACCCCATGGTTACCATGGCAACCAAACCCCGTGGTTGCCATGGCAACTAAACGCCATGGTTACCATGGCAACACAACCCCATGGTTGCCATGGCAACCCAACCCCATGGTTACCATAGCAACCAAATCCCGTGGTTGCCATGGCAACCCAACCCCATGGTTACCATGGCAACACAACCCCATGGTTGCCATGGCAACCCAACCCCATGGTTACCATAGCAACCAAATCCCGTGGTTGCCATGGCAACCCAACCCCGTGGTTTCCATGGCAACCCAACCCCATGGTTCCCATGGCAACCCAACCCCATGGTTGCCATGGCAACCCAACCCCATGGTTGCCATGGCCACAGAACCCCATAGTTGCCATAGCAACCAAACGCCGTGGTTGCCATGGCAACCCAACCCCATCGTTACCATGGCAACACTACCCCATGGTTGCCATGGAAACACTACCCCTTGGTTGCCATGGCAACAGAACCCCATAGTTGCCATGGCAAGAAAACGCCATGGTTACCATGGCAACAGAACCCCATGGTTACCATGGACACAGAACCCCATGGTTGCCATGGCAACCAAACCCCGTATTTGCCATGGCAACCCAACCCCGTATTTGCCATGGCAACCCAACCCCGTGGATGCCATGGCAACCCAACCCCGCGGTTCCCATGGCAACACAACCCCATGGTTGCCATGGCAACCCAACCCCATGGTTACCATGGCAACAGAACCCCATAGTTGCCATGGCAACTAAACGCCATGGTTACCATGGCAACACAACCCCATGGTTGCCATGGCAACACAACCCCATGGTTGCCATGGCAACCCAACCCCATGGTTACCATGGCAACCCAACCCCTTGGTTGCCATGGCAACCCAACCCCATGGTTACCATGGCAACCAAACCCCGTGGTTGCAATGGAAACACTACCCCATGGTTGCCATGGCAACAGAACACCATAGTTGCCATGGCAACAAAACGCCATGTTTACCATGGCAACACAACCCCATGGTTACCATGGACACAGAACCCCATGGTTGCCATGGAAACCAAACCCCGTGCTTGCCATGGCAACCCAACCCCGTGGATGCCATGGCAACCCAACCCCATGGTTCCCATGGCAACACAACCCCATGGTTGCCATGGCAACCCAACACCATGGTTACCATGGCAACAGAACCCCATGGTTGCCATGGCAACCCAACCCCATGGTTACCATGGCAACACAACCCTCATGGTTGCCATGGCAACCCAACCCCATGGTTACCATGGCAACCAAACTCCGTGGTTGCCATGGCAACTAAACGCCATGGTTACCATGGCAACACAACCCCATGGTTCCCATGGCAACCCAACCCCATGGTTGCCATGGCAACCCAACCCCATGGTTACCATGGCAACACAACCCTATGGTTGCCATGGAAAACCAACCCCATCGTTACCATGGCAACAGAACCCCATAGTTGCCATGGCAACTAAACGTCATGGTTACCATGGCAACACAACCCCATGGTTGCCATGGCAACCAAACCCCGTGGTTGCCATGGCAACCCAACCCCGTGGATGCCATGGCAACCCAACCCCACGGTTCCCATGGCAACACAACCCCATGGTTGCCATGGCAACCCAACCCCATGGTTACCATGGCAACAGAACCCCATAGTTGCCATGGCAACTAAACGCCGTGGTTACCATGGCAACACAACCCCATGGTTACCATGGCAACCCAACCCCATGGTTACCATGGCAACACAACCCCATGGTTGCCATGGCAACCCAACGCCATGGTTGCCATGGCAACCCAACCCCATGGTTACCATGGCAACCAAACCCCGTGGTTGCCATGGAAACACTACCCCATGGTTGCCATGGCAACAGAACGCCATAGTTGCCATCGCAACACAACCCCATGGTTACCATGGACACAGAACCCCATGGTTGCCATGGCAACCAAACCCCGTGGTTGCCATGGCAACAGAACCCCGTGGATGCCATGGCAACCCAACCCCATGGTTCCCATGGCAACACAACCCCATGGTTGCCATGGAAACACTACCCCATGGTTGCCATGGCAACAGAACCCCATGGTTGCCATGGAAACACTACCCCATGGTTACCATGGCAACACAACCCCATGGTTGCCATGGCAACCCAACCCCATGGTTACCATTTCAACCCAACCCCGTGGTTGCCATGGCAACTAAACGCCATGGTTACCATGGCAACACAACCCCATGGTTGCCATGGCAACCCAACCCCATGGTTACCATAGCAACCAAACCCCGTGGTTGCCATGGCAACCCAACCCCATGGTTACCATGGCAACACAACCCCATGGTTCCCATGAGAACACAACCCCGTGGTTGCCATGGCAAGCCAACCCCATCGTTACCATGGCAACACTACCCCATGGTTGCCATGGAAACACTACCCCATGGTTGCCATGGCAACCCAACCCCATAGTTGCCATGGCAACAAAACGCCATGGTTACCATGGCAACACAACCCCATGGTTACCATGGACACAGAACCCCATGGTTACCATGGCAACACAACCCCATAGTTGCCATGGCAACTAAACGCCATGGTTACCATGGCAACACAACCCCATGGTTGCCATGGCAACCCAACCCCATGGTTGCCAAGGCAACTAAACCCCATAGTTTCCATAGCAACCCAACCCCATAGTTACCATGGCAACAGAACCCCATAGTTGCCATGGAAACACTACCCCATGATTGCCATGGCAACAGAACCCCATAGTTGCCGTCGCAACAAAACGCCATGGTTACCATGGCAACACAACCCCATGGTTGCCATGGCAACGCAACCCCATGGTTACCATGGCAACCAAAGCCCGTGGTTGCCTTGGCAACTAAACGCCATGGTTACCATGGCAAACACAACCCCATGGTTGCCATGGCAACCCAACCCCATGGTTACCATAGCAACCAAACCCCGTGGTTGCCATGGCAACCCAACCCCATGGTTACCATGGCAACACAACCCCATGGTTGCCATGGCAACCCAACCCCATGGTTACCATAGCAACCAAACCCCATGGTTGCCATGGCAACCCAACCCCATGGTTACCATAGCAACCAAACCCCGTGGTTCCATGGCAAGCCAACCCCATCGTTACCATGGCAACACTACCCCATGGTTGCCATGGAAACACTACCCCATGGTTGCCATGGCAACAGAACCCCATAGTTGCCATGGCAAGAAAACGCCATGGTTACCATGGCAACACAACCCCATGGTTGCCATGGCAACCCAACCCCATCGTTACCATGGCAACACTGCCCCATGGTTACCATGGACACAGAACCCCGTGGTTGCCATGGCAACAGAACCCCGTGGGTGCCATGGCAACCCAACCCCATGGTTCCCATGGAAACACAACCCCATGGTTGCCATGGCAACAGAACCCCATGGTTACCATGGCAACAGAACCCCATAGTTGCCATGGCAACTAAACGCCATGGTTACCATGGACACAGAACCCCATGGTTGCAATGGCAACCAAACCCCGTGGTTGCCATGGCAACCAAACCCCGTGGATTCCATGGCAACCCAACCCCATGGTTCCCATGGCAACACAACCCCATTGTTGCCATGGCAACCCAACCCCATTGTTACCATGGCAACAGAACCCCATAGTTGCCATAGCAACCAAACCCCGTGGTTGCCATGGAAACCCAACCCTATGGTTACCGTGGCAACACAACCCCATGGTTCCCATGAGAACACAACCCCGTGGTTGCCATGGCAAGCCAGCCCCATCGTTACCATGGCAACACTACCCCATGGTTGCCATGGAAACACTACCCCATGGTTGCCATGGCAACAGAACCCCATAGTTGCCATCGCAACAAAACGCCATGGTTACCATGGACACAGAACCCCATGGTTGCCATGGCAACCAAACCCCGTGGTTGCCATGGCAACCCAAGCCCGTGGATGACATGGCAACCCAACCCCATGGTTCCCATGGCAACACAACCCCATGGTTGCCATGGCAACTCAACCCCATGGTTACCATTGCAACAGAACCCCATAGTTGCCATGGCAACTAAACGCCATGATTACCATGGCAACACAACCCCATGGTTGCCATGGCAACCCAACCCCATGGTTACCATAGCAACCAAACCCCGTGGTTGCCATGGCAACGAAACGCCATGGTTACCATGGCAACACAACCCCATGGTTGCCATGGCAACCCAACCCCATGGTTGCCAAGGCAACTAAACACCATAGTTTCCATAGCAACCCAACCCCATAGTTACCATGGCAACCAAACACCGTGGTTGCCATGGCAACTAAACGTCATGGTTACCATGGCAACACAACCCCATGGTTGCCATGGCAACCCAACCCCATGGTTACCATAGCAACCAAACCCCGTGGTTGCCATGGCAACCCAACTCCATGGTTACCATGGCAACACAACCCCATGGTTCCCATGAGAACACAACCCCGTGGTTTCCATGGCAAGCCAACCCCATCGTTACCATGGCAACACTACCCCATTGTTGCCATGGAAACACTACCCCATGGTTGCCATGGCAGCAGAACCCCATGGTTGCCATGGCAACAAAACGCCATGGTTACCATGGCAACACAACCCCATGGTTACCATGGACACAGAACCCCATGGTTGCCATGGCAACCAAACCCCGTGGTTGCCATGGCAACCCAACCCCGTGGATGCCATGGCAACCCAACCCCACGGTTCCCATGGCAACACAACCCCATGGTTGCCATGGCAACCCAACCCCATGGTTACCATGGCAACAGAAACCCATAGTTGCCATGGCAAATAAACGCCATGGTTACCATGGCAACACAACCCCATGGTTGCCATGGAAACCCAACCCCATGGTTACCATGGCAACACAACCCCATGGTTGCCATGGCAACCCAACCCCATGGTTCCCAAGGCAACTAAACCCCATAGTTTCCATAGCAACCCAACCCCATAGTTACCATGGCAACACAACCCCATGGTTGCCATGGAAACACTACCCCATGGTTGCCATGGCAACAGAACCCCATAGTTTCCATCGAAACAAAACGCCATGGTTACCATGGACACAGAACCCCATGGTTGCCATGGCAACCAAAGCCCGTGGTTGCCATGGCAACCCAACCCCGTGGTTGCCATGGCAACCCAACCCCATGGTTCCCATGGCAACCCAACCCCATGGTTGCCATGGCAACCCAACCCCATGGTTGCCATGGCCACAGAACCCCATAGTTGCCATAGCAACCAAACGCCGTGGTTGCCATGGCAACCCAACCCCATCGTTACCATGGCAACACTACCCCATGGTTGCCATGGAAACACTACCCCTTGGTTGCCATGGCAACAGAACCCCATAGTTGCCATGGCAAGAAAACGCCATGGTTACCATGGCAACACAACCCCATGGTTACCATGGACACAGAACCCCATGGTTGCCATGGCAACCAAACCCCGTATTTGCCATGGCAACCCAACCCCGTGGATGCCATGGCAACCCAACCCCGTGGTTCCCATGGCAACACAACCCCATGGTTGCCATGGCAACCCAACACCATGGTTACCATGGCAACAGAACCCCATGGTTGCCATGGCAACCCAACCCCATGGTTACTATGGCAACACAACCCCATGGTTGCCATGGCAACCCAACCCCATGGTTACCATGGCAAACAAACTCCGTGGTTGCCATGGCAACCCAACCCTATGGTTACCATGGCAACACAACCCCATGGTTCCCATGGCAACCCAACCCCATGGTTGCCATGGCAACCCAACCCCATGGTTACCATGGCAACACAACCCTATGGTTGCCATGGAAAACCAACCCCATCGTTACCATGGCAACAGAACCTCATAGTTGCCATGGCAACTAAACGCCATGGTTACCATGGCAACACAACCCCATGGTTGCCATGGCAACCAAACCCCGTGGTTGCCATGGCAACCCAACCCCGTGGATGCCATGGCAACCCAACCCCACGGTTCCCATGGCAACACAACCCCATGGTTGCCATGGCAACCCAACCCCATGGTTACCATGGCAACAGAACCCCATAGTTGCCATGGCAACTAAACGCCATGGTTACCATGGCAACACAACCCCATGGTTACCATGGCAACCCAACCCCATGGTTACCATGGCAACACAACCCCATGGTTGCCATGGCAACCCAACGCCATGGTTGCCATGGCAACCCAACCCCATGGTTACCATGGCAACCAAACCCCGTGGTTGCCATGGAAACACTACCCCATGGTTGCCATGGCAGCAGAACCCCATAGTTGCCATGGCAAGAAAACGCCATGGTTACCATGGCAACACAACCCCATGGTTACCATGGCAACCCAACCCCGTGGTTGCCATGGAAACTAAACGCCATGGTTACCATGGCAACACAACCCCATGGTTGCCATGGCAACCCAACCCCATGGTTTCCATAGCAACCAAACCCCGTGGTTGCCATGGCAACCCAACCCCATGGTTACCATGGCAACACAATCCCATGGTTCCCATGAGAACACAACCCCGTGGTTGCCATGGCAAGCCAACCCCATCGTTACCATGGCAACACTACCCCATGGTTGCCATGGAAACACTACCCCATGGTTGCCATGGCAACCCAACCCCATAGTTGCCATGGCAACAAAACGCCATGGTTACCATGGCAACACAACCCCATGGTTACCATGGACACAGAACCCCATGGTTGCCATGGCAACCAAACCCCGTGGTTGCCATGGCAACCCAACCCCGTGGATGCCATGGCAACCCAACCCCATGGTTCCCATGGCAACACAACCTCATGGTTGCCATGGCAACCCAACCCCATGGTTACCATGGCAATACAACCCCATAGTTGCCATGGCAACTAAACGCCATGGTTACCATGGCAACACAACCCCATGGTTGCCATGGCAACCCAACCCCATGGTTACCATGGCAACACAACCCCATGGTTGCCATGGCAACCCAACCCCATGGTTGCCAAGGCAACTAAACCCCATAGTTTCCATAGCAACACAACCCCATAGTTACCATGGAAACAGTACCCCATGGTTGCCATGGCAACAGAAACCCATAGTTGCCATCGCAACAAAACGCCATGGTTACCATGGCAACACAACCCCATGGTTGCCATGGCAACCCAACCCCATGGTTACCATTTCAACCCAACCCCGTGGTTGCCATGGCAACTAAACGCCATGGTTACCATGGCAACACAACCCCATGGTTGCCATGGCAACCAATCCCCATGGTTACCATGGCAACCAAACCCCGTGGTTGCCATGGAAACACTACCCCATGGTTGCCATGGCAACAGAACCCCATAGTTGCCATGGCAACTAAACGCCATGGTTACCACGGCAACACAACCCCATGGTTACCATGGACACAGAACCCCATGGTTGCCATGGCAACCAAACCCCGTGGTTGCCATGGCAACCCAACCCCGTGGATGCCATGGCAACCCAACCCCATGGTTCCCATGGCAACACAACCTCATGGTTGCCATGGCAACCCAACCCCATGGTTACCATGGCAACACAACCCCATAGTTGCCATGGCAACTAAACGCCATGGTTACCATGGCAACACAACCCCATGGTTGCCATGGCAACCCAACCCCATGGTTACCATAGCAACCAAACCCCGTGGTTGCCATGGCAACCCAACCCCATGGTTACCATGGCAACACAACCCCATGGTTCCCATGAGAACACAACCCCGTGGTTCCATGGCAAGCCAACCCCATCGTTACCATGGCAACACTACCCCATGGTTGCCATGGAAACACTACCCCATGGTTGCCATGGCAACAGAACCCCATAGTTGCCATGGCAACAAAACGCCATGGTTACCATGGCAACACAACCCCATGGTTGCCATGGCAACCCAACCCCATCGTTACCATGGCAACACTACCCCATGGTTACCATGGACACAGAACCCCGTGGTTGCCATGGCAACAGAACCCCGTGGATGCCATGGCAACCCAACCCCATGGTTCCCATGGAAACACAACCCCATGGTTGCCATGGCAACAGAACCCCATGGTTACCATGGCAACAGAACCCCATAGTTGCCATGGCAACTAAACGCCATGGTTACCATGGACACAGAACCCCATGGTTGCCATGGCAACCAAACCCCGTGGTTGCCATGGCAACCAAACCCCGTGGATTCCATGGCAACCCAACCCCATGGTTCCCATGGCAACACAACCCCATGGTTGCCATGGCAAACCAACCCCATTGTTACCATGGCAACAGAACCCCATAGTTGCCATAGCAACCAAACCCCGTGGTTGCCATGGTAACCCAACGCTATGGTTACCATGGCAACACAACCCCATGGTTCCCATGAGAACACAACCCCGTGGTTGCCATGGCAAGCCAGCCCCATCGTTACCATGGCAACACTACCCCATAGTTGCCATGGCAACAGAACCCCATAGTTGCCATGGCAACTAAACGCCATGGTTACCATGGCAACACAACACCATGGTTGCCATGGCAACCAAACCCCATGGTTACCATGGCAACCAAACCCCGTGGTTGCCATGGAAACACTACCCCATGGTTGCCATGGCAACAGAACCCCGTGGATGACATGGCAACCCAACCCCATGGTTCCCATGGCAACACAACCCCATGGTTGCCATGGCAACCCAACCCCATGGTTACCATTGCAACAGAACCCCAGAGTTGCCATGGCAACTAAACGCCATGATTACCATGGCAACACAACCCCATGGTTGCCATGGCAACCCAACCCCATGGTTACCATAGCAACCAAACCCCGTGGTTGCCATGGCAACGAAACGCCATGGTTGCCATGGCAACCCAACCCCATGGTTGCCATGGCAACCCAACCCCATGGTTGCCAAGGCAACTAAACACCATAGTTTCCATAGCAACCCAACCCCATAATTACCATGGCAACACAACCCCATGGTTGCCATGGGAACCCAACCCCATGGTTACCATGGCAACCAAACACCGTGGTTGCCATGGCAACTAAACGTGATGGTTACCATGGCAACACAACCCCATGGTTGCCATGGCAACCCAACCCCATGGTTACCATAGCAACCAAACCCCGTGGTTGCCATGGCAACCCAACCCCATGGTTACCATGGCAACACAACCCCATGGTTCCCATGAGAACACAACCCCGTGGTTTCCATGGCAAGCCAACCCCATCGTTACCATGGCAACACTACCCCATTGTTGCCATGGAAACACTACCCCATGGTTGCCATGGCAGCAGAACCCCATGGTTGCCATGGAAACAAAACGCCATGGTTACCATGGCAACACAACCCCATGGTTACCATGGACACAGAACCCCATGGTTGCCATGGCAACCAAACCCCGTGGTTGCCATGGCAACCCAACCCCGTGGATGCCATGGCAACCCAACCCCATGGTTCCCATGGCAACCCAACCCCATGGTTACCATGGCAACACAACCCCATAGTTGCCATGGCAACTAAACGCCATGGTTACCATGGCAACACAACCCCATGGTTGCCATGGCAACCCAACCCCATGGTTACCATGGCAACCCAACCCCATGGTTGCCATGGCAACCCAACCCCATGGTTGCCAAGGCAACTAAACCCCATAGTTTCCATAGCAACCCAACCCCATAGTTACCATGGCAACAGAACCCCATAGTTGCCATGGAAACACTACCCCATGATTGCCATGGCAACAGAACCCCATAGTTGCCGTCGCAACAAAACGCCATGGTTACCATGGCAACACAACCCCATGGTTGCCATGGCAACGCAACCCCATGGTTACCATGGCAACCAAAGCCCGTGGTTGCCATGGCAACTAAACGCCATGGTTACCATGGCAACACAACCCCATGGTTGCCATGGCAACCCAACCCCATGGTTACCATAGCAACCAAACCCCGTGGTTGCCATGGCAACCCAACCCCATGGTTACCATGGCAACACAACCCCATGGTTCCCATGAGAACACAACCCCGTGGTTCCATGGCAAGCCAACCCCATCGTTACCATGGCAACACTACCCCATGGTTGCCATGGAAACACTACCCCATGGTTGCCATGGCAACAGAACCCCATAGTTGCCATGGCAAGAAAACGCCATGGTTACCATGGCAACACAACCCCATGGTTGCCATGGCAACCCAACACCATCGTTACCATGGCAACACTACCCCATGGTTACCATGGACACAGAACCCCGTGGTTGCCATGGCAACAGAACCCCGTGGATGCCATGGCAACCCAACCCCATGGTTCCCATGGAAACACAACCCCATGGTTGCCATGGCAACAGAACCCCATGGTTACCATGGCAACAGAACCCCATAGTTGCCATGGCAACTAAACGCCATGGTTACCATGGACACAGAACCCCATGGTTGCCATGGCAACCAAACCCCGTGGTTGCCATGGCAACCAAACCCCGTGGATTCCATGGCAACCCAACCCCATGGTTCCCATGGCAACACAACCCCATGGTTGCCATGGCAACCCAACCCCATTGTTACCATGGCAACAGAACCCCATAGTTGCCATAGCAACCAAACCCCGTGGTTGCCATGGCAACCCAACGCTATGGTTACCATGGAAACACAACCCCATGGTTCCCATGAGAACACAACCCCGTGGTTGCCATGGCAAGCCAGCCCCATCGTTACCATGGCAACACTACCCCATGGTTGCCATGGAAACACTACCCCATGGTTGCCATGGCAACAGAACCCCATAGTTGCCATGGCAACAAAACGCCATGGTTACTATGGCAACACAACCCCATGGTTACCATGGACACAGAACCCCATGGTTGCCATGGCAACCAAACCCCGTGGTTGCCATGGCAACCCAACCCCGTGGATGCCATGGCAACCCAACCCCATGGTTCCCATGGCAACACAACCCCATGGTTGCCATGGCAACCCAACCCCATGGTTACCATGGCAACAGAACCCCATAGTTGCCATGGCAACTAAACGCCATGGTTACCATGGCAACACAACCCCATGGTTGCCATGGCAACCCAACCCCATGGTTACCATAGCAACCAAACCCCGTGGTTGCCATGGCAACGAAACGCCATGGTTACCATGGCAACACAACCCCATGGTTGCCATGGCAACCCAACCCCATGGTTGCCAAAGCAACTAAACACCATAGTTTCCATAGCAACCCAACCCCATAATTACCATGGCAACACAACCCCATGGTTGCCATGGGAACCCAACCCCATGGTTACCATGGCAACCAAACACCGTGGTTGCCATGGCAACTAAACGTGATGGTTACCATGGCAACACAACCCCATGGTTGCCATGGCAACCCAACCCCATGGTTACCATGGCAACACAACCCCATGGTTGCCATGGCAACCCAACCCCATGGTTCCCAAGGCAACTAAACCCCATAGTTTCCATAGCAACCCAACCCCATAGTTACCATGGCAACACAACCCCATGGTTGCCATGGAAACACTACCCCATGGTTGCCATGGCAACAGAACCCCATAGTTTCCATCGAAACAAAACGCCATGGTTACCATGGACACAGAACCCCATGGTTGCCATGGCAACCAAAGCCCGTGGTTGCCATGGCAACCCAACCCCGTGGTTGCCATGGCAACCCAACCCCATGGTTCCCATGGCAACCCAACCCCATGGTTGCCATGGCAACCCAACCCCATGGTTGCCATGGCCACAGAACCCCATAGTTGCCATGGCAACCAAACGCCGTGGTTGCCATGGCAACACAACCCCATCGTTACCATGGCAACACTACCCCATGGTTGCCATGGAAACACTACCCCTTGGTTGCCATGGCAACAGAACCCCATAGTTGCCATGGCAAGAAAACGCCATGGTTACCATGGCAACACAACCCCATGGTTACCATGGACACAGAACCCCATGGTTGCCATGGCAAACAAACCCCGTATTTGCCATGGCAACCCAACCCCGTGGATGCCATGGCAACCCAACCCCGCGGTTCCCATGGCAACACAACCCCATGGTTGCCATGGCAACCCAACCCCATGGTTACCATGGCAACAGAACCCCATAGTTGCCATGGCAACTAAACGCCATGGTTACCATGGCAACACAACCCCATGGTTGCCATGGCAATTCAACCCCATGGTTACCATGGCAACCCAACCCCATGGTTGCCATGGCAACCCAACCCCATGGTTACCATGGCAACCAAACCCCGTGGTTGCAATGGAAACACTACCCCATGGTTGCCATGGCAACAGAACACCATAGTTGCCATGGCAACAAAACGCCATGTTTACCATGGCAACACAACCCCATGGTTACCATGGACACAGAACCCCATGGTTGCCATGGCAACCAAACCCCGTGCTTGCCATGGCAACCCAACCCCGTGGATGCCATGGCAACCCAACCCCATGGTTCCCATGGCAACACAACCCCATGGTTGCCATGGCAACCCAACCCCATGGTTACCATGGCAACAGAACCCCATAGTTGCCATGGCAACTAAACGCCATGGTTACCATGGCAACCCAACCCCATGGTTACCATGGCAACACAAACCCATGGTTGCCATGGCAACCCAACCCCATGGTTACCATGGCAACACAACCCTATGGTTGCCATGGAAAACCAACCCCATCGTTACCATGGCAACACTACCCCATAGTTGCCATGGCAACTAAACGCCATGGTTACCATGGCAACACAACTCCATGGTTGCCATGGCAACCAAACCCCGTGGTTGCCATGGCAACCCAACCCCGTGGATGCCATGGCAACCCAACCCCACGGTTCCCATGGCAACACAAACCCATGGTTGCCATGGCAACCCAACCCCATGGTTACCATGGCAACAGAACCCCATAGTTGCCATGGCAACTAAACGCCATGGTTACCATGGCAACACAACCCCATGGTTACCATGGCAACCCAACCCCATGGTTACCATGGCAACACAACCCCATGGTTGCCATGGCAACCCAACGCCATGGTTGCCATGGCAACCCAACCCCATGGTTACCATGGCAACCAAACCCCGTGGTTGCCATGGAAACACTACCCCATGGTTGCCATGGCAACCCAACCCCATGGTTACCATGGCAACACAACCCCGTGGTTGCCATGGCAACTAAACGCCATGGTTACCATGGCAACACAACCCCATGGTTGCCATGGCAACCCAACCCCATGGTTACCATATCAACCAAACCCCGTGGTTGCCATGGCAACCCAACCCCATGGTTACCATGGCAACACAACCCCATGGTTCCCATGAGAACACAACCCCGTGGTTGCCATGGCAAGCCAACCCCATCGTTACCATGGCAACACTACCCCATGGTTGCCATGGAAACACTACCCCATGGTTGCCATGGCAACCCAACCCCATAGTTGCCATGGCAACAAAACGCCATGGTTACCATGGCAACACAACCCCATGGTTACGATGGACACAGAACCCCATGGTTGCCATGGCAACCCAACCCCGTGGTTGCCATGGCAACCCAACCCCGTGGATGCCATGGCAACCCAACCCCATGGTTCCCATGGCAACACAACCTCATGGTTGCCATGGCAACCCAACCCCATGGTTACCATGGCAATACAACCCCATAGTTGCCATGGCAACTAAACGCCATGGTTACCATGGCAACACAACCCCATGGTTGCCATGGCAACCCAACCCCATGGTTACCATGGCAACCCAACCCCATGGTTGCCAAGGCAACTAAACCCCATAGTTTCCATAGCAACCCAACCCCATAGTTACCATGGCAACAGAACCCCATAGTTGCCATGGAAACACTACCCCATGATTGCCATGGCAACAGAACCCCATAGTTGCCGTCGCAACAAAACGCCATGGTTACCATGGCAACACAACCCCATGGTTGCCATGGCAACGCAACCCCATGGTTACCATGGCAACCAAAGCCCGTGGTTGCCATGGCAACTAAACGCCATGGTTACCATGGCAACACAACCCCATGGTTGCCATGGCAACCCAACCCCATGGTTACCATAGCAACCAAACCCCGTGGTTGCCATGGCAACCCAACCCCATGGTTACCATGGCAACACAACCCCATGGTTCCCATGAGAACACAACCCCGTGGTTCCATGGCAAGCCAACCCCATCGTTACCATGGCAACACTACCCCATGGTTGCCATGGAAACACTACCCCATGGTTGCCATGGCAACAGAACCCCATAGTTGCCATGGCAAGAAAACGCCATGGTTACCATGGCAACACAACCCCATGGTTGCCATGGCAACCCAACACCATCGTTACCATGGCAACACTACCCCATGGTTACCATGGACACAGAACCCCGTGGTTGCCATGGCAACAGAACCCCGTGGATGCCATGGCAACCCAACCCCATGGTTCCCATGGAAACACAACCCCATGGTTGCCATGGCAACAGAACCCCATGGTTACCATGGCAACAGAACCCCATAGTTGCCATGGCAACTAAACGCCATGGTTACCATGGACACAGAACCCCATGGTTGCCATGGCAACCAAACCCCGTGGTTGCCATGGCAACCAAACCCCGTGGATTCCATGGCAACCCAACCCCATGGTTCCCATGGCAACACAACCCCATGGTTGCCATGGCAACCCAACCCCATTGTTACCATGGCAACAGAACCCCATAGTTGCCATAGCAACCAAACCCCGTGGTTGCCATGGCAACCCAACGCTATGGTTACCATGGAAACACAACCCCATGGTTCCCATGAGAACACAACCCCGTGGTTGCCATGGCAAGCCAGCCCCATCGTTACCATGGCAACACTACCCCATGGTTGCCATGGAAACACTACCCCATGGTTGCCATGGCAACAGAACCCCATAGTTGCCATGGCAACAAAACGCCATGGTTACTATGGCAACACAACCCCATGGTTACCATGGACACAGAACCCCATGGTTGCCATGGCAACCAAACCCCGTGGTTGCCATGGCAACCCAACCCCGTGGATGCCATGGCAACCCAACCCCATGGTTCCCATGGCAACACAACCCCATGGTTGCCATGGCAACCCAACCCCATGGTTACCATGGCAACAGAACCCCATAGTTGCCATGGCAACTAAACGCCATGGTTACCATGGCAACACAACCCCATGGTTGCCATGGCAACCCAACCCCATGGTTACCATAGCAACCAAACCCCGTGGTTGCCATGGCAACGAAACGCCATGGTTACCATGGCAACACAACCCCATGGTTGCCATGGCAACCCAACCCCATGGTTGCCAAAGCAACTAAACACCATAGTTTCCATAGCAACCCAACCCCATAATTACCATGGCAACACAACCCCATGGTTGCCATGGGAACCCAACCCCATGGTTACCATGGCAACCAAACACCGTGGTTGCCATGGCAACTAAACGTGATGGTTACCATGGCAACACAACCCCATGGTTGCCATGGCAACCCAACCCCATGGTTACCATGGCAACACAACCCCATGGTTGCCATGGCAACCCAACCCCATGGTTCCCAAGGCAACTAAACCCCATAGTTTCCATAGCAACCCAACCCCATAGTTACCATGGCAACACAACCCCATGGTTGCCATGGAAACACTACCCCATGGTTGCCATGGCAACAGAACCCCATAGTTTCCATCGAAACAAAACGCCATGGTTACCATGGACACAGAACCCCATGGTTGCCATGGCAACCAAAGCCCGTGGTTGCCATGGCAACCCAACCCCGTGGTTGCCATGGCAACCCAACCCCATGGTTCCCATGGCAACCCAACCCCATGGTTGCCATGGCAACCCAACCCCATGGTTGCCATGGCCACAGAACCCCATAGTTGCCATGGCAACCAAACGCCGTGGTTGCCATGGCAACACAACCCCATCGTTACCATGGCAACACTACCCCATGGTTGCCATGGAAACACTACCCCTTGGTTGCCATGGCAACAGAACCCCATAGTTGCCATGGCAAGAAAACGCCATGGTTACCATGGCAACACAACCCCATGGTTACCATGGACACAGAACCCCATGGTTGCCATGGCAACCAAACCCCGTATTTGCCATGGCAACCCAACCCCGTGGATGCCATGGCAACCCAACCCCGCGGTTCCCATGGCAACACAACCCCATGGTTGCCATGGCAACCCAACCCCATGGTTACCATAGCAACCAAACCCCGTGGTTGCCATGGCAACCCAACCCCATGGTTACCATGGCAACACAACCCCATGGTTCCCATGAGAACACAACCCCGTGGTTCCATGGCAAGCCAACCCCATGGTTACCATGGCAACACTACCCCATGGTTGCCATGGAAACACTACCCCATGGTTGCCATGGCAACAGAACCCCATAGTTGCCATGGCAAGAAAACGCCATGGTTACCATGGCAACACAACCCCATGGTTGCCATGGCAACCCAACACCATCGTTACCATGGCAACACTACCCCATGGTTACCATGGACACAGAACCCCGTGGTTGCCATGGCAACAGAACCCCGTGGATGCCATGGCAACCCAACCCCATGGTTCCCATGGAAACACAACCCCATGGTTGCCATGGCAACAGAACCCCATGGTTACCATGGCAACAGAACCCCATAGTTGCCATGGCAACTAAACGCCATGGTTACCATGGACACAGAACCCCATGGTTGCCATGGCAACCAAACCCCGTGGTTGCCATGGCAACCAAACCCCGTGGATTCCATGGCAACCCAACCCCATGGTTCCCATGGCAACACAACCCCATGGTTGCCATGGCAACCCAACCCCATTGTTACCATGGCAACAGAACCCCATAGTTGCCATAGCAACCAAACCCCGTGGTTGCCATGGCAACCCAACGCTATGGTTACCATGGAAACACAACCCCATGGTTCCCATGAGAACACAACCCCGTGGTTGCCATGGCAAGCCAGCCCCATCGTTACCATGGCAACACTACCCCATGGTTGCCATGGAAACACTACCCCATGGTTGCCATGGCAACAGAACCCCATAGTTGCCATGGCAACAAAACGCCATGGTTACTATGGCAACACAACCCCATGGTTACCATGGACACAGAACCCCATGGTTGCCATGGCAACCAAACCCCGTGGTTGCCATGGCAACCCAACCCCGTGGATGCCATGGCAACCCAACCCCATGGTTCCCATGGCAACACAACCCCATGGTTGCCATGGCAACCCAACCCCATGGTTACCATGGCAACAGAACCCCATAGTTGCCATGGCAACTAAACGCCATGGTTACCATGGCAACACAACCCCATGGTTGCCATGGCAACCCAACCCCATGGTTACCATAGCAACCAAACCCCGTGGTTGCCATGGCAACGAAACGCCATGGTTACCATGGCAACACAACCCCATGGTTGCCATGGCAACCCAACCCCATGGTTGCCAAAGCAACTAAACACCATAGTTTCCATAGCAACCCAACCCCATAATTACCATGGCAACACAACCCCATGGTTGCCATGGGAACCCAACCCCATGGTTACCATGGCAACCAAACACCGTGGTTGCCATGGCAACTAAACGTGATGGTTACCATGGCAACACAACCCCATGGTTGCCATGGCAACCCAACCCCATGGTTACCATGGCAACACAACCCCATGGTTGCCATGGCAACCCAACCCCATGGTTCCCAAGGCAACTAAACCCCATAGTTTCCATAGCAACCCAACCCCATAGTTACCATGGCAACACAACCCCATGGTTGCCATGGAAACACTACCCCATGGTTGCCATGGCAACAGAACCCCATAGTTTCCATCGAAACAAAACGCCATGGTTACCATGGACACAGAACCCCATGGTTGCCATGGCAACCAAAGCCCGTGGTTGCCATGGCAACCCAACCCCGTGGTTGCCATGGCAACCCAACCCCATGGTTCCCATGGCAACCCAACCCCATGGTTGCCATGGCAACCCAACCCCATGGTTGCCATGGCCACAGAACCCCATAGTTGCCATGGCAACCAAACGCCGTGGTTGCCATGGCAACACAACCCCATCGTTACCATGGCAACACTACCCCATGGTTGCCATGGAAACACTACCCCTTGGTTGCCATGGCAACAGAACCCCATAGTTGCCATGGCAAGAAAACGCCATGGTTACCATGGCAACACAACCCCATGGTTACCATGGACACAGAACCCCATGGTTGCCATGGCAACCAAACCCCGTATTTGCCATGGCAACCCAACCCCGTGGATGCCATGGCAACCCAACCCCGCGGTTCCCATGGCAACACAACCCCATGGTTGCCATGGCAACCCAACCCCATGGTTACCATGGCAACAGAACCCCATAGTTGCCATGGCAACTAAACGCCATGGTTACCATGGCAACACAACCCCATGGTTGCCATGGCAATTCAACCCCATGGTTACCATGGCAACCCAACCCCATGGTTGCCATGGCAACCCAACCCCATGGTTACCATGGCAACCAAACCCCGTGGTTGCAATGGAAACACTACCCCATGGTTGCCATGGCAACAGAACACCATAGTTGCCATGGCAACAAAACGCCATGTTTACCATGGCAACACAACCCCATGGTTACCATGGACACAGAACCCCATGGTTGCCATGGCAACCAAACCCCGTGCTTGCCATGGCAACCCAACCCCGTGGATGCCATGGCAACCCAACCCCATGGTTCCCATGGCAACACAACCCCATGGTTGCCATGGCAACCCAACCCCATGGTTACCATGGCAACAGAACCCCATAGTTGCCATGGCAACTAAACGCCATGGTTACCATGGCAACCCAACCCCATGGTTACCATGGCAACACAAACCCATGGTTGCCATGGCAACCCAACCCCATGGTTACCATGGCAACACAACCCTATGGTTGCCATGGAAAACCAACCCCATCGTTACCATGGCAACACTACCCCATAGTTGCCATGGCAACTAAACGCCATGGTTACCATGGCAACACAACTCCATGGTTGCCATGGCAACCAAACCCCGTGGTTGCCATGGCAACCCAACCCCGTGGATGCCATGGCAACCCAACCCCACGGTTCCCATGGCAACACAAACCCATGGTTGCCATGGCAACCCAACCCCATGGTTACCATGGCAACAGAACCCCATAGTTGCCATGGCAACTAAACGCCATGGTTACCATGGCAACACAACCCCATGGTTACCATGGCAACCCAACCCCATGGTTACCATGGCAACACAACCCCATGGTTGCCATGGCAACCCAACGCCATGGTTGCCATGGCAACCCAACCCCATGGTTACCATGGCAACCAAACCCCGTGGTTGCCATGGAAACACTACCCCATGGTTGCCATGGCAACAGAACCCCATAGTTGCCATCGCAACAAAACGCCATGGTTACCATTGCAACACAACCCCATGGTTGCCATGGCAACCCAACCCCATGGTTACCATGGCAACCCAACCCCGTGGTTGCCATGGCAACTAAACGCCATGGTTACCATGGCAACACAACCCCATGGTTGCCATGGCAACCCAACCCCATGGTTACCATATCAACCAAACCCCGTGGTTGCCATGGCAACCCAACCCCATGGTTACCATGGCAACACAACCCCATGGTTCCCATGAGAACACAACCCCGTGGTTGCCATGGCAAGCCAACCCCATCGTTACCATGGCAACACTACCCCATGGTTGCCATGGAAACACTACCCCATGGTTGCCATGGCAACCCAACCCCATAGTTGCCATGGCAACAAAACGCCATGGTTACCATGGCAACACAACCCCATGGTTACGATGGACACAGAACCCCATGGTTGCCATGGCAACCCAACCCCGTGGTTGCCATGGCAACCCAACCCCGTGGATGCCATGGCAACCCAACCCCATGGTTCCCATGGCAACACAACCTCATGGTTGCCATGGCAACCCAACCCCATGGTTACCATGGCAATACAACCCCATAGTTGCCATGGCAACTAAACGCCATGGTTACCATGGCAACACAACCCCATGGTTGCCATGGCAACCCAACCCCATGGTTACCATGGCAACCCAACCCCATGGTTGCCAAGGCAACTAAACCCCATAGTTTCCATAGCAACCCAACCCCATAGTTACCATGGCAACAGAACCCCATAGTTGCCATGGAAACACTACCCCATGATTGCCATGGCAACAGAACCCCATAGTTGCCGTCGCAACAAAACGCCATGGTTACCATGGCAACACAACCCCATGGTTGCCATGGCAACGCAACCCCATGGTTACCATGGCAACCAAAGCCCGTGGTTGCCATGGCAACTAAACGCCATGGTTACCATGGCAACACAACCCCATGGTTGCCATGGCAACCCAACCCCATGGTTACCATAGCAACCAAACCCCGTGGTTGCCATGGCAACCCAACCCCATGGTTACCATGGCAACACAACCCCATGGTTCCCATGAGAACACAACCCCGTGGTTCCATGGCAAGCCAACCCCATCGTTACCATGGCAACACTACCCCATGGTTGCCATGGAAACACTACCCCATGGTTGCCATGGCAACAGAACCCCATAGTTGCCATGGCAAGAAAACGCCATGGTTACCATGGCAACACAACCCCATGGTTGCCATGGCAACCCAACACCATCGTTACCATGGCAACACTACCCCATGGTTACCATGGACACAGAACCCCGTGGTTGCCATGGCAACAGAACCCCGTGGATGCCATGGCAACCCAACCCCATGGTTCCCATGGAAACACAACCCCATGGTTGCCATGGCAACAGAACCCCATGGTTACCATGGCAACAGAACCCCATAGTTGCCATGGCAACTAAACGCCATGGTTACCATGGACACAGAACCCCATGGTTGCCATGGCAACCAAACCCCGTGGTTGCCATGGCAACCAAACCCCGTGGATTCCATGGCAACCCAACCCCATGGTTCCCATGGCAACACAACCCCATGGTTGCCATGGCAACCCAACCCCATTGTTACCATGGCAACAGAACCCCATAGTTGCCATAGCAACCAAACCCCGTGGTTGCCATGGCAACCCAACGCTATGGTTACCATGGAAACACAACCCCATGGTTCCCATGAGAACACAACCCCGTGGTTGCCATGGCAAGCCAGCCCCATCGTTACCATGGCAACACTACCCCATGGTTGCCATGGAAACACTACCCCATGGTTGCCATGGCAACAGAACCCCATAGTTGCCATGGCAACAAAACGCCATGGTTACTATGGCAACACAACCCCATGGTTACCATGGACACAGAACCCCATGGTTGCCATGGCAACCAAACCCCGTGGTTGCCATGGCAACCCAACCCCGTGGATGCCATGGCAACCCAACCCCATGGTTCCCATGGCAACACAACCCCATGGTTGCCATGGCAACCCAACCCCATGGTTACCATGGCAACAGAACCCCATAGTTGCCATGGCAACTAAACGCCATGGTTACCATGGCAACACAACCCCATGGTTGCCATGGCAACCCAACCCCATGGTTACCATAGCAACCAAACCCCGTGGTTGCCATGGCAACGAAACGCCATGGTTACCATGGCAACACAACCCCATGGTTGCCATGGCAACCCAACCCCATGGTTGCCAAAGCAACTAAACACCATAGTTTCCATAGCAACCCAACCCCATAATTACCATGGCAACACAACCCCATGGTTGCCATGGGAACCCAACCCCATGGTTACCATGGCAACCAAACACCGTGGTTGCCATGGCAACTAAACGTGATGGTTACCATGGCAACACAACCCCATGGTTGCCATGGCAACCCAACCCCATGGTTACCATGGCAACACAACCCCATGGTTGCCATGGCAACCCAACCCCATGGTTCCCAAGGCAACTAAACCCCATAGTTTCCATAGCAACCCAACCCCATAGTTACCATGGCAACACAACCCCATGGTTGCCATGGAAACACTACCCCATGGTTGCCATGGCAACAGAACCCCATAGTTTCCATCGAAACAAAACGCCATGGTTACCATGGACACAGAACCCCATGGTTGCCATGGCAACCAAAGCCCGTGGTTGCCATGGCAACCCAACCCCGTGGTTGCCATGGCAACCCAACCCCATGGTTCCCATGGCAACCCAACCCCATGGTTGCCATGGCAACCCAACCCCATGGTTGCCATGGCCACAGAACCCCATAGTTGCCATGGCAACCAAACGCCGTGGTTGCCATGGCAACACAACCCCATCGTTACCATGGCAACACTACCCCATGGTTGCCATGGAAACACTACCCCTTGGTTGCCATGGCAACAGAACCCCATAGTTGCCATGGCAAGAAAACGCCATGGTTACCATGGCAACACAACCCCATGGTTACCATGGACACAGAACCCCATGGTTGCCATGGCAAACAAACCCCGTATTTGCCATGGCAACCCAACCCCGTGGATGCCATGGCAACCCAACCCCGCGGTTCCCATGGCAACACAACCCCATGGTTGCCATGGCAACCCAACCCCATGGTTACCATGGCAACAGAACCCCATAGTTGCCATGGCAACTAAACGCCATGGTTACCATGGCAACACAACCCCATGGTTGCCATGGCAATTCAACCCCATGGTTACCATGGCAACCCAACCCCATGGTTGCCATGGCAACCCAACCCCATGGTTACCATGGCAACCAAACCCCGTGGTTGCAATGGAAACACTACCCCATGGTTGCCATGGCAACAGAACACCATAGTTGCCATGGCAACAAAACGCCATGTTTACCATGGCAACACAACCCCATGGTTACCATGGACACAGAACCCCATGGTTGCCATGGCAACCAAACCCCGTGCTTGCCATGGCAACCCAACCCCGTGGATGCCATGGCAACCCAACCCCATGGTTCCCATGGCAACACAACCCCATGGTTGCCATGGCAACCCAACCCCATGGTTACCATGGCAACAGAACCCCATAGTTGCCATGGCAACTAAACGCCATGGTTACCATGGCAACCCAACCCCATGGTTACCATGGCAACACAAACCCATGGTTGCCATGGCAACCCAACCCCATGGTTACCATGGCAACACAACCCTATGGTTGCCATGGAAAACCAACCCCATCGTTACCATGGCAACACTACCCCATAGTTGCCATGGCAACTAAACGCCATGGTTACCATGGCAACACAACTCCATGGTTGCCATGGCAACCAAACCCCGTGGTTGCCATGGCAACCCAACCCCGTGGATGCCATGGCAACCCAACCCCACGGTTCCCATGGCAACACAAACCCATGGTTGCCATGGCAACCCAACCCCATGGTTACCATGGCAACAGAACCCCATAGTTGCCATGGCAACTAAACGCCATGGTTACCATGGCAACACAACCCCATGGTTACCATGGCAACCCAACCCCATGGTTACCATGGCAACACAACCCCATGGTTGCCATGGCAACCCAACGCCATGGTTGCCATGGCAACCCAACCCCATGGTTACCATGGCAACCAAACCCCGTGGTTGCCATGGAAACACTACCCCATGGTTGCCATGGCAACAGAACCCCATAGTTGCCATCGCAACAAAACGCCATGGTTACCATTGCAACACAACCCCATGGTTGCCATGGCAACCCAACCCCATGGTTACCATGGCAACCCAACCCCGTGGTTGCCATGGCAACTAAACGCCATGGTTACCATGGCAACACAACCCCATGGTTGCCATGGCAACCCAACCCCATGGTTACCATAGCAACCAAACCCCGTGGTTGCCATGGCAACCCAACCCCATGGTTACCATGGCAACACAACCCCATGGTTCCCATGAGAACACAACCCCGTGGTTGCCATGGCAAGCCAACCCCATCGTTACCATGGCAACACTACCCCATGGTTGCCATGGAAACACTACCCCATGGTTGCCATGGCAACCCAACCCCATAGTTGCCATGGCAACAAAACGCCATGGTTACCATGGCAACACAACCCCATGGTTACGATGGACACAGAACCCCATGGTTGCCATGGCAACCCAACCCCGTGGTTGCCATGGCAACCCAACCCCGTGGATGCCATGGCAACCCAACCCCATGGTTCCCATGGCAACACAACCTCATGGTTGCCATGGCAACCCAACCCCATGGTTACCATGGCAATACAACCCCATAGTTGCCATGGCAACTAAACGCCATGGTTACCATGGCAACACAACCCCATGGTTGCCATGGCAACCCAACCCCATGGTTACCATGGCAACCCAACCCCATGGTTGCCAAGGCAACTAAACCCCATAGTTTCCATAGCAACCCAACCCCATAGTTACCATGGCAACAGAACCCCATAGTTGCCATGGAAACACTACCCCATGATTGCCATGTCAACAGAACCCCATAGTTGCCGTCGCAACAAAACGCCATGGTTACCATGGCAACACAACCCCATGGTTGCCATGGCAACGCAACCCCATGGTTACCATGGCAACCAAAGCCCGTGGTTGCCATGGCAACTAAACGCCATGGTTACCATGGCAACACAACCCCATGGTTGCCATGGCAACCCAACCCCATGGTTACCATAGCAACCAAACCCCGTGGTTGCCATGGCAACCCAACCCCATGGTTACCATGGCAACACAACCCCATGGTTCCCATGAGAACAAAACCCCGTGGTTGCCATGGCAACAGAACCCCATAGTTGCCATGGCAAGAAAACGCCATGGTTACCATGGCAACACAACCCCATGGTTGCCATGGCAACCCAACCCCATCGTTACCATGGCAACACTACCCCATGGTTACCATGGACACAGAACCCCGTGGTTGCCATGGCAACAGAACCCCGTGGATGCCATGGCAACACAACCCCATGGTTCCCATGGAAACACAACCCCATGGTTGCCATGGCAACAGGACCCCATGGTTACCATGGCAACAGAACCCCATAGTTGCCATGGCAACTAAACGCCATGGTTACCATGGACACAGAACCCCATGGTTGCCATGGCAACCAAACCCCGTGGTTGCCATGGCAACCAAACCCCGTGGATTCCATGGCAACCCAACCCCATGGTTCCCATGGCAACACAACCCCATGGTTGCCATGGCAACCCAACCCCATTGTTACCATGGCAACAGAACGCCATAGTTGCCATAGCAACCAAACCCCGTGGTTGCCATGGCAACCCAACCCTATGGTTACCATGGCAACACAACCCCATGGTTCCCATGAGAACACAACCCCGTGGTTGCCATGGCAAGCCAGCCCCATCGTTACCATGGCAACACTACCCCATGGTTGCCATGGCAACACAACCCCGTGGTTTCCATGGCAACTAAACGCCATGGTTACCATGGCAACACAACCCCATGGTTGCCATGGCAACCCAACCCCATGGTTACCATTGCAACAGAACCCCATAGTTGCCATGGCAACTAAACGCCATGGTTACCATGGCAACACAACCCCATGGTTGCCATGGCAACCCAACCCCATGGTTACCATGGCAACACAACCCCATGGTTGCCATGGCAACCCAACCCCATGGTTACAATGGCAACCAAACCCCGTGGTTACCATGGCAACCAAACTCCGTGGTTGCCATGGCAACTAAACGCCATGGTTACCATGGCAACACAACGCCATGGTTACCATGGCAACCCAACCCCATGGTTGCCATGGCAACCCAACCCCATGGTTACCATGGCAACACAACCCCATGGTTGCCATGGCAACCCAATCCCATGGTTACCATGGCAACCCAACCCCATGGTTACCATGGCAACACAACCCCATGGTTGCCATGGCAACCTAACCCCATGGTTGCCATGGCAACTCAACCCCATGGTTACCATGGCAACCAAACCCCGTGGTTGCCATGGCAACAGAACCCCATAGTTGCCATGGCAACAAAACGCCATGGTTACCATGGCAACACAACCCCATGGTTACCATGGACACAGAACCCAATGGTTGCCATGGCAACCAAACCCCGTGGTTGCCATGGCAACCCAACCCCGTGGATGCCATGGCAACCCAACCCCATGGTTCCCATGGCAACACAACCCCATGGTTGCCATGACAACCCAACCCCATGGTTACCATGGCAACAGAACCCCATAGTTGCCATGGCAACTAAACGCCATGGTTCCCATGGCAACACAACCCCGTGGTTGCCATGGCAACCCAACCCCATCGTTTCCATGGCAACACAACCCCATGGTTGCCATGGAAACACTACCCCATGGTTGCCATGGCAACAGAACCCCATAGTTGCCATGGCAACAAAACGAAATGGTTACCATGGCAACACAACCCCATGGTTGCCATGGCAACCCAACCCCATGGTTACCATGGCAACTAAACCCCATAGTTTCCATAGCAACCCAACCCCATAGTTACCATGGCAACACCACCCCATGGTTGCCATGGAAACACTACCCCATGGTTGCCATGGCAACAGAACCCCATAGTTGCCATGGCAACAAAAACGCCATGGTTGCCATGGCAACAGAACACCATAGTTGCCATGGCAACAAAACGCCATGGTTACCATGGCAACACAACCCCATGGTTGCCATGGCAACCCAACCCCATGGTTGCCAAGGCAACTAAACCCCATAGTTTCCATAGCAACCCAACCCCATAGTTACCATGGCAACACCACCCCATGGTTGCCATGGAAACACTACCCCATGGTTGCCATGGAAACACTACCCCATGGTTGCCATGGCAACAGAACCCCATAGCTGCCATGGCAACAATACGCCATGGTTACCATGGCAACACAACCCATGGTTACCATAGCAACCCAACCCCATAGTTACCATGGCAACACAACCCCATGGTTGCCATGGAAACACTACCCCATGGTTGCCATGGCAACAGAACCCCATAGTTGACATGGCAAAAAAAACGCCATGGTTGCCATGGCAACAGAACCCCATAATTGCCATGGCTACAAAACGCCGTGGTTACCATGGCAACACAACCCCATGGTTGCCATGTCAACCCAACCCCATGGTTGCCAAGGCAACTAAACCCCATAGTTTCCATAGCAACCCAACCCCATAGTTACCATGGCAACACAACCCCATGGTTGCCATGGAAACACTACCCCATGGTTGCCATGGCAACAGAACCCCATAGTTGCCATGGCAACAAAACGCCATGGTTACCATGGCAACACAACCCCATGGTTGCCATGGCAAGCCAACCCCATCGTTACCATGGCAACACAACCCCATGGTTGCCATGGAAACACTACCCCATGGATGCCATGGCAACAGAACCCCATAGTTGCCATGGCAACAAAACGCCATGGTTACCATGGCAACACAACCCATGGTTACCATAGCAACCCAACCCCATAGTTACCATGGCAACACAACCCCATGGTTGCTATGGAAACACTACCCCATGGTTGCCATGGCAACAGAACCCCATAGTTGCCATGGCAACAAAACGCCATGGTTGCTATGGCAACAGAACCCCATAATTGCCATGGCTACAAAACGCCGTGGTTGCCATGGCAACACAACCCCATGGTTGCCAAGGCAACTAAACCCCATAGTTTCCATAGCAACCCAAACCCATAGTTACCATGGCAACTAAACGCCATGGTTACCATGGCAACCCAACCCCATGGTTACCATGGACACAGAACCCCACGGTTACCATAGCAACCAAACCCCGTGGTTGCCATGGCAACCCAACCCCATGGTTACCATGGCAACACAACACCATGGTTACCACAAGAACAACACCGCATGGTTACCACGGCAACCCAACTGCATGGTTAACACGGCATCTCAACCCCACGGTTGCCATGGCAAATAAACCCCATAGTTTCCATTGCAACACAACCCCATAGTTACCATGGCAACACAACCCCATCGTTACCATGGCAACACAACCCCATGGTTGCCATGGCAACCCAACCCCATGGTTACCATGGCAACAGAACCCCGTAGCTGCCATGGCAACTAAACGCCATGGTTACCATGGCAACACAACCCCATGGTTGCCATGGCAACCCAACCTCATGGTTACCATGGCAACAGAACCCCATGTTTCCCATGGCAACACAACCCCGTGCTTGCCATGGCAACGCAACCCCATGGTTACCATGGCAACACAACCCCGTGGTTGCCATGGCAACGCAACACCATGGTTACCATGGCAACACAACCCCATGGTTCCCATGGCAACACAACCCCGTGGTTGCCATGGCAACCCAACCCCATCGTTTCCATGGCAACACAACCCCATGGTTACCATGGCAACTAAACCCCATAGTTTCCATAGCAACCCAACCCCATAGTTACCATGGCAACACAACCCCATGGTTGCCATGGCAACCCAACCCCATTGTTACCATGGCAACAGAACGCCATAGTTGCCATAGCAACCAAACCCCGTGGTTGCCATGGCAACCCAACCCTATGGTTACCATGGCAACACAACCCCGTGGTTGCCATGGCAACTAAACGCCATGGTTACCATGGCAACACAACCCCATGGTTGCCATGGCAACCCAACCCCATGGTTACCATGGCAACAGAACCCCATAGTTGCCATGGCAACTAAACGCCATGGTTACCATGGCAACACAACCCCATGGTTGCCATGGCAACCCAACCCCATGGTTACCATGGCAACAGAACCCCATAGTTGCCATGGCAACTAAACGCCATGGTTACCATGGCAACACAACCCCATGGTTGCCATGGCAACCCAACCCCATGGTTACCATGGCAACACAACCCCATGGTTGCCATGGCAACCCAACCCCATGGTTACAATGGCAACCAAACCCCGTGGTTACCATGGCAACCAAACTCCGTGGTTGCCATGGCAACTAAACGCCATGGTTACCATGGCAACACAACGCCATGGTTACCATGGCAACCCAACCCCATGGTTGCCATGGCAACCCAACCCCATGGTTACCATGGCAACACAACCCCATGGTTGCCATGGCAACCCTATCCCATGGTTACCATGGCAACCCAACCCCATGGTTACCATGGCAACACAACCCCATGGTTGCCATGGCAACCTAACCCCATGGTTGCCATGGCAACCCAACCCCATGGTTACCATGGCAACCAAACCCCGTGGTTGCCATGGCAACAGAACCCCATAGTTGCCATGGCAACAAAACGCCATGGTTACCATGGCAACACAACCCCATGGTTACCATGGACACAGAACCCAATGGTTGCCATGGCAACCAAACCCCGTGGTTGCCATGGCAACCCAACCCCGTGGATGCCATGGCAACCCAACCCCATGGTTCCCATGGCAACACAACCCCATGGTTGCCATGACAACCCAACCCCATGGTTACCATGGCAACAGAACCCCATAGTTGCCATGGCAACTAAACGCCATGGTTACCATGGCAACACAACCCCATGGTTGCCATGGCAACCCAACCCCATGGTTACCATGGGAACCCAACCCCATGGTTGCCATGGCAACCCAACCCCATGGTTGCCATGGCAACACAACCCCATGGTTACCATGGAAACCAAACCCCGTGGTTGCCATGGCAACTAAACGCCATGGTTACCATGGCAACACAACCCCATGGTTGCCATGGCAACCCAACCCCATGGTTGCCATGGCAACCCAACCCCATGGTTCCCATGACAACACAACCCCATGGTTGCCATGGTAACCCAACCCCATGGTTACCATGGAAACAGAACCCCATAGTTGCCATGGCAAGTAAACGCCATGGTTACCATGGCTACACAACCCCATGGTTACCATGGCAACCAAACCCCGTGGTTGCCATGGCAACTAAACGCCATGTTTACCATGGCAAAACAACCCCATGGTTGCCATGGCAACCCAACCCCATGGTTGCCATGGCAACCCAACACCATGGTTCCCATGACAACACAACCCCATGGTTGCCATGGCAACCCAACCCCGTGGATGCCATGGCAAACCAACCCCATGGTTCCCATGGCAACACAACCCCATGGTTGCCATGGCAACCCAACCCCATGGTTACCATGGCAACAGAACCCCATAGTTGCCATGGCAACTAAACGCCATGGTTACCATGGCAACACAACCCCATGGTTATTATGGCAACCAAACTCCGTGGATGCCATGGTAACCCAACCCCGTGGATGCCATGGCAACCCAACCCCATGGTTCCCATGGCAACAGAACACCATAGTTGCCATGGCAACTAAACGCCATGGTTACCATGGCAACACAACCCCATGGTTGCCATGGCAACCCAACCCCATGGTTACCATGGCAACACAACCCAATGGTTGCCATGGCAACCCAACCCCATGGTTACCATGGCAACCAAACCTCGTGGTTACCATGGCAACCAAACTCCGTGGTTGCCATGGCAACTAAACGCCATGGTTACCATGGCAACACAACGCCATGGTTGCTATGGCAACCAAACCTTAGTGGTTGCCATGGCAACCCAACCCCGTGGATGCCATGGCAACCCAACCCCATGGTTCCCATGGCAACACAACCCCATGGTTGCCATGGCAACCCAACCCCATGGTTACCATGGCAACAGAACCCCATAGTTGCCATGGAAACTAAACGCCATGGTTACCATGGCAACACAACCCCATGGTTGCCATGGCAACCCAACCCCATGGTTACCATGGCAACACAACCCCATGGTTGCCATGGCAACCCAACCCCATGGTTGCCATGGCAACCCAACCCCTTGGTTACCATGGCAACCAAACCCCGTGGTTGCCATGGAAACACTACCCCATGGTTCCCATGGCAAGAGAACCCCATAGTTGCCATGGCAACAAAACGCCATGGTTACCATGGCAACACAACCCCATGGTTACCATGGACACAGAACCCCATGTTTCCTTTGGCAACCAAACCCCGTGGTTGCCATGGCAACCCAACCCCGTGGATGCCATGGCAACCCAACCCCATGGTTCCCATGGCAACAAAACGCCATGGTTACCATGGCAACACAACCCCATGGTTACCATGGCAACCAAACTCCGTGGTTGCCATGGCAACTAAACGCCATGGTTACCATGGCAAAACAACGCCATGGTTACCATGGACACAGAACCCCAAGATTGCCATGGCAACCAAACCCCGTGGTTGCCATGGCAACCCAACCCCGTGGATGCCATGGCAACCCAACCCCATGGTTGCCATGGCAACCCAACCCCATGGTTGCCATGGCAACACAACCCCATGGTTGCCATGGCAACCCAACCCCATGGTTCCCATGACAACACAACCCCATGGTTGCCATGGTAACCCAACCCCATGGTTACCATGGACACAGAACCCCATGGTTTCCATGGCAACCAAACCCCGTGGTTGCCATGGCAACCCAACCCCGTGGATGCCATGGCAACCCAACCCCATGGTTCCCATGGCAACACAACCCCATGGTTGCCATGGCAACCCAACCCCATGGTTACCATGGCAACAGAACCCCATAGTTGCCATGGAAACTAAACGCCATGGTTACCATGGCAACACAACCCCATGTTTGCCATGGCAAACCAACCCCATGGTTACCATGGCAACACAACCCCATGGTTGCCATGGCAACCCAACCCCATGGTTACCATGGCAAACAACCCCGTGGTTACCATGGCAACCAAACTCCGTGGTTGCCATGGCAACGAAACGCCATGGTTACCATGGCAACACAACGCCATGGTTACCATGGCAACCCAACCCCATGGTTGCCATGGCAACAGAACCCCGTGGATGCCATGGCAACACAACCCCATGGTTACCATGGCAACAGAACCCCATAATTGCCATGGCAACTAAACGCCATGGTTACCATGGCAACACAACCCCATGGTTACCATGGCAACCAAACTCCGTGGTTGCCATGGCAACTAAACGCCATGGTTACCATGGCAACACAACGCCATGGTTACCATGGACACAGAACACCATGGTTGCCATGGCAGCCAAACCCCGTGGTTGCCATGGCAACCCAACCCCGTGGATGCCATGGCAACCCAACCCCATGGTTCCCATGGCAACACAACCCCATGGTTGCCATGGCAACCCAACCCCATGGTTACCATGGCAACAGAACCCCATAGTTGCCATGGCAACTAAACGCCATGGTTACCATGGCAACGCAACCCCATGGTTGCCATGGCAACCAAACTCCGTGGTTGCCATGGCAACTAAACGCCATGGTTACCATGGCAACACAACGCCATGGTTACCATGGACACAGAACCCCATGGTTGCCATGGCAACCAAACCCCGTGGTTGCCATGGCAACCCAACCCCGTGGATGCCATGGCAACCCAACCCCATGGTTCCCATGGCAACACAACCCCATGGTTGCCATGGCAACCCAACCCCATGGTTACCATGGCAACAGAACCCCATAGTTGCCATGGCAACCCAACCCCAAGGTTCCCATGGCAACACAAACCCATTGTTGCCATGGCAACCCAACCCCATGGTTACAATGGCAACAGAACCCCATAGTTGCCATGGCAACTAAACGCCATGGTTACCATGGCAACACAACCCCATGGTTGCCATGGCAACAGAACCCGATAGTTGCCATGGCAACAAAACGCCATGGTTACCATGGCAACACAACCCCATGGTTACCATGGACACAGAAGCCCATGGTTGCCATGGCAACCCAACCCCGTGGATGCCATGGCAACCCAACCCCATGGTTCCCATGGCAACACAACCCCATGGTTGCCATGGCAACCCAACCCCATGGTTACCATGGCAACAGAACCCCATAGTTGCCATGGCAACTAAACGCCATGGTTACCATGGCAAGCCAACCCCATGGTTGCCATGGCAACCCAACCCCATGGTTACCATGGCAACACAACCCCATGGTTGCCAAGGCAACCCAACCCCATGGTTACCATGGCAACCAAACCCCGTGGTTACCATGGCAACCAAACTCCGTGGTTGCCATGGCAACTAAACGCCATGGTTACCATGGCAACACAACGCCATGGTTACCATGGCAACCCAACCCCATGGTTGCCATGGCAACCCAACCCCGTGGATGCCATGGCAACCCAACCCCATGATTACCATGGCAACAGAACCCCATAGCTGCCATGGCAACTAAACGCCATGGTTACCATGGCAACCCAACCCCATGGTTGCCATGGCAACCCAACCCCATGGTTACCATGGCAACACAACCCCATGGTTGCCAAGGCAACCCAACCCCATGGTTGCCATGGCAACCCAACCCCATGGTTGCCATGGCAACACAACCCCATGGTTGCCATGGCAACCCAACCCCATGGTTCCCATGACAACACAACCCCATGGTTGCCATGGTAACCCAACCCCATGGTTACCATGGACACAGAACCCCATGGTTGCCATGGCAACCAAACCCCATGGTTGCCATGGCAACCCAACCCCATGGTTGCCATGGCAACACAACCCCATGGTTGCCAAGGCAACCCAACCCTATGGTTGCCATGGCAACCCAACCCCATGGTTGCCATGGCAACACAACCCCATGGTTGCCATGGCAACCCAACCCCATGGTTCCCATGACAACACAACCCCATGGTTGCCATGGTAACCCAACCCCATGGTTACCATGGACACAGAACCCCATGGTTGCCATGGCAACCAAACCCCATGGTTGCCATGGCAACCCAACCCCATGGTTGCCATGGCAACACAACCCCATGGTTGCCAAGGCAACCCAACCCCATGGTTGCCATGGCAACCCAACCCCATGGTTGCCATGGCAACACAACCCCATGGTTGCCAAGGCAACCCAACCCCATGGTTGCCATGGCAACCCAACCCCATGGTTCCCATGGCAACACAACCCCATGGTTGCCATGGCAACCCAACCCCATGGTTACCATGGCAACAGAACCCCATAGTTGCCATGGCAACCCAACCCCAAGGTTCCCATGGCAACACAACCCCATTGTTGCCATGGCAACCCAACCCCATGGTTACAATGGCAACAGAACCCCATAGTTGCCATGGCAACTAAACGCCATGGTTACCATGGCAACACAACCCCATGGTTGCCATGGCAACAGAACCCGATAGTTGCCATGGCAACAAAACGCCATGGTTACCATGGCAACACAACCCCATGGTTACCATGGACACAGAACCCCATGGTTGCCATGGCAACCCAACCCCGTGGATGCCATGGCAACCCAACCCCATGGTTCCCATGGCAACACAACCCCATGGTTGCCATGGCAACCCAACCCCATGGTTACCATGGCAACAGAACCCCATAGTTGCCATGGCAACTAAACGCCATGGTTACCATGGCAAGCCAACCCCATGGTTGCCATGGCAACCCAACCCCATGGTTACCATGGCAACACAACCCCATGGTTGCCAAGGCAACCCAACCCCATGGTTACCATGGCAACCAAACCCCGTGGTTACCATGGCAACCAAACTCCGTGGTTGCCATGGCAACTAAACGCCATGGTTACCATGGCAACACAACGCCATGGTTACCATGGCAACCCAACCCCATGGTTGCCATGGCAACCCAACCCCGTGGATGCCATGGCAACCCAACCCCATGATTACCATGGCAACAGAACCCCATAGCTGCCATGGCAACTAAACGCCATGGTTACCATGGCAACCCAACCCCATGGTTGCCATGGCAACCCAACCCCATGGTTACCATGGCAACACAACCCCATGGTTGCCAAGGCAACCCAACCCCATGGTTGCCATGGCAACCCAACCCCATGGTTGCCATGGCAACACAACCCCATGGTTGCCATGGCAACCCAACCCCATGGTTCCCATGACAACACAACCCCATGGTTGCCATGGTAACCCAACCCCATGGTTACCATGGACACAGAACCCCATGGTTGCCATGGCAACCAAACCCCATGGTTGCCATGGCAACCCAACCCCATGGTTGCCATGTCAACACAACCCCATGGTTGCCAAGGCAACCCAACCCCATGGTTGCCATGGCAACCCAACCCCATGGTTGCCATGGCAACACAACCCCATGGTTGCCATGGCAACCCAACCCCATGGTTCCCATGACAACACAACCCCATGGTTGCCATGGTAACCCAACCCCATGGTTACCATGGACACAGAACCCCATGGTTGCCATGGCAACCAAACCCCGTGGTTGCCATGGCAACCCAACCCCGTGGATGCCATGGCAACCCAACCCCATGGTTCCCATGGCAACACAACCCCATGGTTGCCATGGCAACCCAACCCCATGGTTACCATGGCAACAGAACCCTATAGTTGCCATGGAAACTAAACGCCATGGTTACCATGGCAACACAACCCCATGTTTGCCATGGCAAACCAACCCCATGGTTACCATGGCAACACAACCCCATGGTTGCCATGGCAACCCAACCCCATGGTTACCATGGCAAACAACCCCGTGGTTACCATGGCAACCAAACTCCGTGGTTGCCATGGCAACGAAACGCCATGGTTACCATGGCAACACAACGCCATGGTTACCATGGCAACCCAACCCCATGGTTGCCATGGCAACAGAACCCCGTGGATGCCATGGCAACACAACCCCATGGTTACCATGGCAACAGAACCCCATAGTTGCCATGGGAACTAAACGCCATGGTTACCATGGCAACACAACCCCATGGTTACCATGGCAACCAAACTCCGTGGTTGCCATGGCAACTAAACGCCATGGTTACCATGGCAACACAACGCCATGGTTACCATGGACACAGAACACCATGGTTGCCATGGCAGCCAAACCCCGTGGTTGCCATGGCAACCCAACCCCGTGGATGCCATGGCAACCCAACCCCATGGTTCCCATGGCAACACAACCCCATGGTTGCCATGGCAACCCAACCCCATGGTTACCATGGCAACAGAACCCCATAGTTGCCATGGCAACTAAACGCCATGGTTACCATGGCAACACAACCCCATGGTTGCCATGGCAACCAAACTCCGTGGTTGCCATGGCAACTAAACGCCATGGTTACCATGGCAACACAACCCCATGGTTGCCATGGCAACAGAACCCGATAGTTGCCATGGCAACAAAACGCCATGGTTACCATGGCAACACAACCCCATGGTTACCATGGACACAGAACCCCATGGTTGCCATGGCAACCCAACCCCGTGGATGCCATGGCAACCCAACCCCATGGTTCCCATGGCAACACAACCCCATGGTTGCCATGGCAACCCAACCCCATGGTTACCATGGCAACAGAACCCCATAGTTGCCATGGCAACTAAACGCCATGGTTACCATGGCAACCCAACCCCATGGTTGCCATGGCAACCCAACCCCATGGTTACCATGGTAACACAACCCCATGGTTGCCAAGGCAACCCAAACCCATGGTTACCATGGCAACCAAACCCCGTGGTTACCATGGCAACCAAACTCCGTGGTTGCCATGGCAACTAAACGCCATGGTTACCATGGCAACACAACGCCATGGTTACCATGGCAACCCAACCCCATGGTTGCCATGGCAACCCAACCCCGTGGATGCCATGGCAACCCAACCCCATGATTACCATGGCAACAGAACCCCATAGCTGCCATGGCAACTAAACGCCATGGTTACCTTGGCAACACAACCCCATGGTTACCATGGACACAGAACCCCATGGTTGCCATGGCAACCAAACCCCGTGGATGCCATGGCAACCCAACCCCATGGTTCCCATGGCAACACAACCCCATGGTTGCCATGGCAACCCGACCCCATGGTTACCATGGCAACAGAACCCCATAGTTGCCATGGCAACTAAACGCCATGGTTACCATGGCAACACAACCCCATGGTTACCATGGCAACCAAACCCCGTGGTTGCCATGGCAACTAAACGCCATGGTTACCATGGCAACACAACGCCATGGTTACCATGGACACAGAACCCCATGGTTGCCATGGCAACCAAACCCCGTGGTTGCCATGGCAACCCAACCCCGTGGATGCCATGGCAACCCAACCCCATGGTTCCCATGGCAACACAACCCCATGGTTGCCATGGCAACCCAACCCCATGGTTACCATGGCAACAGAACCCCATAGTTGCCATGGCAACTAAACGCCATGGTTACCATGGCAACACAACCCCATGGTTGCCATGGCAACCCAACCCCATGGTTACCATGGCAACACAACCCCATGGTTGCCATGGCAACCCAACCCCATGGTTACCATGGCAACCAAACCCCGTGGTTACCATGGCAACCAAACTCCGTGGTTGCCATGGCAACTAAACGCCATGGTTACCATGGTAACACAACCCCATGGTTGCCATGGCAACCCAACCTCATGGTTACCATGGCAACACAACCCCATGGTTGCCATGGCAACCCAAAGCCATGGTTGCCATGGAAACCCAACCCCATGGTTACCATGGCAACCAAACCCCGTGGTTGCCATGGAAACACTACCCCATGGTTGCCATGGCAACCCAACCCAATGGTTGCCATGGCAACCCAACCCCATGGTTACCATGGCAACACAACGCCATGGTTACCACGGACACAGAACACCATGGTTGCCATGGCAACCAAAACCCGTGGTTGCCATGGCAACCCAACCCCGTGGATGCCATGGGAACCCAACCCCATTGTTCCCATGACAACACAACCCCATGGTTGCCATGGCAACCCAACCCCATGGTTCCCATGGCAACAGAACCCCATAGTTGCCATGGCAACTAAACGCCATGGTTACCATGGCAACACAACCCCATGGTTACCATGGCAACCAAACTCCGTGGTTGCCATGGCAACTAAACGCCATGGTTACCATGGCAACACAACGCCATGGTTACCATGGACACAGAACCCCATGGTTGCCATGGCAACCAAACACCGTGGTTGCCATGGCTACCCAACACCGTGGATGCCATGGCAACCCAACCCCATGGTTCCCATGGCAACACAACCCCATGGTTGCCATGGCAACCCAACCCCATGGTTCCCATGGCAACAGAACCCCATAGTTGCCATGGCAAGTAAACGCCATGGTTACCATGGCAACACAACCCCATGGTTCCCATGGCAACCCAACCCCATGGTTACCATGGCAACACAACCCCATGGTTGCCATGGCAACCCAACCCCATGGTTACCATGGCAACCAAACCCCGTGGTTACCATGGCAACCAAACTCCGTGGTTGCCATGGCAACTAAACGCCATGGTTACCATGGCAACAGAACGCCATGGTTACCATGGCAACCCAACCCCATGGTTGCCATGGCAACCCAACCCCGTGGATGCCATGGCAACCCAACCCCATGGTTACCATGGCAACAGAACCCCATAGTTGCCATGGCAACTAAACGCCATGGTTACCATGGCAACACAACCCCATGGTTACCATGGACACAGAACCCCATGGTTGCCATGGCAACTAAACGCCATGGTTACCATGGCAACACAACGCCATGGTTACCATGGTTACAGAACACCATGGTTGCCATGGCAACCAAACCCCATGGTTGCCATGGCAACCCAACCCCATGGTTACCATGGCAACCAAACCCCGTGGTTACCATGGCAACCAAACTCCGTGGTTGCCATGGAAACACTACCCCATGGTTGCCATGGCAACCCAACCCCATGGTTACCATGGCAACCAAACACCGTGGTTGCCATGGAAACACTACCCCATGGTTGCCATGGCAACCCAACCCCATGGTTGCCATGGCAACCCAACCCCATGGTTACCATGGCAAAACAACGCCATGGTTACCATGGACACAGAACACCATGGTTGCCATGGCAACCAAACCCCGTGGTTGCCATGGCAACCCAACCCCGTGGATGCCATGGCAACCCAACCCCATTGTTCCCATGGCAACACAACCCCATGGTTGCCATGACAACCCAACCCCATGGTTACCATGGCAACAGAACCCCATAGTTGCCATGGCAACTAAACGCCATGGTTACCATGGCAACACAACCCCATGCTTACCATGGCAACCAAACTCCGTGGTTGCCATGGCAACTAAACGCCATGGTTACCATGGCAAAACAACGCCATGGTTACCATGGACACAGAACCCCAAGATTGCCATGGCAACCAAACCCCGTGGTTGCCATGGCAACCCAACCCCGTGGATGCCATGGCAACCCAACCCCATGGTTGCCATGGCAACCCAACCCCATGGTTGCCATGGCAACACAACCCCGTGGTTGCCATGGCAACCCAACCCCATGGTTCCCATGACAACACAACCCCATGGTTGCCATGGTAACCCAACCCCATGGTTACCATGGACACAGAACCCCATGGTTCCCATGGCAACACAACCCCATGGTTGCCATGGCAACCCAACCCCATGGTTACCTTGGCAACAGAACCCCATAGTTGCCATGGAAACTAAACGGCATGGTTACCATGGCAACACAACCCCATGTTTGCCATGGCAACCCAACCCCATGGTTACCATGGCAACACAACCCCATGGTTGCCATGGCAACCCAACCCCATGGTTACCATGGCAAACAACCCCGTGGTTACCATGGCAACCAAACTCCGTGGTTGCCATGGCAACGAAACGCCATGGTTACCATGGCAACACAACGCCATGGTTACCATGGCAACCCAACCCCATGGTTGCCATGGCAACAGAACCCCGTGGATGCCATGGCAACACAACCCCATGGTTACCATGGCAACAGAACCCCATAGTTGCCATGGCAACTAAACGCCATGGTTACCATGGCAACACAACCCCATGGTTACCATGGCAACCAAACTCCGTGGTTGCCATGGCAACTAAACGCCATTGTTACCATGGCAACACAACGCCATGGTTACCATGGACACAGAACCCCATGGTTGCCATGGCAACCAAACCCCGTGGTTGCCATGGCAACCCAACCCCGTGGATGCCATGGCAACCCAACCCCATGGTTCCCATGGCAACACAACCCCATGGTTGCCATGGCAACCCAACCCCATGGTTACCATGGCAACAGAACCCCATAGTTGCCATGGCAACTAAACGCCATGGTTACCATGGCAACACAACCCCATGGTTGCCATGGCAACCAAACTCCGTGGTTGCCATGGCAACTAAACGCCATGGTTACCATGGCAACACAACCCCATGGTTACCATGGACACAGAACCCCATGGTTGCATGGCAACCAAACCCCGTGGTTGCCATGGCAACCCAACCCCGTGGATGCCATGGCAACCCAACCCCATGGTTCCCATGGCAACACAACCCCATGGTTGCCATGGCAACCCAACCCCATGGTTACCATGGCAACAGAACCCCATAGTTGCCATGGCAACCCAACCCCATGGTTCCCATGGCAACACAACCCCATTGTTGCCATGGCAACCCAACCCCATGGTTACAATGGCAACAGAACCCCATAGTTGCCATGGCAACAAAACGCCATGGTTACCATGGCAACACAACCCCATGGTTGCCATGGCAACAGAACCCGATAGTTGCCATGGCAACAAAATGCCATGGTTACCATGGCAACACAACCCCATGGTTCCCATGGACACAGAACCCCATGGTTGCCATGGCAACCCAACCCCATGGTTACCATGGCAACAGAACCCCATAGTTGCCATGGCAACTAAACGCCATGGTTACCATGGCAACCCAACCCCATGGTTGCCATGGCAACCCAACCCCATGGTTACCATGGCAACACAACCCCATGGTTGCCAAGGCAACCCAACCCCATGGTTACCATGGCAACCAAACCCCGTGGTTACCATGGCAACCAAACTCCGTGGTTGCCATGGCAACTAAACGCCATGGTTACCATGGCAACACAACGCCATGGTTGCCATGGCAACCCAACCCCGTGGATGCCATGGCAACCCAACCCCATGGTTACCATGGCAACAGAACCCCATAGTTGCCATGGCAACTAAACGCCATGGTTACCATGGCAACCAAACCCCGTGGATGCCATGGCAACACAACCCCGTGGATGCCATGGCATCCCAACCCCATGGTTCCCATGGCAACACAACCCTATGGTTGCCATGGCAACCCAACCCCATGGTTACCATGGCAACAGAACCCCATAGTTGCCATGGCAACACAACGCCATGGTTACCATGGACGCAGAACACCATGGTTGCCATGGCAACCAAACCCCGTGGTTGCCATGGCAACCAAACCCCGTGGTTGCCATGGCAACCCAACCCCGTGGATGCCATGGCAACCCAACCCCATGGTTCCCATGGCAACACAACCCCATGGTTGCCATGGCAACCCAACCCCATGGTTACCATGGCAACAGAACCCCATAGTTGCCATGGCAACTAAACGCCATGGTTACCATGGCAACACAACCCCATGGTTGCCATGGCAACCCAACCCCATGGTTACCATGGCAACACAACCCCATGGTTGCCATGGCAACCCAACCCCATGGTTACCATGGCAACCAAACCCCGTGGTTACCATGGCAACCAAACTCCGTGGTTGCCATGGAAACACTACCCCATGGTTGCCATGGCAACCCAACCCCATGGTTACCATGGCAACCAAACCCCGTGGTTGCCATGGAAACACTACCCCATGGTTGCCATGGCAACCCAACCCCATGGTTGCCATGGCAACCCAACCCCATGGTTACCATGGCAAAACAACGCCATGGTTACCATGGACACAGAACCCCATGGTTGCCATGGCAACCAAACCCCGTGGTTGCCATGGCAACCCAACCCCGTGGATGCCATGGCAACCCAACCCCATTGTTCCCATGGCAACACAACCCCATGGTTGCCATGGCAACCCAACCCCATGGTTACCATGGCAACAGAACCCCATAGTTGCCATGGCAACTAAACGCCATGGTTACCATGGCAACACAACCCCATGGTTACCATGGCAACCAAACTCCGTGGTTGCCATGGCAACTAAACGCCATGGTTACCATGGCAACACAACGCCATGGTTACCATGGACACAGAACCCCATAGTTGCCATGGCAACCAAACACCGTGGTTGCCATGGCAACCCAACCCCGTGGATGCCATGGCAACCCAACCCCATGGTTCCCATGGCAACACAACCCCATGGTTGCCATGGCAACCCAACCCCATGGTTACCATGGCAACAGAACCCCATAGTTGCCATGGCAACTAAACGCCATGGTTACCATGGCAACACAACCCCATGGTTGCCATGGCAACCAAACTCCGTGGTTGCCATGGCAACTAAACGCCATGGTTACCATGGCAACACAACCCCATGGTTACCATGGACACAGAACCCCATGGATGCCATGGCAACCAAACCCCGTGGTTGCCATGGCAACCCAACCCCGTGGATGCCATGGCAACCCAACCCCATGGTTCCCATGGCAACACAACCCCATGGTTGCCATGGCAACCCAACCCCATGGTTACCATGGCAACAGAACCCCATAGTTGCCATGGCAACCCAACCCCATGGTTCCCATGGCAACACAACACCATTGTTGCCATGGCAACCCAACCCCATGGTTACAATGGCAACAGAACCCCATAGTTGCCATGGCAACTAAACGCCATGGTTACCATGGCAACACAACCCCATGGTTGCCATGGCAACAGAACCCGATAGTTGCCATGGCAACACAACCCCATGGTTACCATGGCAACACAACCCCATGGTTACCATGGACACAGAACCCCATGGTTGCCATGGCAACCCAACCCCATGGTTACCATGGCAACAGAACCCCATAGTTGCCATGGCAACTAAACGCCATGGTTACCATGGCAACCCAACCCCATGGTTGCCATGGCAACCCAACCCCATGGTTACCATGGCAACACAACCCCATGGTTGCCAAGGCAACCCAACCCCATGGTTACCATGGCAACCAAACCCCGTGGTTACCATGGCAACCAAACTCCGTGGTTGCCATGGCAACTAAACGCCATGGTTACCATGGCAACACAACGCCATGGTTACCATGGCAACCCAACCCCATGGTTGCCATGGCAACCCAACCCCGTGGATGCCATGGCAACCCAACCCCATGGTTACCATGGCAACAGAACCCCATAGTTGCCATGGCAACTAAACGCCATGGTTACCATGGCAACACAACCCCATGGTTACCATGGACACAGAACCCCATGGTTGCCATGGCAACCAAACCCCGTGGATGCCATGGCAACCCAACCCCGTGGATGCCATGGCATCCCAACCCCATGGTTCCCATGGCAACACAACCCTATGGTTGCCATGGCAACCCAACCCCATGGTTACCATGGCAACAGAACCCCATAGTTGCCATGGCAACACAACGCCATGGTTACCATGGACGCAGAACCCCATGGTTGCCATGGCAACCAAACCCCGTGGTTGCCATGGCAACCAAACCCCGTGGTTGCCATGGCAACCCAACCCCGTGGATGCCATGGCAACCCAACCCCATGGTTCCCATGGCAACACAACCCCATGGTTGCCATGGCAACAGAACCCCATGGTTACCATGGCAACAGAACCCCATAGTTGCCATGGCAACTAAACGCCATGGTTACCATGGCAACACAACCCCATGGTTGCCATGGCAACCCAACCCCATGGTTACCATGGCAACACAACCCCATGGTTGCCATGGCAACCCAACCCCATGGTTACCATGGCAACCAAACCCCGTGGTTACCATGGCAACCAAACTCCGTGGTTGCCATGGAAACACTACCCCATGGTTGCCATGGCAACCCAACCCCATGGTTACCATGGCAACCAAACCCCGTGGTTGCCATGGAAACACTACCCCATGGTTGCCATGGCAACCCAACCCCATGGTTGCCATGGCAACCCAACCCCATGGTTACCATGGCAAAACAACGCCATGGTTACCATGGACACAGAACCCCATGGTTGCCATGGCAACCAAACCCCGTGGTTGCCATGGCAACCCAACCCCGTGGATGCCATGGCAACCCAACCCCATTGTTCCCATGGCAACACAACCCGATGGTTGCCATGGCAACCCAACCCCATTGTTACCATGGCAACAGAACCCCATAGTTGCCATGGCAACTAAACGCCATGGTTACCATGGCAACACAACCCCATGGTTACCATGGCAACCAAACTCCGTGGTTGCCATGGCAACTAAACGCCATGGTTACCATGGTAACACAACGCCATGGTTACCATGGACACAGAACCCCATGGTTGCCATGGCAACCAAACACCGTGGTTGCCATGGCAACCCAACCCCGTGGAAGCCATGGCAACCCAACCCCATGGTTCCCATGGCAACACAACCCCATGGTTGCCATGGCAACACAACCCCATGGTTACCATGGCAACACAACCCCATGGTTGCCATGGCAACCCAACCCCATGGTTACCATGGCAACCAAAGCCCGTGGTTACCATGGCAATCAAACTCCGTGGTTGCCATGGCAACTAAACGCCATGGTTGCCATGGCAACACAACCCCATGGTTGCCATGGCAACCCAACCCCATGGTTACCATGGCAACACAACCCCATGGTTGCCATGGTAACCCAACGCCATGATTGCCATGGCAACCCAACCCCATGGTTACCATGGCAACCAAACCCCGTGGTTGCCATGGAAACACTACCCCATGGTTGTCATGGCAACAGAACCCCATAGTTGCCATGGCAACAAAACGGCATGGTTACCATGGCAACACAACCCCATGGTTACCATGGACACAGAACCCCATGGTTGCCATGGCAACAAAACCCCGTGGTTGCCATGGCAACCCAACCCTGTGGATGCCATGGCAACCCAACCCCATGGTTCCCATGGCAACACAACCCCATGGTTGCCATGGCAACCCAACCCCATGGTTACTATGGCAACAGAACCCCATAGTTGCCATGGAAACTAAACGCCATGGTTACCATGGCAACACAACCCCATGGTTGCCATGGCAACCCAACCCCATGGTTACCATGGCAACACAACCCCATGGTTGCCATGGCAACCCAACCCCATGGTTACCATGGCAACCAAACCCCGTGGTTGCCATGGAAACACTACCCCATGGTTGCCATGGCAAGAGAACCCCATAGTTGCCATGGCAACAAAACGCCATGGTTACCATGGCAACACAACCCCATGGTTACCATGGACACAGAACCCCATGGTTCCCTTGGCAACCAAACCCCGTGGTTGCCATGGCAACCCAACCCCGTGGATGCCATGGCAACCCAACCCCATGGTTCCCATGGCAACACAACCCCATGGTTGCCATGGCAACCCAACCCCATGGTTACCATGGCAACAGAACCCCATAGTTGCCATGGCAACTAAACGCCATGGTTACCATGGCAACACAACCCCATGGTTGTCATGGCAACCCAACCCCATCGTTACCATGGCAACCAAACCCCGTGGTTACCATGGCAAGCAAACTCCGTGGTTGCCATGGCAACTAAACGCCATGGTTACCATGGCAACACAACGCCATGGTTACCATGGCAACCCAACCCCATGGTTGCCATGGCAACCCAACCCCGTGGATGCCATGGCAACCCAACCCCATGGTTACCATGGCAACAGAACCCCATAGTTGCCATGGCAACTAAAAGCCATGGTTACCATGGCAACACAACGCCATTGTTACCATGGACACAGAACCCCATGGTTGCCATGGCAACCAAACCCCGTGGTTGCCATGGCAACCCAACCCCGTGGATGCCATGGCAACCCAACCCCATGGTTCCCATGGCAACACAACCCCATGGTTGCCATGGCAACCCAACCCCATGGTTACCATGGCAACAGAACCCCATAGTTGCCATGGCAACTAAACGCCATGGTTACCATGGCAACACAACCCCATGGTTACCATGGCAACCAAACTCCGTGGTTGCCATGGCAACCAAACGCCGTGGTTGCCATGGCAACCCAACCCCGTGGATGCCATGGCAACCCAACCCTATGGTTCCCATGGCAACACAACACCATGGTTGCCATGGCAACCCAACCCCATGGTTACCATGGCAACAGAACCCAAAAGTTGCCATGGCAACTAAACGCCATGGTTACCATGGCAACACAACCCCATGGTTGCCATGGCAACCCAACCCCATGGTTACCATGGCAACACAACCCCATGGTTGCCATGGCAACCCAACCCCATGGTTACCATGGCAACCAAACCCGTGGTTACCATGGCAACCAAACTCCGTGGTTGCCATGGCAACTAAACGCCATGGTTACCATGGCAACACAACCCCATGGTTGCCATGGCAACCCAACCCCATGGTTACCATGGCAACACAACCCCATGGTTGCCATGGCAACCCAACCCCATGGTTACCATGGCAACCAAAACCCCGTGGTTGCCATGGAAACACTACCCCATGGTTGCCATGGCAACAGAACCCCATAGTTGCCATGGCAACAAAAGGCCATGGTTACCATGGCAACACAACGCCATGGTTACCATGGACACAGAACCCCATGGTTGCCATGGCATCCAAACCCCGTGGTTGCTATGGCAACCCAACCCCGTGGATGCCATGGCAACCCAACCCCATGGTTCCCATGGCAACACAACCCCATGGTTGCCATGGCAACCCAACCCCATGGTTACCATGGCAACAGAACCCCATGGTTGCCATGGCAACTAAACGCCATGGTTACCATGGCAACACAACCCCATGGTTACCATGGCAACCAAACTCCGTGGTTGCCATGGCAACTAAACGCCATGGTTACCATGGCAACACAACGCCATGGTTACCATGGACACAGAACCCCAAGATTGCCATGGCAACCAAACCCCGTGGTTGCCATGGCAACCCAACCCCGTGGATGCCATGGCAACCCAACCCCATGGTTCCCATGGCAACACAACCCCATGGTTGCCATGGCAACCCAACCCCATGGTTACCATGGCAACAGAACCCCATAGTTGCCATGGCAACTAAACGCCATGGTTACCATGGCAACACAACCCCATGGTTGCCATGGCAACCCAACCCCATGGTTACCATGGCAACACAACCCCATGGTTGCCATGGCAACCCAACCCCATGGTTACCATGGCAACCAAACCCCGTGGTTACCATGGCAACCAAACTCCGTGGTTGCCATGGCAACTAAACGCCATGGTTACCATGGCAACACAACCCCATGGTTACCATGGCAACCCAACCTCATGGTTACCATGGCAACACAACCCCATGGTTGCCATGGCAACCCAAACCCATGGTTGCCATGGAAACCCAACCCCATGGTTACCATGGCAACCAAACCCCGTGGTTGCCATGGAAACACTACCCCATGGTTGCCATGGCAACCCAACCCCATGGTTGCCATGGCAACCCAACCCCATGGTTACCATGGCAACACTACGCCATGGTTACCATGGACACAGAACACTTTGGTTGCCATGGCAACCAAACCCCGTGGTTGCCATGGCAACCCAACCCCGTGGATGCCATGGCAACCCAACCCCATTGTTCCCATGGCAACTAAACGCCAAGGTTACCATGGCAACCCAACCCCATGGTTACCATGGCAACCAAACCCCGTGGTTACCATGGCAATCAAACTCCGTGGTTGCCATGGCAACTAAACGCCATGGTTGCCATGGCAACACAACCCCATGGTTGCCATGGCAACCCAACCCCATGGTTACCATGGCAACACAACCCCATGGTTGCCATGGTAACCCAACACCATGGTTGCCATGGCAACCCAACCCCATGGTTACCATGGCAACCAAACCCCGTGGTTGCCATGGAAACACTACCCCATGGTTGCCATGGCAACAGAACCCCATAGTTGCCATGGCAACAAAACGCCATGGTTACCATGGCAACACAACCCCATGGTTACCATGGACACAGAACCTCATGGTTGCCATGGCAACCCAATCCCGTGGATGCCATGGCAACCCAACCCCATGGTTACCATGGCAACAGAACCCCATAGTTGCCATAGCAACTAAACGCCATGGTTACCATGGCAACACAACCCCATGGTTACCATGGCAACCAAACTCCGTGGTTGCCATGGCAACTAAACGCCATGGTTACCATGGCAACACAACGCCATGGTTACCATGGCAACACAGAACCCCATGGTTGCCATGGCAACCAAACCCCGTGGTTGCCATGGCAACCCAACCCCGTGGATGCCATGGCAACCCAACCCCATGGTTCCCATGGCAACACAACCCCATGGTTGCCATGGCAACCCAACCCCATGGTTGCCATGGCAACCCAACCCCATGGTTCCCATGGCAACACAACCCCATGGTTGCCATTGCAACCCAACCCCATGGTTACCATGGCAACACAACCCCATGGTTGCCATGGCAACTAAACGCCATGGTTACCATGGCAACACAACGCCATGGTTACCATGGCAACACAACCCCATGGTTGCCATGGCAACCCAACCCCGTGGATGCCATGGGAAACAGAACCCCATGGTTGCCATGGCAACAGAACCCCATAGTTGCCATGGCAACTAAACGCCATGGTTACCATGGCAACACAACCCCATGGTTACCATGGCAACCAAACTCCGTGGTTGCCATGGCAACTAAACGCCATGGTTACCATGGCAACACAACCCCATGGTTACCATGGACACAGAACCCCATGGTTGCCATGGCAACCAAGCCCCGTGGTTGCCATGGCAACCCAACCCCGTGGATGCCATGGCAACCCAACCCCATGGTTCCCATGGCAACACAACCCCATGGTTGCCATGGCAACCCAACCCCATGGTTACCATGGCAACAGAACCCCATAGTTGCCATGGCAACTAAACGCCATGGTTACCATGGCAACACAACCCCATGGTTACCATGGCAACCAAACTGCGTGGTTGCCATGGCAACTAAACGCCATGGTTACCATGGCAACACAACGCCATGGTTACCATGGACACAGAACCCTATGGTTGCCATGGCAACCAAACCCCGTGGTTGCCATGGCAACCCAACCCCTTGGATGCCTTGGCAACCCAACCCCACGGTTCCCATGGCAACACAACCCCATGGTTGCCATGGCAACCCAACCCCATGGTTACCATGGCAACAGAACCCCATAGTTGCCATGGGAACTAAACGCCATGGTTACCATGGCAACACAACCCCATGGTTACCATGGCAACCAAACTCCGTGGTTGCCATGGCAACTAAACGCCATGGTTACCATGGCAACACAACGCCATGGTTACCATGGACACAGAACCCCATGGTTGCCATGGCAACCAAACCCCGTGGTTGCCATGGCAACCCAACCCCGTGGATGCCATGGCAACCCAACCCCATGGTTCCCATGGCAACACAACCCCATGGTTGCCATGGCAACCCAACCCCATGGTTCCCATGGCAACAGAACCCCATAGTTGCCATGGCAACTAAACGCCATGGTTACCATGGCAACACAACCCCATGGTTGCCATGGCAACCCAACCCCATGGTTACCATGGCAACACAACCCCATGGTTGCCATGGCAACCCAACCCCATGGTTACCATGGCAACCAAACCCCATGGTTACCATGGCAACACAACCGCATGGTTGCCATGGCAACCCAACCCCATGGTTACCATGGCAACCAAACCCCGTGGTTACCGTTGCAACCAAACTCCGTGGTTGCCATGGCAACTAAACGCCATGGTTACCATGGCAACACAACCCCAAGGTTGCCATGGCAACACAACCCCATGGTTACCATGGCAACACAACCCCATGGTTACCATGGTAACCAAACCCCGTGGTTGCCATGGAAACACTACCCCATGGTTGCCATGGCAACAGAACCCCATAGTTGCCATGGCAACAAAACGCCATGGTTACCATGGCAACACAACCCCATGGTTACCATGGACACAGAACCCCATGGTTGCCATGGCAACCAAACCCCGTGGTTGCCATGGCAACCCAACCCCGTGGATGCCATGGCAACCCAACCCCATGGTTACCATGGCAACACAACGCCATGGTTACCATGGACACAGAACCCCATGGTTGCCATGGCAACCAAACCCCGTGGTTGCGATGGCAACCCAACCCCATGGTTCCCATGGCAACACAACCCCATTGTTCCCATGGCAACACAACCCCATGGTTGCCACGGCAACCCAACCCCATGGTTACCATGGCAACAGAAACCCATAGTTGCCATGGCAACTGAACGCCATGGTTACCATGGCAACACAACCCCATGGTTACCATGGCAACCAAACTCCGTGGTTGCCATGGCAACTAAACGCCATGGTTACCATGGCAACACAACGCCATGGTTACCATGGACACAGAACCCCATGGTTGCCATGGCAACACAACCCCATGGTTACCAAGGCAACACAACCCCATGGTTACCATGGCAACCAAACCCCGTGGTTGCCATGGAAACACTACCCCATGGTTGCCATGGCAACAGAACCCCATAGTTACCATGGCAACAAAACGCCATGTTTACCATGGCAACACAACCCCATGGTTACCATGGACACAGAACCCCATGGTTGCCATGGCAACCAAACCCCGTGGTTGCCATGGCAACCCAACCCCGTGGATGCCATGGCAACCCAACCCCATGGTTCCCATGACAACACAACCCCATGGTTGCCATGGCAACCCAACCCCATGGTTACCATGGCAACAGAACCCCATAGTTGCCATAGCAACCAAACCCCGTGGTTGCCATGGCAACCCAACCCCATGGTTACCATGGCAACACAACCCCATGGTTCCCATGAGAACACAACCCCGTGGTTGCCATGGCAAGCCAACCCCATCGTTACCATGGCAACACTACCCCATGGTTGCCATGGAAACACTACCCCATGGTTGCCATGGCAACAGAACCCCATAGTTGCCATGGCAAGAAAACGCCATGGTTACCATGGCTACACAATCCCATGGTTACCATGGACACAGAACCCCATGGTTGCCATGGCAACCAAACCCCGTGGTTGCCATGGCAACCCAACCCCGTGGATGCCATGGCAACCCAACCCCATGGTTACCTTGGCAACACAACCCCATGGTTGCCATGGCAACCCAACCCCATGGTTACCATGGCAACAGAACCCCATAGTTGCCATGGCAACTAAACGCCATGGTTGCCATGGCAACACAACCCCATGGTTACCATGGCAAACAATCTCCGTTGTTGCCATGGCAACTAAACGCCATGGTTACCATGGCAACACAACCCCATTGTTACCATGGACACAGAACCCCATGGTTGCCATGGCTACCAAACTCCGTGGTTGCCATGGCAATCCAACCCCGTGGATGCCATGGCAACCCAACCCCATGGTTCCCATGGCAACACAACCCCATGGTTGCCATGGCAACCCAACCCCATGGTTACCATGGCAACAGAACCCCATAGTTGCCATGGCAACACAACGCCATGGTTACCATGGCAACACAACTCCATGGTTGCCATGGCAACCCAACCCCATGGTTACCATGGCAACACAACCCCATGGTTGCCATGGCAACCAAACCCCATGGTTGTCATGGCAACCCAACCCCATGGTTGCCATGGCAACCAAACTCCGTGGTTTGGTTGCCATGGTAACAGTATAAAAAGGACACAGTATAAAAAGGACACAGTATAAAAAGGACATGAAACTGTTGGAAAGTGTCCAGAGGAGGGCTACGAAGATGGTGAAAAGCCTGGAGGGGAAGACGTACGAGGAACGGCTGAGGTCACTGGGCCTGTTCAGCCTGGAGAAGAGGAGACTGAGGGGAGACCTCATCACAGTCTACAACTTCCTCGTAAGGGGGTGTCGAGAGGCAGGAGACCTTTTCTCCATTAACACTAGTGACAGGACCCGCGGGAACGGGGTTAAGCTGAGGCAGGGGAAATTTAGGCTGGACGTCAGGAGGGGGTTCTTCACAGAGAGGGTGGTTGCACACTGGAACAGGCTCCCCAGGGAAGTGGTCACTGCACCGAGCCTGGCTGAATTTAAGAAGAGATTGGACTGTGCACTTAGTCACATGGTCTGAACTTTTGGGTAGACCTGTGCGGTGTCAAGAGTTGGACTTGATGATCCTTAAGGGTCCCTTCCAACTCAGGATATTCTATGATTCTATGATTCTATGATTCTATGGTTGCCATGGAAACACTACCCCATGGTTGCCATGGCATCAGAACCCCATAGTTGCCATGGCAACAAAACGCCATGGTTACCATGGCAACACAACCCCATGGTTGCCATGGCAACCCAACCCCATGGTTACCATGGCAACCAAACCCCGTGGTTGCCATGGCAACCCAAGCCCGTGGATGCCATGGCAACCCAACCCCATGGTTCCCATGGCAACACAACCCCATGGTTGCCATGGCAACCCAACCCCATGGTTACCATGGCAACAGAACCCCATAGTTGCCATGGCAACTAAACGCCATGGTTACCATGGCAACACAACCCCATGGTTGCCATGGCAACCCAACCCCATGGTTACCATGGCAACACAACCCCATGGTTGCCATGGCAACCCAACCACATGGTTACCATGGCAACCCAACCCCATGGTTACCATGGCAACCAAACCCCGTGGTTGCCATGGCAACTAAACGCCATGGTTACCATGGCAACCCAACCCCATGGTTGCCATGGCAACAGAAAGCCATAGTTGCCATGGCAACCCAACCCCATGGTTACCATGGCAACACAGCCCCATGGTTGCCATGGCAACCCAACCCCATGGTTACCATGGCAACCAAACCCCGTGGTTGCCATGGCAACTAAACGCCATGGTTACCATGGCAACACAACCCCATGGTTGCCATGGCAACCCAACCCCATGGTTACCATAGCAACCAAACCCCGTGGTTGCCATGGCAAACAAACCCCATGGTTACCATGGCAACCAAACCCCGTGGTTGCCATGGAAACACTACCCCATGGTTGCCATGGCAACAGAACCCCATAGTTGCTATGGCAACAAAACGCCATGGTTACGATGGCAACACAACCCCATGGTTACCATGGACACACAACCCCATGGTTGCCATGGCAACCCAACCCCATGGTTACCATGGGAACCCAACCCCATGGTTGCCATGGCAACCCAACCCCATGGTTGCCATGGCAACCCAACCCCATGGTTACCATGGAAACCAAACCCCGTGGTTGCCATGGCAACTAAACGCCATGGTTCCCATGGAAACACAACCCCATGGTTGCCATGGCAACCCAACCCCGTGGTTGCCATGGCAACCCAACCCCATGGTTACCATGGCAACCCAACCCCATGGTTGCCATGGCAACCCAACCCCATGGTTCCCATGGCAACACAACCCCATAGTTGCCATGGCAACTAAACGCCATGGTTACCATGGCAACACAACCCCATGGTTGCCATGGCAACCAAACCCCGTGGTTGCCATGGCAACCCAACCCCGTGGATTCCATGGCAACCCAACCCCATGGTTCCCATGGCAACACAACCCCATGGTTGCCATGGCAACCCAACCCCATGGTTACCATGGCAACAGAACCCCATAGTTGCCATGGCAACTAAACGCCATGGTTACCATGGCAACACAACCCCATGGTTACCATGGACACAGAACCCCATGGTTGCCATGGCAGCCAAACCCCGTGGTTGCCATGGCAACACAACCCCGTGGATGCCATGGCAACCCAACACCATGGTTCCCATGGCAACACAACCAGATGGTTGCCATGGCAACCCAACCCCATGGTTACCATCGCAACAGAACCCCATAGTTGCCATGGCAACTAAACGCCATGGTTACCATGGCAACACAACCCCATGGTTGCCATGGCAACCCAACCCCATGGTTACCATGGGAACCCAACCCCATGGTTGCCATGGCAACCCAACCCCATGGTTGCCATGGCAACCCAACCCCATGGTTACCATGGCAACCAAACCCCGTGGTTGCCATGGAAACACTACCCCATGGTTGCCATGGCATCAGAACACCATAGTTGCCATGGCAACAAAACGCCATGGTTACCATGGCAACCCAACCCCATGGTTACCATGGACACAGAACCCCATGGTTGCCATGGCAACCAAACCCCGTGGTTGCCATGGCAACCCAACCCCGTGGTTACCATGGGAACCCAACCCCATGGTTGCCATGGCAACACAACCCCATGGTTACCATGGCAACCAAACCCCGTGGTTGCCATGGCAACGAAACGCCATGGTTACCATGGCAACAGAACCCCATAGTTGCCATGGCAACTAAACGCCATGGTTACCATGGCAACACAACCCCATGGTTGCCATGGCAACCCAACCGCATGGTTACCATGGCAACACAACCCCATGGTTGCCATGGCAACCCAACACCATGGTTGCCATGGCAACCCAACCCCATGGTTACCATGGCAACCAAACCCGGTGGTTGCCATGGAAACACTACCCCATGGTTGCCATGGCATCAGAAGCCCATAGTTGCCATGGCAACAAAACGCCATGGTTACCATGGCAACACAACCCCATGGTTACCATGGACACAGAACCCCATGGTTGCCATGGCAACCAAACCCCGTGGTTGCCATGGAAACACTACCCCATGGTTGCCATGGCATCAGAACACCATAGTTGCCATGGCAACAAAACGCCATGGTTACCATGGCAACACAACCCCATGGTTACCATGGACACAGAACCCCATGGTTGCCATGGCAACTAAACGCCATGGTTACCATGGCAACCCAACCCCATGGTTACCATGGCAACAGAACCCCATAGTTGCCATGGCAACTAAACGCCATGGTTACCATGGCAACACAACCCCATGGTTGCCATGGGAACCCAACCCCATGGTTACCATGGCAAACAAACCCCGTGGTTGCCATGGAAACACTACCCCATGGTTGCCATGGCAACAGAACCCCATAGTTGCCATGGCAACAAAACGCCATGGTTACCATGGCAACAAAACCACATGGTTACCATGGACACAGAACCCCATGGTTGCCATGGTAATCAAACCCCGTGGTTGCCATGGCAACCCAACCCCGTGGATGCCATGGCAACCCAACCCCATGGTTCCCATGGCAACACAACCCCATGGTTGCCATGGCAACCCAACCCCATGGTTACCATGGCAACAGAACTCCATATTTGCCATAGCAACCAAACCCCGTGGTTGCCATGGCAACCCAACCCCATGGTTACCATGGGAACACAACCCCATGGTTCCCATGAGAACACAACCCCGTGGTTGCCATGGCAAGCCAACCCCATCGTTACCATGGCAACACTACCCCATGGTTGCCATGGAAACACTACCCCATGGTTGCCATGGCAACCCAACCCCATAGTTGCCATGGCAACTAAACGCCATGGTTACCATGGCAACACAACCCCATGGTTACCATGGACACAGAACCCCATGGTTGCCATGGCAACCAAACCCCGTGGTTGCCATGGCAACCCAACCCCGTGGATGCCATGGCAACCCAACCCCATGGTTCCCATGGCAACACAACCCCATGGTTGCCATGGCAACCCAACCCCATGGTTACCATGGCAACAGAACCCCATAGTTGCCATGGCAACTAAACGCCATGGTTACCATGGCAACACAACCCCATGGTTACCATGGCAACCAATCTCCGTGGTTGCCATGGCAACTAAACGCCATGGTTACCATGGCAACACAACCCCATGGTTACCATGGACACAGAACCCCATGGTTGCCATGGCAACCAAACCCCGTGGTTGCCATGGCAACCCAACCCCATGGTTACCATGGCAACCAAACCCCGTGGTTGCCATGGAAACACAACCCCGTGGATGCCATGGCAACCCAACCCCATGGTTCCCATGGCAACAAAACCCCATGGTTGCCATGGCAACACAACCCCATGGTTACCATGGCAACACAACCCCATAGTTGCCATGGCAACTAAACGCCATTGTTACCATGGCAACACAACCCCATGGTTGCCATGGCAACCCAACCCCATGGTTACCATGGCAACACAGCCCCATGGTTGCCATGGCAACCCAACCCCATGGTTACCATGGCAACCAAACCCTGTGGTTACCATGGCAACCAAACTCCGTGGTTGTCATGGGAACTAAACGCCATGGTTACCATGGCAACACAACCCCATGGTTGCCATGGCAACCCAACCCCATGGTTACCATGGCAACACAACCCCATGGTTGCCATGGCAACCCAACCCCATGGTTGCCATGGCAACCCAACCCCATGGTTACCATGGCAACCAAACCCCGTGGTTGCCACGGAAACACTACCCCATGGTTGCCATGGCAACAGAAAGCCATAGTTGCCATGGCAACTAAACGCCATGGCTACCATGGCAACCCAACCCCATGGTTACCATGGGAACCCAACCCCATGGTTTCCATGGCAACCCAACCCCATGGTTACCATGGCAACCAAACCTCGTGGTTGCCATGGAAACTAAACGCCATGGTTACCATGGCAACACAACCCCATGGTTGCCATGGCAACCCAACCCCGTGGATGCCATGGCAACCCAACCCCATGGTTCCCATGGCAACACAACCCCATGGTTGCCATGGCAACACAACCCCATGGTTACCATGGCAACAGAACCCCATAGTTGCCATGGCAACTAAACGCCATGGTTACCATGGCAACACAACCCCATGGTTGCCATGGCAACCCAACCCCATGGTTACCATGGCAAAACAACCCCATGGTTGCCATGGCAACCAAACCCCATGGTTGCCATGGCAACACAACCCCATGGTTGCCATGGCAACCCAACCCCATGGTGACCATGGCAACACAACCCCATGGTTGCCATGGCAACACAACCCCATGGTTACCATGGCAACTCAACCCCGTGGACGCCATGGCAACCCAACCCCATGGTTCCCATGGCAACACAACCCCATGGTTGCCATGGCAACCCAACCCCATGGTTACCATGGCAACACAACCCCATGGTTGCCATGGCAACCCAACCCCATGGTTGCCATGGCAACCCAACCCCATGGTTACCATGGCAACCAAACCCCGTGGTTGCCATGGAAACACTACCCCATGGTTGCCATGGCAACAGAACCCCATAGTTGCCATGGCAACCCAACCCCATGGTTCCCATGGCAACACAACCCCATGGTTGCCATGGTAACCCAACCCCATGGTTACCATGGCAACACAACCCCATGGTTGCCATGGCAACCCAACCCCATGGTTACCATGGCAACCCAATTCCATGGTTACCATGGCAACACAACCCCATGGTTGCCATGGCAACCCAACCCCATGGTTACCATGGCAACACAACCCCATGGTTGCCATGGCAACCCAACCCCATGGTTACCATGTCAACAGAATCCCATAGTTGCCATGGCAACTAAACGCCATGGTTACCATGGCAACACAACGCCATGGTTACCATGGACACAGAACCCCATGGTTGCCATGGCAACCAAACCCCGTGGTTGCCATGGCAACTCAACCCCGTGGATGCCATGGCAACCCAACACCATGGTTCCAATGGCAACACAACCCCATGGTTGCCATGGCAACCCAACCCCATGGTTACCATGGCAACAGAACCCCTTAGTTGCCATGGCAACTAAACGCCATGGTTACCATGGCAACACAACGCCATGGTTACCATGGACACAGAATCCCATGGTTGCCATGGCAACCAAACCCCGTGGTTGCCATGGCAACCCAACCCCGTGGATGCTATGGCAACCCAACCCCATGATTCCCATGGCAACACAACCCCATGGTTGCCATGGCAACCCAACCCCATGGTTACCATGGCAACAGAACCCCATAGTTGCCATGGCAACTAAACGTCATGGTTACCATGGCAACACAACCCCATGGTTGCCATGGCAACCCAACCCGATGGTTACCATGGCAACACAACCCCATGGTTGCCATGGCAACCCAACCCCATGGTTACCATGGCAACCAAACCCCGTGGTTGCCATGGCAACTAAACGCCATGGTTACCATGGCAACACAACCCCATGGTTGCCATGGCAACCCAACCCCATGGTTCCCATGGCAATACAACCCCATGGTTGCCATGGCAACCCAACCCCATGGTTACCATGTCAACAGAACCCCATAGTTGCCATGGCAACTAAACGCCATGGTTACCATGGCAACACAACCCCATGGTTGCCATGGCAACCCAACCCCATGGTTACCATGGCAACCAAACCCCGTGGTTGCCATGGCAACCCAACCCCGTGGATGCCATGGCAACCCAACCCCATGGTTCCCATGGCAACACAACCCCATGGTTGCCATGGCAACCCAACCCCATGGTTACCATGGGAACAGAACCCCATAGTTGCCATGGCAACTAAACGCCATGGTTACCATGGCAACCCAACCCCATGGTTGCCATGGCAACCCAACCCCATGGTTGCCATTGCAACCCAACCCCATGGTTACCATGGCAACCAAACCCCGTGGTTGCCATGGCAAGTAAACGCCATGGTTAGCATGGCAACACAACCCCATGGTTGCCATGGCAACCCAACCCCGTGGATGCCATGGCAACCCAACCCCATGGTTCCCATGGCAACACAACCCCATGGTTGCCATGGCAACACAACCCCATGGTTACCATGGCAACAGAACCCCATAGTTGCCATGGCAACCAAACCCCGTGGTTGCCATGGAAACACTACCCCATGGTTGCCATGGCAACAGAACCCCATAGTTGCCATGGCAACCCAACCCCATGGTTCCCATGGCAACACAACCCCATGGTTGCCATGGTAACCCAACCCCATGGTTACCATGGCAACACAACCCCATGGTTGCCATGGCAACCCAACCCCATGGTTACCATGGCAACCCAATTCCATGGTTACCATGGCAACCAAACCCAGTGGTTGCCATGGAAACACTACCCCATGGTTACCATGGCAACACAACCCCATGGTTGCCATGGCAACCCAACCCCATGGTTACCATGGCAACACAAACCCATGGTTGCCATGGCAACCCAACCCCATGGTTACCATGTCAACAGAACCCCATAGTTGCCATGGCAACTAAACGCCATGGTTACCATGGCAACACAACCCCATGGTTGCCATTGCAACCCAACCCCATGGTTACCATGGCAACCAAACCCCGTGGTTGCCATGGCAACCCAACCCCGTGGATGCCATGGCAACCCAACCCCATGGTTCCCATGGCAACACAACCCCATGGTTGCCATGGCAACCCAACCCCATGGTTACCATGGCAACAGAACCCAATAGTTGCCATGGCAACTAAACGCCATGGTTACCATGGCAACCCAACCCCATGGTTGCCATGGCAACCCAACCCCATGGTTGCCATTGCAACCCAACCCCATGGTTACCATGGCAACCAAACCCCGTGGTTGCCATGGCAAGTAAACGCCATGGTTAGCATGGCAACACAACCCCATGGTTGCCATGGCAACCCAACCCCGTGGATGCCATGGCAACCCAACCCCATGGTTCCCATGGCAACACAACCCCATGGTTGCCATGGCAACACAACCCCATGGTTACCATGGCAACAGAACCCCATAGTTGCCATGGCAACTAAACGCCATGGTTACCATGGCAACACAACCCCATGGTTGCCATGGCAACCCAACCCCATGGTTACCATGGCAACACAACCCCATGGTTGCCATGGCAACCCAACCCCATGGTTGCCATGGCAACCCAACCCCATGGTTGCCATTGCAACCCAACCCCATGGTTACCATGGCAACCAAACCCCGTGGTTGCCATGGCAAGTAAACGCCATGGTTAGCATGGCAACACAACCCCATGGTTGCCATGGCAACCCAACCCCGTGGATGCCATGGCAACCCAACCCCATGGTTCCCATGGCAACACAACCCCATGGTTGCCATGGCAACACAACCCCATGGTTACCATGGCAACAGAACCCCATAGTTGCCATGGCAACCAAACCCCGTGGTTGCCATGGAAACACTACCCCATGGTTGCCATGGCAACAGAACCCCATATTTGCCATGGCAACCCAACCCCATGGTTCCCATGGCAACACAACCCCATGGTTGCCATGGTAACCCAACCCCATGGTTACCATGGCAACACAACCCCATGGTTGCCATGGCAACCCAACCCCATGGTTACCATGGCAACCCAATTCCATGGTTACCATGGCAACCAAACCCAGTGGTTGCCATGGAAACACTACCCCATGGTTACCATGGCAACACAACCCCATGGTTGCCATGGCAACCCAACCCCATGGTTACCATGGCAACACAAACCCATGGTTGCCATGGCAACCCAACCCCATGGTTACCATGTCAACAGAATCCCATAGTTGCCATGGCAACTAAACGCCATGGTTACCATGGCAACACAACGCCATGGTTACCATGGACACAGAACCCCATGGTTGCCATGGCAACCAAACCCCGTGGTTGCCATGGCAACCCAACCCCGTGGATGCCATGGCAACCCAACACCATGGTTCCAATGGCAACACAACCCCATGGTTGCCATGGCAACCCAACCCCATGGTTACCATGGCAACAGAACCCCTTAGTTGCCATGGCAACTAAACGCCATGGTTACCATGGCAACACAACGCCATGGTTACCATGGACACAGAATCCCATGGTTGCCATGGCAACCAAACCCCGTGGTTGCCATGGCAACCCAACCCCGTGGATGCTATGGCAACCCAACCCCATGATTCCCATGGCAACACAACCCCATGGTTGCCATGGCAACCAAACCCCATGGTTACCATGGCAACAGAACCCCATAGTTGCCATGGCAACTAAACGTCATGGTTACCATGGCAACACAACCCCATGGTTGCCATGGCAACCCAACCCCATGGTTACCATGGCAACACAACCCCATGGTTGCCATGGCAACCCAACCCCATGGTTACCATGGCAACCAAACCCCGTGGTTGCCATGGCAACTAAACGCCATGGTTACCATGGCAACACAACCCCATGGTTGCCATGGCAACCCAACCCCATGGTTGCCATGGCAATACAACCCCATGGTTGCCATGGCAACCCAACCCCATGGTTACCATGTCAACAGAACCCCATAGTTGCCATGGCAACTAAACGCCATGGTTACCATGGCAACACAACCCCATGGTTGCCATTGCAACCCAACCCCATGGTTACCATGGCAACCAAACCCCGTGGTTGCCATGGCAACCCAACCCCGTGGATGCCATGGCAACCCAACCCCATGGTTCCCATGGCAACACAACCCCATGGTTGCCATGGCAACCCAACCCCATGGTTACCATGGCAACAGAACCCCATAGTTGCCATGGCAACTAAACGCCATGGTTACCATGGCAACCCAACCCCATGGTTGCCATGGCAACCCAACCCCATGGTTGCCATTGCAACCCAACCCCATGGTTACCATGGCAACCAAACCCCGTGGTTGCCATGGCAAGTAAACGCCATGGTTAGCATGGCAACACAACCCCATGGTTGCCATGGCAACCCAACCCCGTGGATGCCATGGCAACCCAACCCCATGGTTCCCATGGCAACACAACCCCATGGTTGCCATGGCAACACAACCCCATGGTTACCATGGCAACAGAACCCCATAGTTGCCATGGCAACTAAACGCCATGGTTACCATGGCAACACAACCCCATGGTTGCCATGGCAACCCAACCCCATGGTTACCATGGCAACACAACCCCATGGTTGCCATGGCAACCCAACCCCATGGTTGCCATGGCAACCCAACCCCATGGTGACCATGGCAACACAACCCCATGGTTGCCATGGCAACTCAACCCCATGGTTGCCATGGCAATCAAACCTCATGGTTACCATGGCAACCAAACCCCGTGGTTGCCATGGAAACACTACCCCATGGTTGCCATGGCATCAGAACCCCATAGTTGCCATGGCAACAAAACGCCATGGTTACCATGGCAACACAACCCCATGGTTTCCATGGACACAGAACCCCATGGTTGCCATGGCAACCAAACCCCGTGGTTGCCATGGCAACCCAACCCCGTGGATGCCATGGCAACCCAACCCCATGGTTCCCATGGCAACACAACCCCATGGTTGCCATGGCAACCCAACCCCATGGTTACCATGGCAACAGAACCCCATAGTTGCCATGGCAAATAAACGCCATGGTTACCATGGCAACACAACCCCATGGTTGCCATGGGAACCCAACCCCATGGTTACCATGGCAACACAACCCCATGGTTGCCATGGCAACCCAACCCCATGGTTGCCATGGCAACCCAACCCCATGGTTACCATGGCAACCCAACCCCATGGTTACCATGGCAACCAAACCCCGTGGTTGCCATGGCAACTAAACGCCATGGTTACCATGGCAACACAACCCCATATTTGCCATTGCAACCCAACGCCATGGTTACCATAGCAACCAAACCCCGTGGTTGCCATGGCAACAAAACACCATAGTTGCCATGGCAACAAAACGCCATGGTTACCATGGCAACACAACCCCATGGTTACCATGGACACAGAACCCCATGGTTGCCATGGCAACACAACCCCATGGTTGCCATGGCAACCCAACCCCATGGTTACCATGGCAACACAACCCCATGGTTGCCATGGCAACCCAACCCCATGGTTGCCATGGCAACCCAACCCCATGGTTACCATGGCAACCAAACCCCGTGGTTGCCATGGAAACACTACCCCATGGTTGCCATGGCAACAGAACCCCATAGTTGCCATGGCAACCCAACCCCATGGTTCCCATGGAAACACAACCCCATGGTTGCCATGGTAACCCAACACCATGGTTACCATGGCAACACAACCCCATGGTTGCCATGGCAACCCAACCCCATGGTTACCATGGCAACCCAACCCCATGGTTACCATGGCAACCAAACGCAGTGGTTGCCATGGAAACACTACCCCATGGTTACCATGGCAACACAACCCGATGGTTGCCATGGCAACCCAACCCCATGGTTACCATGGCAACACAACCCCATGGTTGCCATGGAAACCCAACCCCATGGTTACCATGGCAGCAGAATCCCATAGTTGCCATGGCAACTAAACGCCATGGTTACCATGGCAACACAACGCCATGGTTACCATGGACACAGAACCCCATGGTTGCCATGGCAACCAAACCCCGTGGTTGCCATGGCAACCCAACCCCGTGGATGCCATGGCAACCCAACCCCATGGTTCCCATGGCAACACAACCCCATGGTTGCCATGGCAACAGAACCCCATGGTTACCATGGCAACACAACCCCATGGTTGCTATGGCAACCCAACCCCATGGTTACCATGGCAACACAACCCCATGGTTGCCATGGCAACCCAACCCCATGGTTGCCATGGCAACCCAACCCCATGGTTACCATGGCAACCAAACCCCGTGGTTGCCATGGAAACACTACCCCATGGTTGCCATGGCAACAGAAAGCCATAGTTGCCATGGCAACTAAACGCCATGGTTACCATGGCAACCCAACCCCATGGTTACCATGGGAACCCAACCCCATGGTTGCCATGGCAACCCAACCCCATGGTTACCATGGCAACCAAACCCCGTGGTTGCCATGGCAACTAAACGCCATGGTTACCATGGCAACACAACCCCATGGTTGCCATGGCAACCCAACCCCGTGGATGCCATGGCAACCCAACCCCATGGTTCCCATGGCAACACAACCCCATGGTTGCCATGGCAACACAACCCCATGGTTACCATGGCAACAGAACCCCATAGTTGCCATGGCAACTAAACGCCATGGTTACCATGGCAACACAACCCCATGGTTGCCATGGCAACCCAACCCCATGGTTACCATGGCAACACAACCCCATGGTTGCCATGGCAACCAAACCCCACGGTTGCCATGGCAACACAACCCCATGGTTGCCATGGCAACCCAACCCCATGGTGACCATGGCAACACAACCCCATGGTTGCCATGGGAACCCAACCCCATGGTTACCATGGCAACTCAACCCCGTGGACGCCATGGCAACCCAACCCCATGGTTCCCATGGCAACACAACCCCATGGTTGCCATGGCAACCCAACCCCATGGTTACCATGGCAACACAACCCCATGGTTGCCATGGCAACCCAACCCCATGGTTGCCATGGCAACCCAACCCCATGGTTACCATGGCAACCAAACCCCGTGGTTGCCATGGAAAGAGTACCCCATGGTTGCCATGGCAACAGAACTCCATAGTTGCCATGGCAACCCAACCCCATGGTTCCCATGGGAACACAACCCCATGGTTGCCATGGTAACCCAACCCCATGGTTACCATGGCAACACAACCCCATGGTTGCCATGGCAACCCAACCCCATGGTTACCATGGTAATCTAATTCCATGGTTACCATGGCAACCAAACCCAGTGGTTGCCATGGAAACACTACCCCATGGTTACCATGGCAACACAACCCCATGGTTGCCATGGCAACCCAACCCCATGGTTACCATGGCAACACAACCCCATGGTTGCCATGGCAACCCAACCCCATGGTTACCATGTCAACAGAATCCCATAGTTGCCATGGCAACTAAACGCCATGGTTACCATGGCAACACAACGCCATGGTTACCATGGACACAGAACCCCATGGTTGCCATGGCAACCAAACCCCGTGGTTGCCATGGCAACCCAACCCCGTGGATGCCATGGCAACCCAACCCCATGGTTCCCATGGCAACACAACCCCATGGTTGCCATGGCAACCCAACCCCATGGTGACCATGGCAACACAACCCCATGGTTGCCATGGCAACTCAACCCCATGGTTGCCATGGCAACCAAACCTCATGGTTACCATGGCAACCAAACCCCGTGGTTGCCATGGAAACACTACCCCATGGTTGCCATGGCATCAGAACCCCATAGTTGCCATGGCAACAAAACGCCATGGTTACCATGGCAACACAACCCCATGGTTTCCATGGACACAGAACCCCATGGTTGCCATGGCAACCAAACCCCGTGGTTGCCATGGCAACCCAACCCCGTGGATGCCATGGCAACCCAACCCCATGGTTCCCATGGCAACACAACCCCATGGTTGCCATGGCAACCCAACCCCATGGTTACCATGGCAACAGAACCCCATAGTTGCCATGGCAAATAAACGCCATGGTTACCATGGCAACACAACCCCATGGTTGCCATGGGAACCCAACCCCATGGTTGCCATGGCAACCCAACCCCATGGTTGCCATGGCAACCCAACCCCATGGTTACCATGGCAACCCAACCCCATGGTTGCCATGGTAACCCAACCCCATGGTTACCATGGCAGCAGAATCCCATAGTTGCCATGGCAACTAAACGCCATGGTTACCATGGCAACACAACGCCATGGTTACCATGGACACAGAACCCCATGGTTGCCATGGCAACCAAACCCCGTGGTTGCCATGGCAACCCAACCCCGTGGATGCCATGGCAACCCAACCCCATGGTTCCCATGGCAACCCAACCCCATGGTTGCCATGGCAACCCAACCCCATGGTTAGCATGGCAACAGAACCCCATAGTTGCCATGGCAACTAAACGCCATGGTTACCATGGCAACACAACCCCATGGTTACCATGGCAACCATCTCCGCGGTTGCCATGGCAACTAAACGCCATGGTTACCATGGCAACACAACGCCATGGTTACCATGGACACAGAATCCCATGGTTGCCATGGCCACCAAACCCCGTGGTTGCCATGGCAACCTAACCCCGTGGATGCTATGGCAACCCAACCCCATGGTTCCCATGGCAACACAACCCCATGGTTGCCATGGCAACCCAACCCCATGGTTACCATGGCAACAGAACCCCATAGTTGCCATGGCAACAAAACGTCATGGTTACCATGGCAACACAACCCCATGGTTGCCATGGCAACCCAACCCCATGGTTACCATGGCAACACAACCCCATGGTTGCCATGGCAACACAACCCCATGGTTACCATGGCAACCAAACGCCGTGGTTGCCATGGCAACCCAACCCCATGGTTACCATGGCAACACAACCCCATGGTTGCCATGGCAACCCAACCCCATGGTTGCCATGGCAACCCAACCCCATGGTTCCCATGGCAACACAACCCCATGGTTGCCATGGCAACCCAACCCCATGGTTACCATGTCAACAGAACCCCATAGTTGCCATGGCAACTGAACGCCATGGTTACCATGGCAACACAACCCCATGGTTGCCATGGCAACCAAACCCCGTGGTTGCCATGGCAACCCAACCCCGTGGATGCCATGGCAACCCAACCCCATGGTTACCATGGCAACACAACCCCATGGTTGCCATGGCAACACAACCCCATGGTTACCATGGCAACAGAACCCCATAGTTGCCATGGCAACTAAACGCCATGGTTACCATGGCAACACAACCCCATGGTTGCCATGGCAACCCAACCCCATGGTTACCATGGCAACACAACCCCATGGTTGCCATGGCAACCAAACCCCATGGTTGCCATGGCAACCCAACACCATGGTTGCCATGGCAACCAAACCCCGTGGTTTCCATGGAAACACTACCCCATGGTTGCCATGGCATCAGAACCCCATAGTTGCCATGGCAACAAAACGCCATGTTTACCATGGCAACACAACCCCATGGTTGCCATGGCAACCCAACCCCATGGTTCCCATGGCAACACAACCCCATGGTTGCCATGGCAACACAACCCCATGGTTACCATGGCAACAGAACCCCATAGTTGCCATGGCAACTAAACGCCATGGTTACCATGGCAACCCAACCCCATGGTTGCCATGGCAACCCAACCCCATGGTTGCCATTGCAAACCAACCCCATGGTTACCATGGCAACCAAACCCCGTGGTTGCCATGGCAACTAAACGCCATGGTTACCATGGCAACACAACCCCGTGGTTGCCATGGCAACCCAACCCCATGGATGCCATGGCAACCCAACCCCATGGTTCCCATGGCAACACAACCCCATGGTTGCCATGGCAACCCAACCCCATGGTTACCATGGCAACCAAACCCCGTGGTTGCCATGGCAACTAAACGCCATGGTTACCATGGCAACACAACCCCATATTTGCCATGGAAACCCAACGCCATGGTTACCATAGCAACCAAACCCCATGGTTACCATGGCAACACAACCCCATGGTTACCATGGACACAGAACCCCATGGTTGCCATGGCAACCAAACCCCGTGGTTGCCATGGCAACTCAACCCCGTGGACGCCATGGCAACCCAACCCCATGGTTCCCATGGCAACACAACCCCATGGTTGCCATGGCAACCCAACCCCATGGTTACCATGACAACCAAACTCCGTGGTTGCCATGGAAACACTACCCCATGGTTGCCATGGCAACAGAACCCCATAGTTGCCATGGCAACCCAACCCCATGGTTCCCATGGCAACACAACCCCATAGTTGCCATGGCAACCCAACCCCATGGTTACCATGGCAACACAACCCCATGGTTGCCATGGCAACCCAACCCCATGGTTACCATGGCAACCCAACCCCATGGTTGCCATGGCAACCCAACACCATGGTTGCCATTGCAACCCAACCCCATGGTTACCATGGCAACCAAACCCCGTGGTTGCCATGGCAACTAAACGCCATGGTTACCATGGCAACACAACCCCGTGGTTCCCATGGCAACCCAACCCCGTGGATGCCATGGCAACCCAACCCCATGGTTCCCATGGCAACACAACCCCATGGTTGCCATGGCAACACAACCCCATGGTTACCATGGCAACAGAACCCCATAGTTGCCATGGCAACTAAACGCCATCGTTACCATGGCAACACAACCCCGTGGATGCCATGGCAACCCAACCCCATGGTTCCCATGGCAACACAACCCCATGGTTGCCATGGCAACCCTACCCCATGGTTACCATGGCAACAGAACCCCATAGTTGCCATGGCAACTAAACGCCATGGTTACCATGGCAACACAACCCCATGGTTACCATGGCAACCATCTCCGTGTTTGCCATGGCAACTAAACGCCATGGTTACCATGGCAACACAACGCCATGGTTACCATGGACACAGAATCCCATGGTTGCCATGGCAACCAAACCCCGTGGTTGCCATGGCAACCCAACCCCGTGGATGCCATGGCAACCCAACCCCATGGTTCCCATGGCAACACAACCCCATGGTTGCCATGGCAACCCAACCCCATGGTTACCATGGCAACACAACCCCATAGTTTCCATGGCAACTAAACGCCATGGTTACCATGGCAACACAACCACATGGTTGCCATGGCAACCCAACCCCATGGTTACCATGGCAACACAACCCCATGGTTGCCATGGCAACCCAACCCCATGGTTACCATGGCAACCAAACCCCGAGGTTGCCATGGCAACTAAACGCCATGGTTACCATGGCAACACAACCCCATGGTTGCCATGGCAACTGAACGCCATGGTTACCATGGCAACACAACCCCATGGCTACCATGGCAACCAAACTCCGTGGTTGCCATGGCAACTAAACGCCATGGTTACCATGGCAACACAACGCCATGGTTACCATGGCAACACAACCCCATGGTTGCCATGGCAACCCAACCCCATGGTTCCCATGGCAACACAACCCCATGGTTGCCATGGCAACCCAACCCCATGGTTACCATGTCAACAGAACCCCATAGTTGCCATGGCAACTAAACGCCATGGTTACCATGGGAACACAACCCCATGGTTGCCATGGCAACCAAACCCCGTGGTTGCCATGGCAACCCAACCCCGTGGATGCCATGGCAACCCATCCCCATGGTTCCCATGGCAACACAACCCCATGGTTGCCATGGCAACACAACCCCATGGTTACCATGGCAACAGAACCCCATAGTTGCCATGGCAACTAAACGCCATGGTTACCATGGCAACACAACCCCATGGTTGCCATGGCAACCCAACCCCATGGTTACCATGGCAACACAACCCCATGGTTGCTATGGCAACCAAACCCCATGGTTTCCATGACAACCCAACCCCATGGTTACCATGGCAACCAAACCCCGTGGTTGCCATGGAAACACTACCCCATGGTTGCCATGGCATCAGAACCCCATAGTTGCCATGGCAACTAAACGCCATGGTTACCATGGCAACACAACACCATGGTTGCCATGGCAACCCAACCCCATGGTTCCCATGGCAACACAACCCCATGGTTGCCATGGCAACCCAACCCCATGGTTACCATGGCAACAGAACCCCATAGTTGCCATGGCAACTAAACGCCATGGTTACCATGGCAACCCAACCCCATGGTTGCCATGGCAACCCAACCCCATGGTTGCCATTGCAACCCAACCCCATGGTTACCATGGCAACCAAACCCCGTGGTTGCCATGGCAACCCAACGCCATGGTTACCATGGCAACACAACCCCGTGGTTGCCATGGCAACCCAACCCCATGGATGCCATGGCAACCCAACCCCATGGTTCCCATGGCAACACAACCCCATGGTTGCCATGGCAACACAACCCCATGGTTACCATGGCAACACAACCCCATGGTTGCCATGGCAACCCAACCCCATGGTTACCATGGCAACCAAACCCCGTGGTTGCCATGGCAACTAAACGCCATGGTTACCATGGCAACACAACCCCATGGTTGCCATGGCAACTGAACGCCATGGTTACCATGGCAACACAACCCCATGGTTACCATGGCAACCAAACTCCGTGGTTGCCATGGCAACTAAACGCCATGGTTACCATGGCAACACAACGCCATGGTTACCATGGCAACACAACCCCATGGTTGCCATGGCAACCCAACCCCATGGTTCCCATGGCAACACAACCCCATGGTTGCCATGGCAACCCAACCCCATGGTTACCATGTCAACAGAACCCCATAGTTGCCATGGCAACTAAACGCCATGGTTACCATGGGAACACAACCCCATGGTTGCCATGGCAACCAAACCCCGTGGTTGCCATGGCAACCCAACCCCGTGGATGCCATGGCAACCCAACCCCATGGTTCCCATGGCAACACAACCCCATGGTTGCCATGGCAACACAACCCCATGGTTACCATGGCAACAGAACCCCATAGTTGCCATGGCAACTAAACGCCATGGTTACCATGGCAACACAACCCCATGGTTGCCATGGCAACCCAACCCCATGGTTACCATGGCAACACAACCCCATGGTTGCCATGGCAACCAAACCCCATGGTTTCCATGGCAACCCAACCCCATGGTTACCATGGCAACCAAACCCCGTGGTTGCCATGGAAACACTACCCCATGGTTGCCATGGCATCAGAACCCCATAGTTGCCATGGCAACTAAACGCCATGGTTACCATGGCAACACAACACCATGGTTGCCATGGCAACCCAACCCCATGGTTCCCATGGCAACACAACCCCATGGTTGCCATGGCAACCCAACCCCATGGTTACCATGGCAACAGAACCCCATAGTTGCCATGGCAACTAAACGCCATGGTTACCATGGCAACCCAACCCCATGGTTGCCATGGCAACCCAACCCCATGGTTGCCATTGCAACCCAACCCCATGGTTACCATGGCAACCAAACCCCGTGGTTGCCATGGAAACTAAACGCCATGGTTACCATGGCAAAACAACCCCGTGGTTGCCATGGCAACCCAACCCCGTGGATGCCATGGCAACCCAACCCCATGGTTCCCATGGCAACACAACCCCATGGTTGCCATGGCAACACAACCCCATGGTTACCATGGCAATAGAACCCCATGGTTCCCATGGCAACCCAACCCCATGGTTCCCATGGCAACACAACCCCATAGTTGCCATGGCAACTAAACGCCATGGTTACCATGGCAACACAACCCCATGGTTGCCATGGCAACCCAACCCTATGGTTACCATGGCAACACAACCCCATGGTTGCCATGGCAACCCAACCCCATGGTTACCATGGCAACCAAACCCCGTGGTTGCCATGGCAACTAAACGCCATGGTTACCATGGCAACACAACCCCATGGTTGCCATGGCAACCCAACCCCATGGTTGCCATGGCAACCCAACCCCATGGTTCCCATGGCAACAGAACCCCATGGTTGCCATGGCAACCCAACCCCATTGTTACCATGTCAACAGAACCCCATAGTTGCCATGGCAACTAAAGGCCATGGTTACCATGGGAACACAACCCCATGGTTGCCATGGCAACCAAACCCCGTGGTTGCCATGGCAACCCAACCCCGTGGATGCCATGGCAACCCAACCCCATGGTTCCCATGGCAACACAACCCCATGGTTGCCATGGCAACACAACCCCATGGTTACCATGGCAACAGAACCCCATAGTTGCCATGGCAACTAAACGCCATGGTTACCATGGCAACACAACCCCATGGTTACCATGGCAACACAACCCCATGGTTGCCATGGCAACCAAACCCCATGGTTGCCATGGCAACCCAACCCCATGGTTACCATGGCAACCAAACCCCGTGGTTGCCATGGAAACACTACCCCATGGTTGCCATGGCATCAGAACCCCATAGTTGCCATGGCAACTAAACGCCATGGTTACCATGGCAACACAACCCCATGGTTGCCATGGCAACCCAACCCCATGGTTCCCATGGCAACACAACCCCATGGTTGCCATGGCAACCCAACCCCATGGTTACCATGGCAACAGAACCCCATAGTTGCCATGGCAACTAAACGCCATGGTTACCATGGCAACCCAACCCCATGGTTGCCATGGCAACCCAACCCCATGGTTGCCATGGCAACACAACCCCATGGTTACCATGGCAACAGAACCCCATAGTTTCCATGGCAACTAAACGCCATGGTTACCATGGCAACACAACCCCATGGTTGCCATGGCAACCCAACCCCATGGTTACCATGGCAACACAACCCCATGGTTGCCATGGCAACCCAACCCCATGGTTACCATGGCAACAGAACCCCATAGTTGCCATGGCAACTAAACGCCATGGTTACCATGGCAACACAACCCCATGGTTACCATGGCAACCATCTCCGTGTTTGCCATGGCAACTAAACGCCATGGTTACCATGGCAACACAACGCCATGGTTACCATGGACACAGAATCCCATGGTTGCCATGGCAACCAAACCCCGTGGTTGCCATGGCAACCCAACCCCGTGGATGCCATGGCAACCCAACCCCATGGTTCCCATGGCAACACAACCCCATGGTTGCCATGGCAACCAAACCCCATGGTTGCCATGGCAACCCAACCCCATGGTTAACATGGCAACCAAACCCCGTGGTTGCCATGGAAACACTACCCCATGGTTGCCATGGCATCAGAACCCCATAGTTGCCATGGCAACTAAACGCCATTGTTACCATGGCAACACAACCCCATGGTTGCCATGGCAACCCAACCCCATGGTTCCCATGGCAACACAACCCCATGGTTGCCATGGCAACACAACCCCATGGTTACCATGGCAACAGAACCCCATAGTTGCCATGGCAACTAAACGCCATGGTTGCCATGGCAACCCAACCCCATGGTTGCCATGGCAACCCAACCCCATGGTTGCCATGGCAACCCAACCCCATGGTTGCCATGGCAACCCAACCCCATGGTTACCATGGCAACCAAACCCCGTGGTTTCCATGGCAACTAAACGCCATGGTTCCCATGGCAACACAACCCCCTGGTTGCCATGGCAACCCAACCCCATGGTTACCATGGCAACAGAACCCCATAGTTGCCATGGCAACTAAACGCCATGGTTACCATGGCAACACAACCCCATGGTTGCCATGGCAACCCAACCCCATGGTTACCATGGCAACACCACCCCATGGTTGCCATGGCAACCCAACCCCATGGTTGCCATGGCAACCCAACCCCATGGTTGCCATGGCAACCCAACCCCATGGTTCCCATGGCAACACAACCAAATGGTTGCCATGGCAACCCAAACCCATGGTTACCATGTCAACAGAACCCCATAGTTGCCATGGCAACTAAACGCCATGGTTACCATGGCAACACAACCCCATGGTTGCCATGGCAACCAAACCCCGTGGTTGCCATGGCAACCCAACCCCGTGGATGCCATGGCAACACAACCCCATGGTTGCCATGGCAACACAACCCCATGGTTACCATGGCAACACAACCCCATGGTTACCATGGCAACAGAACCCCATAGTTGCCATGGCAACTAAACGCCATGGTTACCATGGCAACACAACGCCATGGTTGCCATGGCAACCCAACCCCATGGTTACCATGGCAACACCACCCCATGGTTGCCATGGCAACCCAACCCCATGGTTGCCATGGCAACCCAACCCCATGGTTGCCATGGCAACCCAACCCCATGGTTCCCATGGCAACACAACCAAATGGTTGCCATGGCAACCCAAACCCATGGTTACCATGTCAACAGAACCCCATAGTTGCCATGGCAACTAAACGCCATGGTTACCATGGCAACACAACCCCATGGTTGCCATGGCAACCAAACCCCGTGGTTGCCATGGCAACCCAACCCCGTGGATGCCATGGCAACCCAACCCCATGGTTTCCATGGCAACCCAACCCCATGGTTACCATGGCAACACAACCCCATGGTTGCCATGGCAACCAAACCCCATGGTTGCCATGGCAACACAACCCCATGGTTACCATGGCAACCAAACCCCGTGGTTGCCATGGAAACACTACCCCATGGTTGCCATGGCATCAGAACCCCATAGTTGCCATGGCAACAAAACGCCATGGTTACCATGGCAACACAACCCCATGGTTGCCATGGCAACCCAACCCCATGGTTACCATGGCAACCAAACCCCGTGGTTGCCATGGCAACCCAACCCCGTGGATGCCATGGCAACCCAACCCCATGGTTCCCATGGCAACACAACCCCATGGTTGCCATGGCAACCCAACCCCATGGTTACCATGGCAACAGAACCCCATAGTTGCCATGGCAACTAAACGCCATGGTTACCATGGCAACCCAACCCCATGGTTGCCATGGCAACCCAACCCCATGGTTACCATGGCAACCCAACCCCATGGTTGCCATGGCAACCCAACCCCATGGTTGCCATGGCAACCCAACCCCATGGTTACCATGGCAACCAAACCCCGTGGTTGCCATGGCAACTAAACGCCATGGTTACCATGGCAACACAACCCCATGGTTGCCATGGCAACCCAACCCCATGGTTACCATAGTAACCAAACCCCGTGGTTGCCATGGCAACCCAACCCCATGGTTACCATGGCAACCAAACCCCGTGGTTGCCATGGAAACACTACCCCATGGTTGCCATGGCAACAGAACCCCATAGTTGCCATGGCAACAAAACGCCATGGTTACCATGGCAACACAACCCCATGGTTACCATGGACACAGAACCCCATGGTTGCCATGGCAACCAAACCCCGTGGTTGCCATGGCAACCCAACCCCGTGGATGCCATGGCAACCCAACCCCATGGTTCCTATGGCAACACAACCCCATGGTTGCCATGGCAACCCAACCCCATGGTTACCATGGCAACAGAACCCCATAGTTGCCATGGCAACTAAACGCCATGGTTACCATGGCAACACAACCCCATGGTTGCCATGGCAACCCAACCCCATGGTTACCATGGGAACCCAACCCCATGGTTGCCATGGCAACCCAACCCCATGGTTGCCATGGCAACCCAACCCCATGGTTACCATGGCAACCAAACCCCGTGGTTGCCATGGCAACTAAACGCCATGGTTACCATGGCAACACAACCCCATGGTTGCCATGGCAACCAAACCCCATGGTTGCCATGGCAACCCAACCCCATGGTTACCATGGCAACACAACCCTATGGTTGCCATGGCAAACAACCCCATCGTTACCATGGCAACAGAACCCCATAGTTGCCATGGCAACTAAACGCCATGGTTACCATGGCAACACAACCCCATGGTTGCCATGGCAACCAAACCCCGTGGTTGCCATGGCAACCCAACCCCGTGGATGCCATGGCAACCCAACCCCATGGTTCCCATGGCAACACAACCCCATGGTTGCCATGGCAACCCAACCCCATGGTTACCATGGCAACAGAACCCCATAGTTGCCATGGCAACTAAACGCCATGGTTACCATGGCAACACAACCCCATGGTTGCCATGGCAACCCAACCCCATGGTTACCATGGCAACCCAACCCCATGGTTGCCATGGCAACCCAACCCCATGGTTACCATGGCAACCAAACCCTGTGGTTGCCATGGAAACACTACCCCATGGTTGCCATGGCAACAGAACCCCATAGTTGCCATGGCAACTAAACGCCATGGTTACCATGGCAACACAACCCCATGGTTACCATGGACACAGAATCCCATGGTTGCCATGGCAACCAAACCCCGTGGTTGCCATGGCAACCCAACCCCGTGGTTGCCATGGCAACCCAACCCCATGGTTCCCATGGCAACACAACCCCATGGTTGCCATGGCAACCGAACCCCATGGTTACCATGGCAACAGAACCCCATAGTTGCCATGGCAACTAAACGCCATGGTTACCATGGCAACACAACCCCATGGTTGCCATGGCAACCCAACCCCATGGTTACCATAGCAACCAAACCCCGTGGTTGCCATGGCAACGAAACGCCATGGTTACCATGGCAACACAACCCCGTGGTTGCCATGGCAACCCAACCCCATGGTTGCCAAGGCAACTAAACCCCATAGTTTCCATAGCAACCCAACCCCATGGTTACCATGGCAACACAACCACATGGTTGCCATGGAAACACTACCCCATGGTTGCCATGGCAACAGAACCCCATAGTTGCCATCGCAAAAAAACGCCATGGTTACCATGGCAACACAACCCCATGGTTGCCATGGCAACACAACCCCATGGTTACCATGGCAACACAACCCCGTGGTTGCCATGGCAACTAAACGCCATGGTTACCATGGCAACACAACCCCATGGTTGCCATGGCAACCCAACCCCATGGTTACCATAGCAACCAAACCCCGTGGTTCCCATGGCAACACAACCCCATGGTTACCATGGCAACACAACCCCATGGTTCCCATGAGAACACAACCCCGTGGTTGCCATGGCAAGCCAACCCCATCGTTACCATGGCAACACTACCCCATGGTTCCCATGGAAACACTACCCCATGGTTGCCATGGCAACAGAACACCATAGTTGCCATGGCAACAAAACCCCGTGGTTGCCATGGCAACCCAACCCCGTGGATGCCATGGCAACCCAACCCCATGGTTCCCATGGCAACACAACACCATGGTTGCCATGGCAACCCAACACCATGGTTACCATGGCAACAGAACCCCATAGTTTTCATGGCAACTAAACGCCATGGTTACCATGGCAACACAACCCCATGGTTGCCATGGCAACTCAACCCCATGGTTACCATGGCAACACAACCCCATGGTTGCCATGGCAACCCAACCTCATGGTTTCCAAGGCAATTAAACCCCATAGTTTCCATAGCAACCCAACCCCATAGTTACCATGGCAACCCAACCCCATGGTTACCATAGCAACCAAACCCCGTGGTTGCCATGGCAACCCAACCCCATGGTTACCATGGCAACACAACCCCATGGTTCCCATGATAACACAACCCCGTGGTTGCCATGGCAAGACAACCCCATCGTTACCATGGCAACACTACCCCATGGTTTCCATGGAAACACTACCCCATGGTTGCCATGGCAACAGAACCCCATAGTTGCCATGGCAACAAAACGCCATGGTTACCATGGCAACACAACCCCATGGTTACCATGGACACAGAACCCCGTGGTTACCATGGCAACCCAACCCCGTGGATGCCATGGCAACCCAACCCCATGGTTCCCATGGCAACACAACCCCATGGTTGCCATGGCAACCCAACCCCATGGTTACCATGGCAACACAACCCCATGGTTACCATGGCAACAGAACCCCATGGTTGCCATGGCAACTAAACGCCATGGTTACCATGGCAACACAGCCCCATTGTTGCCATGGCATCCCAACCACATGGTTGCCAAGGCAGCTAAACCCCATAGTTTCCATAGCAACCCAACCCCATAGTTACCATGGCAAAACAACCCCATGGTTGCCATGGCAACAAAACCCCGTGGTTGCCATGGCAACCCAACCCCGTGGATGCCATGGCAACCCAACCCCATGGTTCCCATGGCAACACAACCCCATGGTTGCCATGGCAACCCAACCCCATGGTTACCATGGCAACAGAACCCCATAGTTGCCATGGCAACTAAACGCCATGGTTACCATGGCAACACAACCCCATGGTTGCCATGGCAACCCAACCCCATGGTTACCATGGCAACACAACCCCATGGTTCCCATGAGAACACAACCCCGTGGTTGCCATGGCAACCCAACCCCATCGTTACCATGGTAACACTACACCATGGTTGCCATGGAAACACTTCCCCATGGTTGCCATGGCAACAGAACCCCATAGTTGCCATGGCAACAAAACGCCATGGTTACCATGGCAACACAACCCCATGGTTACCATGGACACAGAACCCCATGGTTGCCATGGCAACCAAACCCCGTGGTTGCCATGGCAACCCAACCCCATGGTTCCCATGGCAACACAACCCCATGGTTGCCATGGCAACCCAACCCCATGGTTACCATGGCAACAGAACCCCATAGTTGCCATGGCAACTAAACGCCATGGTTACCATGGCAACACAACCCCATGGTTGCCATGGCAACCCAACCCCATGGTTACCATGGGAACCCAACCCCATGGTTGCCATGGCAACCCAACCCCATGGTTCCCATGGCAACCCAACCCCATGGTTACCATGGCAACCAAACCCCGTGGTTTCCATGGCAACTAAACGCCATGGTTACCATGGCAACACAACCCCATGGTTGCCATGGCAACCAAACCCCATGGTTGCCATGGCAACCCAACCCCATGGTTACCATGGCAACACAACCCTGTGGTTGCCATGGCAACCAACCCCATCGTTACCATGGCAACAGAACCCCACAGTTGCCATGGCAACTAAACGTCATGGTTACCATGGCAACAGAACCCCATGGTTGCCATGGCAACCAAACCCCGTGGTTGCCATGGCAACCCAACCCCGTGGATGCCATGGCAACCCAACCCCATGGTTCCCATGGCAACACAACCCCATGGTTGCCATGGCAACCCAACCCCATGGTTACCATGGCAACAGAACCCCATAGTTGCCATGGCAACCCAACCCCATGGTTACCATGGCAACAGAACCCCATAGTTGCCATGGCAACTAAACGCCATGGTTACCATGGCAACACAACCCCATGGTTGCCATGGCAACCCAACCCCATGGTTACCATGGCAACACAACCCCATGGTTGCCATGGCAACCCAACCCCATGGTTACCATGGCAACCAAACCCCGTGGTTGCCATGGAAACACTACCCCATGGTTGCCATGGCAACAGAACCCCATAGTTGCCATGGCAACTAAACGCCATGGTTACCATGGCAACACAACCCCATGGTTACCATGGACACAGAATCCCATGGTTGCCATGGCAACCAAACCCCGTGGTTGCCATGGCAACCGAACCCCATGGTTACCATGGCAACAGAACCCCATAGTTGCCATGGCAACTAAACGCCATGGTTACCATGGCAACACAACCCCATGGTTGCCATGGCAACCCAACCCCATGGTTACCATAGCAACCAAACCCCGTGGTTGCCATGGCAACGAAACGCCATGGTTACCATGGCAACACAACCCCATGGTTGCCATGGCAACCCAACCCCATGGTTGCCAAGGCAACTAAACTCCATAGTTTCCATAGCAACCCAACCCCATGGTTACCATGGCAACACAACCACATGGTTGCCATGGAAACACTACCCCATGGTTGCCATGGCAACAGAACCCCATAGTTGCCATCGCAACAAAACGCCATGGTTACCATGGCAACACAACCCCATGGTTGCCATGGCAACCAAACCCCGTGGTTGCCATGGCAACTAAACGCCATGGTTACCATGGCAACACAACCCCATGGTTGCCATGGCAACCCAACCCCATGGTTACCATAGCAACCAAACCCCGTGGTTGCCATGGCAACACAACCCCATGGTTACCATGGCAACACAACCCCATGGTTACCATGAGAACACAACCCCGTGGTTGCCATGGCAAGCCAACCCCATCGTTACCATGGCAACACTACCCCATGGTTTCCATGGAAACACTACCCCATGGTTGCCATGGCAACAGAACACCATAGTTGCCATGGCAACAAAACGCCATGGTTACCACGGCAACACAACCCCATGGTTACCATGGACACAGAACCCCATGGTTGCCATGGCAACCAAACCCCGTGGTTGCCATGGCAACCCAACCCCGTGGATGCCATGGCAACCCAACCCCATGCTTCCCATGGCAACACAACCCCATGGTTGCCATGGCAACCCAACACCATGGTTACCATGGCAACAGAACCCCATAGTTGTCATGGCAACTAAACGCCATGGTTACCATGGCAACACAACCCCATGGTTGCCATGGCAACTCAACCCCATGGTTACCATGGCAACACAACCCCATGGTTGCCATGGCAACCCAACCTCATGGTTTCCAAGGCAATTAAACCCCATAGTTTCCATAGCAACCCAACCCCATAGTTACCATGGCAACCCAACCCCATGGTTACCATAGTAACCAAACCCCGTGGTTGCCATGGCAACCCAACCCCATGGTTACCATGGCAACACAACCCCATGGTTCCCATGATAACACAACCCCGTGGTTGCCATGGCAAGACAACCCCATCGTTACCATGGCAACACTACCCCATGGTTTCCATGGAAACACTACCCCATGGTTGCCATGGCAACAGAACGCCATGGTTACCATGGCAACACAACCCCATGGTTACCATGGACACAGAACCCCGTGGTTGCCATGGCAACCCAACCCCGTGGATGCCATGGCAACCCAACCCCATGGTTCCCATGGAAACACAACCCCATGGTTGCCATGGCAACGCAACCCCATGGTTACCATGGCAACAGAACCCCATGGTTACCATGGCAACAGAACCCCATAGTTGCCATGGCAACTAAACGCCATGGTTACCATGGCAACACAACCCCGTGGTTGCCATGGCAACCCAACCCCGTGGATGCCATGGCAACCCAACCCCATGGTTCCCATGGCAACACAACCCCATGGTTACCATGGCAACACAACCCCATGGTTACCATGGCAACAGAACCCCATAGTTGCCATGGCAACTAAACGCCATGGTTACCATGGCAACACAACCCCATGGTTGCCATGGCAACCCAACCCCATGGTTACCATGGCAACACAACCCCATGGTTGCCATGGCAACCCAACCCCATGGTTACCATGGCAACAGAACCCCATAGTTGCCATGGCAAATAAACGCCATGGTTACCATGGCAACACAACCCCATGGTTACCATGGCAACCATCTCCGTGTTTGCCATGGCAACTAAATGCCATGGTTACCATGGCAACACAACGCCATGGTTACCATGGACACAGAATCCCATGGTTGCCATGGCAACCAAACCCCGTGGTTGCCATGGCAACCCAACCCCGTGGATGCCATGGCAACCCAACCCCATGGTTCCCATGGCAACCCAACCCCATGGTTGCCATGGCAACCCAACCCCATGGTTACCATGGCAACCCAACCCCGTGGTTGCCATGGCAACCCAACCCCATGGTTACCATGGCAACCAAACCCCGTGGCTGCCATGGCAACTAAACGCCATGGTTACCATGGCAACACAACCCCATGGTTGCCATGGCAACCCAACCCCATGGTTACCATAGCAACCAAACCCCGTGGTTGCCATGGCAACCGAACCCCATGGTTACCATGGCAACCAAACCCCGTGGTTGCCATGGAAACACTACCCCATGGTTGCCATGGCAACAGAACCCCATAGTTGCCATGGCAACAAAACGCCATGGTTACCATGGCAACACAACCCCATGGTTACCATGGACACAAAACGCCATGGTTGCCATGGCAACCAAACCGCGTGGTTGCCATGGCAACCCAACCCCGTGGATGCCATGGCAACCCAACCCCATGGTTCCTATGGCAACACAACCCCATGGTTGCCATGGCAACCCAACCCCATGGTTACCATGGCAACAGAACCCCATACTTGCCATGGCAACTAAACGCCATGGTTACCATGGCAACACAACCCCATGGTTGCCATGGCAACCCAACCCCATGGTTACCATGGGAACCCAACCCCATGGCTGCCATGGCAACCCAACCCCATGGTTGCCATGGCAACCCAACCCCATGGTTACCATGGCAACACAACCCTATGGTTGCCATGGCGACCCAACCCCATCGTTACCATGGCAACAGAACCCCATAGTTGCCATGGCAACTAAACGCCATGGTTACCATGGCAACACAACCCCATGGTTGCCATGGCAACCAAACCCCGTGGTTGCCATGGAAACACTACCCCATGGTTGCCATGGCAACAGAACCCCATAGTTGCCATGGCAACAAAACGCCATGGTTACCATGGCAACACAACCCCATGGTTACCATGGACACAGAACGCCATGGTTGCCATGGCAACCAAACCCCGTGGTTGCCATGGCAACCCAACCCCGTGGATGCCATGGCAACCCAACCCCATGGTTCCTATGGCAACACAACCCCATGGTTGCCATGGCAACCCAACCCCATGGTTACCATGGCAACACAACCCTATGGTTGCCATGGCGACCCAACCCCATCGTTACCATGGCAACAGAACCCCATAGTTGCCATGGCAACTAAACGCCATGGTTACCATGGCAACACAACCCCATGGTTGCCATGGCAACCAAACCCCGTGGTTGCCATGGCAACCCAACCCCGTGGATGCCATGGCAACCCAACCCCATGGTTCCCATGGCAACACAACCCCATGGTTGCCATGGCAACCCAACCCCATGGTTACCATGGCAACACAACCCTATGGTTGCCATGGCGACCCAACCCCATCGTTACCATGGCAACAGAACCCCATAGTTGCCATGGCAACTAAACGCCATGGTTACCATGGCAACACAACCCCATGGTTGCCATGGTAACCAAACCCCGTGGTTGCCATGGCAACCCAACCCCGTGGATGCCATGGCAACCCAACCCCATGGTTCCCATGGCAACACAACCCCCTGGTTGCCATGGCAACCCAACCCCATGGTTACCATGGCAACAGAACCCCATAGTTGCCATGGCAACTAAACGCCATGGTTACCATGGCAACACAACCCCATGGTTGCCATGGCAACCCAACCCCATGGTTACCATGGCAACACCACCCCATGGTTGCCATGGCAACCCAACCCCATGGTTGCCATGGCAACCCAACCCCATGGTTGCCATGGCAACCCAACCCCATGGTTCCCATGGCAACACAACCAAATGGTTGCCATGGCAACCCAAACCCATGGTTACCATGTCAACAGAACCCCATAGTTGCCATGGCAACTAAACGCCATGGTTACCATGGCAACACAACCCCATGGTTGCCATGGCAACCAAACCCCGTGGTTGCCATGGCAACCCAACCCCGTGGATGCCATGGCAACCCAACCCCATGGTTGCCATGGCAACACAACCCCATGGTTACCATGGCAACACAACCCCATGGTTACCATGGCAACAGAACCCCATAGTTGCCATGGCAACTAAACGCCATGGTTACCATGGCAACACAACGCCATGGTTGCCATGGCAACCCAACCCCATGGTTACCATGGCAACACCACCCCATGGTTGCCATGGCAACCCAACCCCATGGTTGCCATGGCAACCCAACCCCATGGTTGCCATGGCAACCCAACCCCATGGTTCCCATGGCAACACAACCAAATGGTTGCCATGGCAACCCAAACCCATGGTTACCATGTCAACAGAACCCCATAGTTGCCATGGCAACTAAACGCCATGGTTACCATGGCAACACAACCCCATGGTTGCCATGGCAACCAAACCCCGTGGTTGCCATGGCAACCCAACCCCGTGGATGCCATGGCAACCCAACCCCATGGTTGCCATGGCAACCCAACCCCATGGTTACCATGGCAACACAACCCCATGGTTGCCATGGCAACCAAACCCCATGGTTGCCATGGCAACACAACCCCATGGTTACCATGGCAACCAAACCCCGTGGTTGCCATGGAAACACTACCCCATGGTTGCCATGGCATCAGAACCCCATAGTTGCCATGGCAACAAAACGCCATGGTTACCATGGCAACACAACCCCATGGTTGCCATGGCAACCCAACCCCATGGTTACCATGGCAACCAAACCCCGTGGTTGCCATGGCAACCCAACCCCGTGGATGCCATGGCAACCCAACCCCATGGTTCCCATGGCAACACAACCCCATGGTTGCCATGGCAACCCAACCCCATGGTTACCATGGCAACAGAACCCCATAGTTGCCATGGCAACTAAACGCCATGGTTACCATGGCAACCCAACCCCATGGTTGCCATGGCAACCCAACCCCATGGTTACCATGGCAACCCAACCCCATGGTTGCCATGGCAACCCAACCCCATGGTTGCCATGGCAACCCAACCCCATGGTTACCATGGCAACCAAACCCCGTGGTTGCCATGGCAACTAAACGCCATGGTTACCATGGACACAGAACCCCGTGGTTGCCATGGCAACCCAACCCCGTGGATGCCATGGCAACCCAACCCCATGGTTCCCATGGAAACACAACCCCATGGTTGCCATGGCAACGCAACCCCATGGTTACCATGGCAACAGAACCCCATGGTTACCATGGCAACAGAACCCCATAGTTGCCATGGCAACTAAACGCCATGGTTACCATGGCAACACAACCCCGTGGTTGCCATGGCAACCCAACCCCGTGGATGCCATGGCAACCCAACCCCATGGTTCCCATGGCAACACAACCCCGTGGTTACCATGGCAACACAACCCCATGGTTACCATGGCAACAGAACCCCATAGTTGCCATGGCAACTAAACGCCATGGTTACCATGGCAACACAACCCCATGGTTGCCATGGCAACCCAACCCCATGGTTACCATGGCAACACAACCCCATGGTTGCCATGGCAACCCAACCCCATGGTTACCATGGCAACAGAACCCCATAGTTGCCATGGCAACTAAACGCCATGGTTACCATGGCAACACAACCCCATGGTTACCATGGCAACCATCTCCGTGTTTGCCATGGCAACTAAATGCCATGGTTACCATGGCAACACAACGCCATGGTTACCATGGACACAGAATCCCATGGTTGCCATGGCAACCAAACCCCGTGGTTGCCATGGCAACCCAACCCCGTGGATGCCATGGCAACCCAACCCCATGGTTCCCATGGCAACCCAACCCCATGGTTGCCATGGCAACCCAACCCCATGGTTACCATGGCAACCCAACCCCGTGGTTGCCATGGCAACCCAACCCCATGGTTACCATGGCAACCAAACCCCGTGGCTGCCATGGCAACTAAACGCCATGGTTACCATGGCAACACAACCCCATGGTTGCCATGGCAACCCAACCCCATGGTTACCATAGCAACCAAACCCCGTGGTTGCCATGGCAACCGAACCCCATGGTTACCATGGCAACCAAACCCCGTGGTTGCCATGGAAACACTACCCCATGGTTGCCATGGCAACAGAACCCCATAGTTGCCATGGCAACAAAACGCCATGGTTACCATGGCAACACAACCCTATGGTTACCATGGACACAGAACGCCATGGTTGCCATGGCAACCAAACCGCGTGGTTGCCATGGCAACCCAACCCCGTGGATGCCATGGCAACCCAACCCCATGGTTCCTATGGCAACACAACCCCATGGTTGCCATGGCAACCCAACCCCATGGTTACCATGGCAACAGAACCCCATACTTGCCATGGCAACTAAACGCCATGGTTACCATGGCAACACAACCCCATGGTTGCCATGGCAACCCAACCCCATGGTTACCATGGGAACCCAACCCCATGGCTGCCATGGCAACCCAACCCCATGGTTGCCATGGCAACCCAACCCCATGGTTACCATGGCAACACAACCCTATGGTTGCCATGGCGACCCAACCCCATCGTTACCATGGCAACAGAACCCCATAGTTGCCATGGCAACTAAACGCCATGGTTACCATGGCAACACAACCCCATGGTTGCCATGGCAACCAAACCCCGTGGTTGCCATGGAAACACTACCCCATGGTTGCCATGGCAACAGAACCCCATAGTTGCCATGGCAACAAAACGCCATGGTTACCATGGCAACACAACCCCATGGTTACCATGGACACAGAACGCCATGGTTGCCATGGCAACCAAACCCCGTGGTTGCCATGGCAACCCAACCCCGTGGATGCCATGGCAACCCAACCCCATGGTTCCTATGGCAACACAACCCCATGGTTGCCATGGCAACCCAACCCCATGGTTACCATGGCAACACAACCCTATGGTTGCCATGGCGACCCAACCCCATCGTTACCATGGCAACAGAACCCCATAGTTGCCATGGCAACTAAACGCCATGGTTACCATGGCAACACAACCCCATGGTTGCCATGGCAACCAAACCCCGTGGTTGCCATGGCAACCCAACCCCGTGGATGCCATGGCAACCCAACCCCATGGTTCCCATGGCAACACAACCCCATGGTTGCCATGGCAACCCAACCCCATGGTTACCATGGCAACACAACCCTATGGTTGCCATGGCGACCCAACCCCATCGTTACCATGGCAACAGAACCCCATAGTTGCCATGGCAACTAAACGCCATGGTTACCATGGCAACACAACCCCATGGTTGCCATGGTAACCAAACCCCGTGGTTGCCATGGCAACCCAACCCCGTGGATGCCATGGCAACCCAACCCCATGGTTCCCATGGCAACACAACCCCCTGGTTGCCATGGCAACCCAACCCCATGGTTACCATGGCAACAGAACCCCATAGTTGCCATGGCAACTAAACGCCATGGTTACCATGGCAACACAACCCCATGGTTGCCATGGCAACCCAACCCCATGGTTACCATGGCAACACCACCCCATGGTTGCCATGGCAACCCAACCCCATGGTTGCCATGGCAACCCAACCCCATGGTTGCCATGGCAACCCAACCCCATGGTTCCCATGGCAACACAACCAAATGGTTGCCATGGCAACCCAAACCCATGGTTACCATGTCAACAGAACCCCATAGTTGCCATGGCAACTAAACGCCATGGTTACCATGGCAACACAACCCCATGGTTGCCATGGCAACCAAACCCCGTGGTTGCCATGGCAACCCAACCCCGTGGATGCCATGGCAACCCAACCCCATGGTTGCCATGGCAACACAACCCCATGGTTACCATGGCAACACAACCCCATGGTTACCATGGCAACAGAACCCCATAGTTGCCATGGCAACTAAACGCCATGGTTACCATGGCAACACAACGCCATGGTTGCCATGGCAACCCAACCCCATGGTTACCATGGCAACACCACCCCATGGTTGCCATGGCAACCCAACCCCATGGTTGCCATGGCAACCCAACCCCATGGTTGCCATGGCAACCCAACCCCATGGTTCCCATGGCAACACAACCAAATGGTTGCCATGGCAACCCAAACCCATGGTTACCATGTCAACAGAACCCCATAGTTGCCATGGCAACTAAACGCCATGGTTACCATGGCAACACAACCCCATGGTTGCCATGGCAACCAAACCCCGTGGTTGCCATGGCAACCCAACCCCGTGGATGCCATGGCAACCCAACCCCATGGTTGCCATGGCAACCCAACCCCATGGTTACCATGGCAACACAACCCCATGGTTGCCATGGCAACCAAACCCCATGGTTGCCATGGCAACACAACCCCATGGTTACCATGGCAACCAAACCCCGTGGTTGCCATGGAAACACTACCCCATGGTTGCCATGGCATCAGAACCCCATAGTTGCCATGGCAACAAAACGCCATGGTTACCATGGCAACACAACCCCATGGTTGCCATGGCAACCCAACCCCATGGTTACCATGGCAACCAAACCCCGTGGTTGCCATGGCAACCCAACCCCGTGGATGCCATGGCAACCCAACCCCATGGTTCCCATGGCAACACAACCCCATGGTTGCCATGGCAACCCAACCCCATGGTTACCATGGCAACAGAACCCCATAGTTGCCATGGCAACTAAACGCCATGGTTACCATGGCAACCCAACCCCATGGTTGCCATGGCAACCCAACCCCATGGTTACCATGGCAACCCAACCCCATGGTTGCCATGGCAACCCAACCCCATGGTTGCCATGGCAACCCAACCCCATGGTTACCATGGCAACCAAACCCCGTGGTTGCCATGGCAACTAAACGCCATGGTTACCATGGCAACACAACCCCATGGTTGCCATGGCAACCCAACCCCATGGTTACCATAGCAACCAAACCCCGTGGTTGCCATGGCAACCCAACCCCATGGTTACCATGGCAACCAAACCCCGTGGTTGCCATGGAAACACTACCCCATGGTTGCCATGGCAACAGAACCCCATAGTTGCCATGGCAACAAAACGCCATGGTTACCATGGCAACACAACCCCATGGTTACCATGGACACAGAACCCCATGGTTGCCATGGCAACCAAACCCCGTGGTTGCCATGGCAACCCAACCCCGTGGATGCCATGGCAACCCAACCCCATGGTTCCTATGGCAACACAACCCCATGGTTGCCATGGCAACCCAACCCCATGGTTACCATGGCAACAGAACCCCATAGTTGCCATGGCAACTAAACGCCATGGTTACCATGGCAACACAACCCCATGGTTGCCATGGCAACCCAACCCCATGGTTACCATGGGAACCCAACCCCATGGTTGCCATGGCAACCCAACCCCATGGTTGCCATGGCAACCCAACCCCATGGTTACCATGGCAACCAAACCCCGTGGTTGCCATGGCAACTAAACGCCATGGTTACCATGGCAACACAACCCCATGGTTGCCATGGCAACCAAACCCCATGGTTGCCATGGCAACCCAACCCCATGGTTACCATGGCAACACAACCCTATGGTTGCCATGGCAAACAACCCCATCGTTACCATGGCAACAGAACCCCATAGTTGCCATGGCAACTAAACGCCATGGTTACCATGGCAACACAACCCCATGGTTGCCATGGCAACCAAACCCCGTGGTTGCCATGGCAACCCAACCCCGTGGATGCCATGGCAACCCAACCCCATGGTTCCCATGGCAACACAACCCCATGGTTGCCATGGCAACCCAACCCCATGGTTACCATGGCAACAGAACCCCATAGTTGCCATGGCAACTAAACGCCATGGTTACAATGGCAACACAACCCCATGGTTGCCATGGCAACCCAACCCCATGGTTACCATGGCAACCCAACCCCATGGTTGCCATGGCAACCCAACCCCATGGTTACCATGGCAACCAAACCCTGTGGTTGCCATGGAAACACTACCCCATGGTTGCCATGGCAACAGAACCCCATAGTTGCCATGGCAACTAAACGCCATGGTTACCATGGCAACACAACCCCATGGTTACCATGGACACAGAATCCCATGGTTGCCATGGCAACCAAACCCCGTGGTTGCCATGGCAACCCAACCCCGTGGTTGCCATGGCAACCCAACCCCATGGTTCCCATGGCAACACAACCCCATGGTTGCCATGGCAACCGAACCCCATGGTTACCATGGCAACAGAACCCCATAGTTGCCATGGCAACTAAACGCCATGGTTACCATGGCAACACAACCCCATGGTTGCCATGGCAACCCAACCCCATGGTAACCATAGCAACCAAACCCCGTGGTTGCCATGGCAACGAAACGCCATGGTTACCATGGCAACACAACCCCATGGTTGCCATGGCAACCCAACCCCATGGTTGCCAAGGCAACTAAACCCCATAGTTTCCATAGCAACCCAACCCCATGGTTACCATGGCAACACAACCACATGGTTGCCATGGAAACACTACCCCATGGTTGCCATGGCAACAGAACCCCATAGTTGCCATCGCAACAAAACGCCATGGTTACCATGGCAACACAACCCCATGGTTGCCATGATAACACAACCCCGTGGTTGCCATGGCAAGACAACCCCATCGTTACCATGGCAACACTACCCCATGGTTTCCATGGAAACACTACCCCATGGTTGCCATGGCAACAGAACCCCATAGTTGCCATGGCAACAAAACGCCATGGTTACCATGGCAACACAACCCCATGGTTACCATGGACACAGAACCCCGTGGTTGCCATGGCAACCCAACCCCGTGGATGCCATGGCAACCCAACCCCATGGTTCCCATGGCAACACAACCCCATGGTTGCCATGGCAACCCAACCCCATGGTTACCATGGCAACACAACCCCATGGTTACCATGGCAACAGAACCCCATGGTTGCCATGGCAACTAAACGCCATGGTTACCATGGCAACACAGCCCCATTGTTGCCATGGCATCCCAACCACATGGTTGCCAAGGCAGCTAAACCCCATAGTTTCCATAGCAACCCAACCGCATAGTTACCATGGCAAAACAACCCCATGGTTGCCATGGCAACAAAACCCCGTGGTTGCCATGGCAACCCAACCCCGTGGATGCCATGGCAACCCAACCCCATGGTTCCCATGGCAACACAACCCCATGGTTGCCATGGCAACCCAACCCCATGGTTACCATGGCAACAGAACCCCATAGTTGCCATGGCAACTAAACGCCATGGTTACCATGGCAACACAACCCCATGGTTGCCATGGCAACCCAACCCCATGGTTACCATGGCAACACAACCCCATGGTTCCCATGAGAACACAACCCCGTGGTTGCCATGGCAACCCAACCCCATCGTTACCATGGTAACACTACACCATGGTTGCCATGGAAACACTTCCCCATGGTTGCCATGGCAACAGAACCCCATAGTTGCCATGGCAACAAAACGCCATGGTTACCATGGCAACACAACCCCATGGTTACCATGGACACAGAACCCCATGGTTGCCATGGCAACCAAACCCCGTGGTTGCCATGGCAACCCAACCCCATGGTTCCCATGGCAACACAACCCCATGGTTGCCATGGCAACCCAACCCCATGGTTACCATGGCAACAGAACCCCATAGTTGCCATGGCAACTAAACGCCATGGTTACCATGGCAACACAACCCCATGGTTGCCATGGCAACCCAACCCCATGGTTACCATGGGAACCCAACCCCATGGTTGCCATGGCAACCCAACCCCATGGTTCCCATGGCAACCCAACCCCATGGTTACCATGGCAACCAAACCCCGTGGTTTCCATGGCAACTAAACGCCATGGTTACCATGGCAACACAACCCCATGGTTGCCATGGCAACCAAACCCCATGGTTGCCATGGCAACCCAACCCCATGGTTACCATGGCAACACAACCCTGTGGTTGCCATGGCAACCAACCCCATCGTTACCATGGCAACAGAACCCCATAGTTGCCATGGCAACTAAACGCCATGGTTACCATGGCAACAGAACCCCATGGTTGCCATGGCAACCAAACCCCGTGGTTGCCATGGCAACCCAACCCCGTGGATGCCATGGCAACCCAACCCCATGGTTCCCATGGCAACACAACCCCATGGTTGCCATGGCAACCCAACCCCATGGTTACCATGGCAACAGAACCCCATAGTTGCCATGGCAACCCAACCCCATGGTTACCATGGCAACAGAACCCCATAGTTGCCATGGCAACTAAACGCCATGGTTACCATGGCAACACAACCCCATGGTTGCCATGGCAACCCAACCCCATGGTTACCATGGCAACACAACCCCATGGTTGCCATGGCAACCCAACCCCATGGTTACCATGGCAACCAAACCCCGTGGTTGCCATGGAAACACTACCCCATGGTTGCCATGGCAACAGAACCCCATAGTTGCCATGGCAACTAAACGCCATGGTTACCATGGCAACACAACCCCATGGTTACCATGGACACAGAATCCCATGGTTGCCATGGCAACCAAACCCCGTGGTTGCCATGGCAACCGAACCCCATGGTTACCATGGCAACAGAACCCCATAGTTGCCATGGCAACTAAACGCCATGGTTACCATGGCAACACAACCCCATGGTTGCCATGGCAACCCAACCCCATGGTTACCATAGCAACCAAACCCCGTGGTTGCCATGGCAACGAAACGCCATGGTTACCATGGCAACACAACCCCATGGTTGCCATGGCAACCCAACCCCATGGTTGCCAAGGCAACTAAACTCCATAGTTTCCATAGCAACCCAACCCCATGGTTACCATGGCAACACAACCACATGGTTGCCATGGAAACACTACCCCATGGTTGCCATGGCAACAGAACCCCATAGTTGCCATCGCAACAAAACGCCATGGTTACCATGGCAACACAACCCCATGGTTGCCATGGCAACCAAACCCCGTGGTTGCCATGGCAACTAAACGCCATGGTTACCATGGCAACACAACCCCATGGTTGCCATGGCAACCCAACCCCATGGTTACCATAGCAACCAAACCCCGTGGTTGCCATGGCAACACAACCCCATGGTTACCATGGCAACACAACCCCATGGTTACCATGAGAACACAACCCCGTGGTTGCCATGGCAACCCAACCCCATCGTTACCATGGCAACACTACCCCATGGTTTCCATGGAAACACTACCCCATGGTTGCCATGGACACAGAACCCCATGGTTGCCATGGCAACCAAACCCCGTGGTTGCCATGGCAACCCAACCCCGTGGATGCCATGGCAACCCAACCCCATGCTTCCCATGGCAACACAACCCCATGGTTGCCATGGCAACCCAACACCATGGTTACCATGGCAACAGAACCCCATAGTTGTCATGGCAACTAAACGCCATGGTTACCATGGCAACACAACCCCATGGTTGCCATGGCAACTCAACCCCATGGTTACCATGGCAACACAACCCCATGGTTGCCATGGCAACCCAACCTCATGGTTTCCAAGGCAATTAAACCCCATAGTTTCCATAGCAACCCAACCCCATAGTTACCATGGCAACCCAACCCCATGGTTACCATAGCAACCAAACCCCGTGGTTGCCATGGCAACCCAACCCCATGGTTACCATGGCAACACAACCCCATGGTTCCCATGATAACACAACCCCGTGGTTGCCATGGCAAGACAACCCCATCGTTACCATGGCAACACTACCCCATGGTTTCCATGGAAACACTACCCCATGGTTGCCATGGCAACAGAACGCCATGGTTACCATGGCAACACAACCCCATGGTTACCATGGACACAGAACCCCGTGGTTGCCATGGCAACCCAACCCCGTGGATGCCATGGCAACCCAACCCCATGGTTCCCATGGAAACACAACCCCATGGTTGCCATGGCAACGCAACCCCATGGTTACCATGGCAACAGAACCCCATGGTTACCATGGCAACAGAACCCCATAGTTGCCATGGCAACTAAACGCCATGGTTACCATGGCAACACAGCCCCATGGTTGCAATGGCAACCCAACCCCATGGTTGCCAAGGCAGCTAAACCCCATAGTTTCCATAGCAACCCAACCCCATAGTTACCATGGCAAAACAACCCCATGGTTGCCATGGAAACACTACCCCATGGTTGCCATGGCAACAGAACACCATAGTTGCCATCGCAACAAAACGCCATGGTTACCATGGCAACACAACCCCATGGTTGCCATGGCAACCCAACCCCATGGTTACCATGGCAACAGAACCCCATAGTTGCCATGGCAACTAAACGCCATGGTTACCATGGCAACACAACCCCATGGTTGCCATGGCAACCCAACCCCATGGTTACCATGGCAACACAACCCCATGGTTCCCATGAGAACACAACCCCGTGGTTGCCATGGCAACCCAACCCCATCGTTACCATGGCAACACTACCCCATGGTTGCCATGGAAACACTTCCCCATGGTTGCCATGGCAACAGAACCCCATAGTTGCCATGGCAACAAAACGCCATGGTTACCATGGCAACACAACCCCATGGTTACCATGGACACAGAACCCCATGGTTGCCATGGCAACCAAACCCCGTGGTTGCCATGGAAACACTACCCCATGGTTTCCATGGCATCAGAACCCCATAGTTGCCATGGCAACAAAACGCCATGGTTACCATGGCACCTGAAACCCATGGTTACCATGGACACAGAACCCCATGGTTGCCATGGCAACCAAACCCCGTGGTTGCCATGGCAACCCAACCCCGTGGTTGCCATGGGAACCCAAGCCCATGGTTGCCATGGCAACCCAACCCCATGGTTACCATGGCAACCAAACCCCGTGGTTGCCATGGCAACTAAACGCCATGGTTACCATGGCAACACAACCCCATGGTTGCCATGGCAACCCAACCCCATGGTTGCCATGGCAACTCAACCCCATGGTTCCCATGGCAACACAACCCCATGGTTGCCATGGCAACACAACCCCATGGTTACCATGGCAACACAACCCCATGGTTACCATGGACACAGAACCCCATGGTTGCCATGGCAGCCAAACCCCGTGGTTGCCATGGCAACACAACCCCGTGGATGCCATGGCAACCCAACCCCATGGTTACCATGGCAACAGAACCCCATAGTTGCCATGGCAACTAAACGCCATGGTTACCATGGCAACACAACCCCATGGTTGCCATGGCAACACAACCCCATGGTTACCATGGGAACCCAACCCCATGGTTGCCATGGCAACCCAACCCCATGGTTGCCATGGCAACCCAACCCCATGGTTACCATGGCAACCAAACCTCGTGGTTGCCATGGACACAGATCTCCATGGTTACCATAGCAACCAAACCCCGTGGTTGCCATGGCAACTAAACGCCATGGTTACCATGGCAACCCAACCCCATGGTTACCATGGACACAGAACCCCATGGTTACCATAGCAACCAAACCCCGTGGTTGCCATGGAAACACTACCCCATGGTTACCATGGCAACACAACAGCATGGTTAGCACAACAACACAACCGCATGGTTACCACGGCAACCGAACTGCATGGTTACCACGGCATCTCAACCCCATGGTTGCCATGGCAACTAAACCCCATAGTTTCCATAGCAACCCAACCCCATAGTTACCATGGCAACACAACCCCATCGTTACCATGGCAACACAACCCCATGGTTACCATGGCAAGAGAACCCCATAGTTGCCATGGCAACTAAAAGCCATGGTTACCATGGCAACCCAACCCCATGATTGCCATGGCAACCCAACCCCATGGTTGCCATGGCAACCCAACCCCATGGTTCCCATGGCAACACAACCCCATGGTTGCCATGGAAACCCAACCCCATGGTTACCATGGCAACACAACCCCATGGTTACCATGGACACAGAACCCCATGGTTGCCTTGGCAGCCAAACCCCGTGGTTGCCATGGCAACACAACCCCGTGGATGCCATGGCAACCCAACCCCATGGTTCCCATGGCAACACAACCCCATGGTTGCCATGGCAACCCAACCCCATGGTTACCATGGCAACAGAACCCCATAGTTGCCATGGCAACTAAACGCCATGGTTACCATGGCAACACAACCCCATGGTTTCCATGGCAACACAACCCCATGGTTACCATGGCAACCAAACCCCGTGGTTGCCATGGACACAGATCTCCATGGTTACTATAGCAACCAAACCCCGTGGTTGCCATGGCAACTAAACGCCATGGTTACCATGGCAACCCAACCCCATGGTTACCATGGACACAGAACCCCATGGTTACCATAGCAACCAAACCCCGTGGTTGCCATGGCAACACTACCCCATGGTTACCATGGCAACACAACAGCATGGTTAGCACAACAACACAACCGCATGGTTACCACGGCAACCCAACTGCATGGTTACCACGGCATCTCAACCCCATGGTTGCCATGGCAACTAAACCCCATAGTTTCCATAGCAACCCAACCCCATAGTTACCATGGCAACACAACCCCATCGTTACCATGGCAACACAACCCCATGGTTACCATGGCAAGAGAACCCCATAGTTGCCATGGCAACTAAAAGCCATGGTTACCATGGCAACCCAACCCCATGATTGCCATGGCAACCCAACCCCATGGTTGCCATGGCAACCCAACCCCATGGTTCCCATGGCAACACAACCCCATGGTTGCCATGGCAACCCAACCCCATGGTTACCATGGCAACACAACCCCATGGTTACCATGGACACAGAACCCCATGGTTGCCTTGGCAGCCAAACCCCGTGGTTGCCATGGCAACACAACCCCGTGGATGCCATGGCAACCCAACCCCATGGTTCCCATGGCAACACAACCCCATGGTTGCCATGGCAACCCAACCCCATGGTTACCATGGCAACAGAACCCCATAGTTGCCATGGCAACTAAACGCCATGGTTACCATGGCAACACAACCCCATGGTTTCCATGGCAACACAACCCCATGGTTACCATGGCAACCAAACCCCGTGGTTGCCATGGACACAGATCTCCATGGTTACCATAGCAACCAAACCCCGTGGTTGCCATGGCAACTAAACGCCATGGTTACCATGGCAACCCAACCCCATGGTTACCATGGACACAGAACCCCATGGTTACCATAGCAACCAAACCCCGTGGTTGCCATGGCAACACTACCCCATGGTTACCATGGCAACACAACAGCATGGTTAGCACAACAACACAACCGCATGGTTACCACGGCAACCCAACTGCATGGTTACCACGGCATCTCAACCCCATGGTTGCCATGGCAACTAAACCCCATAGTTTCCATAGCAACCCAACCCCATAGTTACCATGGCAACACAACCCCATCGTTACCATGGCAACACAACCCCATGGTTACCATGGCAAGAGAACCCCATAGTTGCCATTGCAACTAAAAGCCATGGTTACCATGGCAACCCAACCCCATGATTGCCATGGCAACCCAACCCCATGGTTGCCATGGCAACCCAACCCCATGGTTCCCATGGCAACACAACCCCATGGTTGCCATGGCAACCCAACCCCATGGTTACCATGGCAACACAACCCCATGGTTACCATGGACACAGAACCCCATGGTTGCCTTGGCAGCCAAACCCCGTGGTTACCATGGCAACACAACCCCGTGGATGCCATGGCAACCCAACCCCATGGTTCCCATGGCAACACAACCCCATGGTTGCCATGGCAACCCAACCCCATGGTTACCATGGCAACAGAACCCCATAGTTGCCATGACAACTAAACGCCATGGTTACCATGGCAACACAACCCCATGGTTTCCATGGCAACACAACCCCATGGTTACCATGGGAACCCAACCCCATGGTTGCCATGTCAACCCAACCCCATGGTTCCCATGGCAACCCAACCCCATGGTTACCCTGGCAACCAAACCCCGTGGTTGCCATGGACACAGATCTCCATGGTTACCATAGCAACCAAAACCCGTGGTTGCCATGGCAACTAAACGCCATGGTTACCATGGCAACCCAACCCCATGGTTACCATGGACACAGAACCCCATGGTTACCATAGCAACCAAACCCCGTGGTTGCCATGGCAACACTACCCCATGGTTACCATGGCAACACAACAGCATGGTTAGCACAACAACACAACCGCATGGTTACCACGGAAACCCAACTGCATGGTTACCACGGCATCTCAACCCCATGGTTGCCATGGCAACTAAACCCCATAGTTTCCATAGCAACCCAACCCCATAGTTACCATGGCAACACAACCCCATCGTTACCATGGAAACACAACCCCATGGTTACCATGGCAAGAGAACCCCATAGTTGCCATGGCAACTAAAAGCCATGGTTACCATGGCAACCCAACCCCATGATTGCCATGGCAACCCAACCCCATGGTTGCCATGGCAACCCAACCCCATGGTTGCCATGGCAACCCAACCCCATGGTTCCCATGGCAACACAACCCCATGGTTGCCATGGCAACCCAACCCCATGGTTACCATGGCAACAGAACCCCATAGTTGCCATGGCAACTAAACGCCATGGTTACCATGGCAACACAACCCCATGGTTGCCATGGCAACAAAACCCCGTGGTTGCCATGGCAACCCAACCCCGTGGATGCCATGGCAACCCAACCCCATGGTTCCCATGGCAACACAACCCCATGGTTGCCATGGCAACCCAACCCCATGGTTACCATGGCAACAGAACCCCATAGTTGCCATGGCAACTAAACGCCATGGTTACCATGGCAACACAACCCCATGGTTGCCATGGCAACCCAACCCCATGGTTACCATGGCAACACAACTCCATGGTTGCCATGGCAACCCAACCCTATGGTTGCCATGGCAACCCAACCCCATGGTTACAATGGCAACCAAACCCCGTGGTTGCCATGGAAACACTACCCCATGGTTGCCATGGCATCAGAACCCCATAGTTGCCATGGCAACAAAACGCCATGGTTACCATGGCAACACAACCCCATTGTTACCATGGACACAGAACCCCATGGTTGCCATGGCAACCCAACCCCGTGGTTGCCATGGCAACGCAACCCCGTGGTTACCATGGGAACCCAACCCCATGGTTGCCATGGCAACCCAACCCCATGGTTACCATGGCAACCAAACCCCGTGGTTGCCATGGCAACTAAACGCCATGGTTACCATGGCAACACAACCCCATGGTTGCCATGGCAACCCAACCCCATGGTTGCCATGGCAACCCAACCACATGGTGGCCATGGCAACCCAACCCCATGGTTCCCATGTCAACACAACCCCATGGTTGCCATGGCAACCCAACCCCATGGTTACCATGGCAACAGAACCCCGTGGATGCCATGGCAACCCAACCCCATGGTTACCATGGCAACAGAACCCCATAGTTGCCATGGCAACTAAACGCCATGGTTACCATGGCAACACAACCCCATGGTTGCCATGGCAACACAACCCCATGGTTACCATGGGAACCCAACCCCATGGTTGCCATGGCAACCCAACCCCATGGTTGCCATGGCAACCCAACCCCATGGTTACCATGGCAACCAAACCCCGTGGTTGACATGGACAAAGAACCCCATGGTTACCATAGCAACCAAACCCCGTGGTTGCCATGGCAACTAAACGCCATGGTTACCATGGCAACCCAACCCCATGGTTACCATGGACACAGAACCCCATGGTTACCATAGCAACCAAACCCCGTGGTTGCCATGGCAACACTACCCCATGGTTACCATGGCAACACCACCGCATGGTTACCAGAACAACACAACCGCATGGTTACCACGGCAACCCAACTGCATGGTTACCACGGCATCTCAACCCCATGGTTGCCATGGCAACTAAACCCCATAGTTTCCATAGCAACCCAACCCCATAGTTACCATGGCAACACAACCCCATCGTTACCATGGCAACACAACCCCATGGTTACCATGGCAAGAGAACCCCATAGTTGCCATGGCAACACAACCCCATGATTGCCATGGCAACCCAACCCCATGGTTGCCATGGCAACCCAACCCCATGGTTCCCATGGCAACACAACCCCATGGTTGCCATGGCAACCCAACCCCATGGTTACCATGGCAACAGAACCCCATAGTTGCCATGGCAACTCAACGCCATGGTTACCATGGCAACACAACCCCATGGTTGCCATGGCAACCAAACCCCGTGGTTGCCATGGCAACCCAACCCCGTGGATGCCATGGCAACCCAACCCCGTGGATGCCATGGCAAACCAACCCCATGGTTGCCATGGCAACCCAACCCCATGGTTGCCATGGCAACCCAACCCCATGGTTACCATGGCAACAGAAACCCATAGTTGCCATGGCAACTAAACGCCATGGTTACCATGGCAACACAACCCCATGGTTGCCATGGCAGCCCAACCCCATGGTTACCATGGCAACACAACCCCATGGTTGCCATGGCAACCAAACCCCATGGTTGCCATGGCAACCCAACCTCATGGTTACCATGGCAACGAAACCCCGTGGTTGCCATGGAAACACTACCCCATGGTTGCCATGGCAACCCAACCCCATGGTTACCATGGCAACAGAACCCCATAGTTGCCATGGCAACAAAACGCCATGGTTACCATGGCAACACAACCCCATGGTTGCCATGGCAACCCATCCCCATGGTTACCATGACAACACAACCCCATGGTTGCCATGGCAACCCAACCCCATGGTTACCATGGCAACACAACCCCATGGTTGCCATGGCAACCCAACCCCATGGTTACCATGGCAACCAAACCACGTGGTTGCCATGGGAACAGAACCCCATAGTTGCCATGGCAACAAAACGCCATGGTTACCATGGCAACACAACCCCATGGTTACCATGGACACAGAACCGCATGGTTGCCATGGCAATCAAACCCCGTGGTTGCCATGGCAACCCAACCCCGTGGATGCCATGGCAACCCAACCCCATGGTTCCCATGGCAACCCAACCCCATGGTTGCCATGGCAACCCAACCCCATGGTTACCATGGGAACCCAACCCCATGGATGCCATGGTAACCCAACCCCATGGTTGCCATGGCAATCCAACCCCATGGTTACCATGGAAACCAAACCCCGTGGTTGCCATGGCAACTAAACGCCATGGTTACCATGGCAACACAACCCCATTGTTGCCATGGCAACCAAACCCCGTGGTTGCCATGGCAACCCAACCCCGTGGATGCCATGGCAACACAACCCCATGGTTACCATGGCAACAAAACCCCATGGTTGCCATGGCAACCCAACACCATGGTTGCCATGGCAACCCAACCTCATGGTTACCATGGCAACCAAACCCCGTGGTTGCCATGGGAACACTACCCCATGGTTGCCATGGCATCAGAACCCCATAGTTGCCATGGCAACTAAACGCCATGGTTACCATGGCAACACAACCCCATGGTTACCATGGACACAGAACCCCATGGTTGCCATGGCAACCAAACCCCGTGGTTGCCATGGCAATCCAACCCCGTGGATGCCATGGCAACCCAACCCCATGGTTCCCATGGCAACACAACCCCATGGTTGCCATGGCAACCCAACCCCATGGTTACCATGGCAACAGAACCCCATAGTTGCCATGGCAACTAAACGCCATGGTTACCATGGCAACACAACCCCATAGTTGCCATGGCAACCCAAACCCCATGGTTACCATGGCAACCCAACCCCATGGTTGCCATGGCAACCCAACCCCATGGTTACCATGGCAACACAACCCCATGGTTGCCATGGCAACCCAACCCCATGGTTACCATGGCAACCAAACCCCGTGGTTGCCATGGTAACAAAACGCCATGGTTACCATGGCAACACAACCCCATATTTGCCATGGCAACCCAACCCCATGGTTACCATGGCAACCAAACCCCGTGGTTGCCATGGCAACAGAACACCATAGTTGCCATGGCAACAAAACGCCATGGTTACCATGGCAACACAACCCCATGGTTACCATGGACACAGAACCCCATGGTTGCCATGGCAACCAAACCCCGTGGTTGCCATGGCAACCCAACCCCGTGGATGCCATGGCAACCCAACCCCATGGTTCCCATGGCAACACAACCCCATGGTTGCCATGACAACCCAACCCCATGGTTACCATGGCAACCAAACCCCGTGGTTGCCATGGAAACACTACCCCATGGTTGCCATGGTAACAGAACCCCATAGTTGCCATGGCAACAAAACGCCATGGTTACCATGGCAACACAACCCCATGGTTACCATGGACACAGAACCCCATGGTTGCCATGGCAACAAAACCCCGTGGTTGCCATGGCAACCCAACCCCGTGGATGCCATGGCAACCCAACCCCATGGTTCCCATGGCAACACAACCCCATGGTTGCCATGGCAACCCAACCCCATGGTTACCATGGCAACAGAACCCCATAGTTGCCATGGCAACTAAACGCCATGGTTACCATGGCAACACAACCCCATGGTTACCATGGCAACCCAACCCCATGGTTACCATGGAAACACAACCCCATGGTTGCCATGGCAACCCAACCCCATGGTTTCCATGGCAACCCAACCCCATAGTTGCCATGGCAACAAAACGCCATGGTTACCATGGCAACACAACCCCATGGTTACCATGGACACAGAACCCCATGGTTGCCATGGCAACCAAACCCCGTGGTTGCCATGGCAACCCAATTCCGTGGATGCCATGGCAACCCAACCCCATGGTTCCCATGGCAACACAACCCCATGGTTGCCATGGAAACCCAACCCCATGGTTAACATGGGAACCCAACCCCATGGTTGCCATGGCAACCCAACCCCATGGTTGCCATGGCAACCCAACCCCATGGTTACCATGGCAACCAAACCCCGTGGTTGCCATGGCAACTAAACGCCATGGTTACCATGGCAACTCAACCCCGTGGTTGCCATGGCAACCCAACCCCGTGGTTGCCATGGCAACCCAACCCCATGGTTCCCATGGCAACACTACCCCATGGTTGCCATGGCAACAGAACCCCATAGTTGCCATGGCAACAAAACGCCATGGTTACCATGGCAACACAACCCCATGGTTACCATGGACACAGAACCCCATGGTTGCCATGGCAACCAAACCCCGTGGTTGCCATGGCAACCCAACCCCGTGGATGCCATGGCAACCAAACCCCATGGTTCCCATGGCAACACAACCCCATGGTTCCCATGGCAACCCAACCCCATGGTTACCATGGCAACAGAACCCCATAGTTGCCATGGCAACTAAACGCCATGGTTACCATGGCAACACAACCCCATGGTTGCCATGGCAACCCAACCCCATGGTTACCATGGCAACAAAACCCCATGGTTGCCATGGCAACCCAACCCCATGGTTGCCATGGCAACCCAACCCCATGGTTACCATGGCAACCAAACCCCTTGGTTGCCATGGCAACAGAACCCCATAGTTGCCATGGCAACAAAACGCCATGGTTGCCATGGCAACACAACCCCATGGTTACCATGGACACAGAACCCCATGGTTGCCATGGCAACCAAACCCCGTGGTTGCCATGGCAACCGAACCCCGTGGATGCCATGGCAACCCAACCCCATTGTTCCCATGGCAACACAACCCCATGGTTGCCATGGCAACCCAACCCCATGGTTACCATGGCAACAGAACCCCATAGTTGCCATGGCAACTAAACGCCATGGTTACCATGGCAACACAACACCATGGTTGCCATGGCAACCCAACCCCATGGTTACCATGGGAACCAACCCCATGGTTGCCATGGCAACCCAACCCCATGGTTGCCATGGCAACCCAACCCCGTGGTTACCATGGCAACCAAACCCCGTGGTTGCCATGGCAACTAAACGCCATGGTTACCATGGCAACCCAACCCCATGGTTGCCATGGCAACCCAACCCCATGGTTACCATGGCAACAGAACCCCATAGTTGCCATGGCAACTAAACGCCATGGTTACCATGGCAACACAACCCCATGGTTGCCATGGCAACCAAACCCCGTGGTTGCCATGGCAACCCAACCCCGTGGATGCCATGGCAACCCAACCCCATGGTTCCCATGGCAACACAACCCCATGGTTGCCATGGCAACCCAACCCCATGGTTACCATGGCAACGGAACCCAATAGTTGCCATGGCAACTAAACGCCATGGTTACCATGGCAACACAACCCCATGGTTGCCATGGCAACCCAACCCCATGGTTACCATGGCAACCCAACCCCATGGTTGCCATGGCAACCCAACCCCATGGTTACCATGTCAACCAAACCCCGTGGTTGCCATGGAAACACTACCCCATGGTTGCCATGGCAACAGAACCCCATAGTTGCCATGGCAACAAAACGCCATGGTTACCATGGCAACACAACCCCATGGTTGCCATGGCAACCCAACCCCATGGTTACCATGGCAACAGAACCCCATAGTTGCCATGGCAACTAAACGCCATGGTTACCATGGCAACACAACCCCATGGTTGCCATGGCAACCCAACCCCATGGTTACCATGGACACAGAACCCCATGGTTGCCATGGCAACCAAACCCCGTGGTTGCCATGGCAACCCAACCCCGTGGATGCCATGGCAACCCAACCCCATGGTTCCCATGGCAACACAACCCCATGGTTGCCATGGCAACACAACCCCATGGTTACCATGGCAACAGAACCCCATAGTTGCCATGGCAACTAAACGCCATGGTTACCATGGCAACACAACCCCATGGTTGCCATGGCAACCCAACCCCATGGTTACCATGGGAACCCAACGCCATGGTTGCCATGGCAACCCAACCCCATGGTTGCCATGGCAACCCAACCCCATGGTTACCATGGCAACCAAACCCCGTGGTTGCCATGGCAACTAAACGCCATGGTTACCATGGCAACGCAACCCCATGATTGCCATGGAAACCCAACCGCACGGTTGCCATGGCAACCCAACCCCATGGTTGCCATGGCAACCCAACCCCATGGTTACCATGGCAACACAATCCCATGGTTGCCATGGCAACCCAACCTCATGGTTGCCATGGCAACCCAACCCCATGGTTACCATGGCAACCAAACCCCGTGGTTTCCATGGCAACTAAACGCCATGGTTACCATGGCAACACAACCCCATGGTTGCCATGGCAACCCAACCCCATGGTTACCATAGCAACCAAACCCCGTGGTTGCCATGGAAACACTACCCCATGGTTGCCATGGCAACCCAACCCCATGGTTACCATAGCAACCAAACCCCGTGGTTGCCATGGCAACCCAACCCCATGGTTACCATGGCAACTAAATGCCATGGTTACCATGGCAACACAACCCCATGGTTGCCATGGCAACCAAACCCCGTGGTTGCCATGGCAACCCAACCCCGTTGATGCCATGGCAACACAACCCCATGGTTGCCATGGCAACCCAACCCCATGGTTACCATGGCAACAGAACCCCATAGTTGCCATGGCAACTAAACGCCATGGTTACCATGGCAACACAACCCCATGGTTGCCATGGCTACCCATCCCCATGGTTACCATGGCAACACAACCCCATGGTTGCCATGGCAACACAACCCCATGGTTGCCATGGCAACCCAACCCCATGGTTACCATGGCAACCAAACCCCGTGGTTGCCATGGAAACACTACCCCATGGTTGCCATGGCAACAGAACCCCATAGTTGCCATGGCAACAAAACGCCATGGTTTCCATGGCAACACAACCCCATGGTTACCATGGACACAGAACCCCATGGCTGCCATGGCAACCAAACCCCGTGGTTGCCATGGCAACCCAACCTCGTGGATGCCATGGCAACACAACCCCATGGTTGCCATGGCAACCCAACCCCATGGTTACCATGGCAACAGAACCCCATAGTTGCAATGGCAACTAAACGCCATGGTTACCATGGCAACACAACCCCATGGTTGCCATGGCAACCCAACCCCATGGTTACAATGGCAACCAAACCCCGTGGTTGCCATGGAAACACTACCCCATGGTTGCCATGGCATCAGAACCCCATAGTTGCCATGGCAACAAAACGCCATGGTTACCATGGCAACACAACCCCATGGTTACCATGGACACAGAACCCCATGGTTGCCATGGCAACCCAACCCCGTGGTTGCCATGGCAACGCAACCCCGTGGTTACCATGGGAACCCAACCCCATGGTTGCCATGGCAACCCAACCCCATGGTTACCATGGCAACCAAACCCCGTGGTTGTCATGGCAACTAAACGCCATGGTTACCATGGCAACACAACCCCATGGTTGCCATGGCAACCCAACCCCATGGTTGCCATGGCAACCCAACCCCATGGTGGCCATGGCAACCCAACCCCATGGTTCCCATGTCAACACAACCCCATGCTTGCCATGGCAACCCAACCCCATGGTTACCATGGCAACAGAACCCCGTGGATGCCATGGCAACCCAACCCCATGGTTACCATGGCAACAGAACCCCATAGTTGCCATGGCAACTAAACGCCATGGTTACCATGGCAACACAACCCCATGGTTGCCATGGCAACACAACCCCATGGTTACCATGGGAACCCAACCCTATGGTTGCCATGGCAACCCAACCCCATGGTTGCCATGGCAACCCAACCCCATGGTTACCATGGCAACCAAACCCCGTGGTTGACATGGACAAAGAACCCCATGGTTACCATAGCAACCAAACCCCGTGGTTGCCATGGCAACTAAACGCCATGGTTACCATGGCAACCCAACCCCATGGTTACCATGGACACAGAACCCCATGGTTACCATAGCAACCAAACCCCGTGGTTGCCATGGCAACACTACCCCATGGTTACCATGGCAACACCACCGCATGGTTACCAGAACAACACAACCGCATGGTTACCACGGCAACCCAACTGCATGGTTACCACGGCATCTCAACCCCATGGTTGCCATGGCAACTAAACCCCATAGTTTCCATAGCAACCCAACCCCATAGTTACCATGGCAACACAACCCCATCGTTACCATGGCAACACAACCCCATGGTTACCATGGCAAGAGAACCCCATAGTTGCCATGGCAACACAACCCCATGATTGCCATGGCAACCCAACCCCATGGTTGCCATGGCAACCCAACCCCATGGTTCCCATGGCAACACAACCCCATGGTTGCCATGGCAACCCAACCCCATGGTTACCATGGCAACAGAACCCCATAGTTGCCATGGCAACTCAACGCCATGGTTACCATGGCAACACAACCCCATGGTTGCCATGGCAACCAAACCCCGTGGTTGCCATGGCAACCCAACCCCGTGGATGCCATGGCAACCCAACCCCGTGGATGCCATGGAAAACCAACCCCATGGTTGCCATGGCAACCCAACCCCATGGTTGCCATGGCAACCCAACCCCATGGTTACCATGGCAACAGAAACCCATAGTTGCCATGGCAACTAAACGCCATGGTTACCATGGCAACACAACCCCATGGTTGCCATGGCAGCCCAACCCCATGGTTACCATGGCAACACAACCCCATGGTTGCCATGGCAACCAAACACCATTGTTGCCATGGCAACCCAACCTCATGGTTACCATGGCAACGAAACCCCGTGGTTGCCATGGAAACACTACCCCATGGTTGCCATGGCATCAGAACCCCATAGTTGCCAGGGCAACTAAACGCCATGGTTACCATGGCAACACAACCCCATGGTTACCATGGACACAGAACCGCATGGTTGCCACGGCAACCAAACCCCGTGGTTGCCATGGCAACCCAACCCCGTGGATGCCATGGCAACCCAACCCCATGGTTCCCATGGCAACACAACCCCATGGTTGCCATGGCAACCCAACCCCATGTTTACCATGCCAAATGAACCCCATAGTTGCCATGGCAACAAAACGCCATGGTTACCATGGCAACACAACCCCATGGTTGCCATGGCAACCCATCCCCATGGTTACCATGGCAACCCAACCCCATGGTTGCCATGGCAACCCATCCCCATGGTTACCATTGCAACCCAACCCCATGGTTACCATGGTAACACAACCCCATGGTTGCCATGGCAACCCAACCCCATGGTTACCATGGCAACCAAACCCCGTGGTTGCCATGGCAACTAAACGCCATGGTTACCATGGCAACACAACCCCATATTTGCCATGGCAACCCAACCCCATGGTTACCATTACAACCAAACCCAGTGGTTGCCATGGCAACAGAACACCATAGTTGCCATGGCAACAAAACGCCATGGTTACCATGGCAACACAACCCCATGGTTACCATGGACACAGAACCCCATGGTTGCCATGGCAACCAAACCCCGTGGTTGCCATGGCAACCCAACCCCGTGGATGCCATGGCAACCCAACCCCATGGTTCCCATGGCAACACAACCCCATGGTTGCCATGGCAACCCAACCCCATGGTTACCATGGCAACACAACCCCATGGTTGCCATGGCAACCCAACCCCATGGTTGCCATGGCAACCCAACCCCATGGTTACCATGGCAACCAAACCCCGTGGTTGCCATGGAAACACTACCCCATGGTTGCCATGGCAACAGAACCCCATAGTTGCCATGGCAACTAAACGCCATGGTTACCATGGCAACACAACCCCATGGTTACCATGGACACAGAACCCCATGGTTGCCATGGCAACCAAACCCCGTGGTTGCCATGGCAACCCAACACCGTGGATGCCATGGCAACCCAACCCCATGGTTCCCATGGCAACACAAGTCCATGGTTGCCATGGCAACACAACCCCATGGTTACCATGGCAACAGAACCTCATAGTTGCCATGGCAAGTAAACGCCATGGTTACCATGACAACACAACCCCATGGTTGCCATGGCAACCCAACCCCATGGTTACCATGGCAACACAACACCATGGTTGCCATGGCAACCCAACCCCATGGTTACCATGGCAACCAAACCACGTGGTTGCCATGGGAACAGAACCCCATAGTTGCCATGGCAACAAAACGCCATGGTTACCATGGCAACACAACCCCATGGTTACCATGGACACAGAACCGCATGGTTGCCATGGCAATCAAACCCCGTGGTTGCCATGGCAACCCAACCCCGTGGATGCCATGGCAACCCAACCCCATGGTTCCCATGGCAACACAACCCCATGGTTGCCATGGCAACCCAACCCCATGGTTACCATGGGAACCCAACCCCATGGATGCCATGGTAACCCAACCCCATGGTTGCCATGGCAATCCAACCCCATGGTTACCATGGAAACCAAACCCCGTGGTTGCCATGGCAACTAAACGCCATGGTTACCATGGCAACACAACCCCATTGTTGCCATGGCAACCAAACCCCGTGGTTGCCATGGCAACCCAACCCCGTGGATGCCATGGCAACACAACCCCATGGTTACCATGGCAACAAAACCCCATGGTTGCCATGGCAACCCAACACCATGGTTGCCATGGCAACCCAACCTCATGGTTACCATGGCAACCAAACCCCGTGGTTGCCATGGGAACACTACCCCATGGTTGCCATGGCATCAGAACCCCATAGTTGCCATGGCAACTAAACGCCATGGTTACCATGGCAACACAACCCCATGGTTACCATGGACACAGAACCCCATGGTTGCCATGGCAACCAAACCCCGTGGTTGCCATGACAATCCAACCCCGTGGATGCCATGGCAACCCAACCCCATGGTTCCCATGGCAACACAACCCCATGGTTGCCATGGCAACCCAACCCCATGGTTACCATGGCAACAGAACCCCATAGTTGCCATGGCAACTAAACGCCATGGTTACCATGGCAACACAACCCCATAGTTGCCATGGCAACCCAAACCCCATGGTTACCATGGCAACCCAACCCCATGGTTGCCATGGCAACCCAACCCCATGGTTACCATGGCAACACAACCCCATGGTTGCCATGGCAACCCAACCCCATGGTTACCATGGCAACCAAACCCCGTGGTTGCCATGGTAACAAAACGCCATGGTTACCATGGCAACACAACCCCATATTTGCCATGGCAACCCAACCCCATGGTTACCATGGCAACCAAACCCCGTGGTTGCCATGGCAACAGAACACCATAGTTGCCATGGCAACAAAACGCCATGGTTACCATGGCAACACAACCCCATGGTTACCATGGACACAGAACTCCATGGTTGCCATGGCAACCAAACCCCGTGGTTGCCATGGCAACCCAACCCCGTGGATGCCATGGGAACCCAACCCCATGGTTCCCATGGCAACACAACCCCATGGTTGCCATGGCAACCCAACCCCATGGTTACCATGGCAACCAAACCCCGTGGTTGCCATGGAAACACTACCCCTTGGTTGCCATGGTAACAGAACCCCATAGTTGCCATGGCAACAAAACGCCATGGTTACCATGGCAACACAACCCCATGGTTACCATGGACACAGAACCCCATGGTTGCCATGGCAACCAAACCCCGTGGTTGCCATGGCAACCCAACCCCGTGGATGCCACGGCAACCCAACCCCATGGTTCCCATGGCATCACAACCCCATGGTTGCCATGGCAACCCAACCCCATGGTTACCATGGCAACAGAACCCCATAGTTGCCATGGCAACTAAACGCCATGGTTACCATGGCAACACAACCCCATGGTTGCCATGGCAACCCAACCCCATGGTTACCATGGAAACACAACCCCATGGTTGCCATGGCAACCCAACCCCATGGTTTCCATGGCAACCCAACCCCATAGTTGCCATGGCAACAAAACGCCATGGTTACCATGGCAACACAACCCCATGGTTACCATGGACACAGAACCCCATGGTTGCCATGGCAACCAAACCCCGTGGTTGCCATGGCAACCCAATTCCGTGGATGCCATGGCAACCCAACCCCATGGTTCCCATGGCAACACAACCCCATGGTTGCCATGGAAACCCAACCCCATGGTTAACATGGGAACCCAACCCCATGGTTGCCATGGCAACCCAACCCCATGGTTGCCATGGCAACCCAACCCCATGGTTACAATGGCAACCAAACCCCGTGGTTGCCATGGCAACTAAACGCCATGGTTACCATGGCAACCCAACCCCGTGGTTGCCATGGCAACCCAACCCCGTGGTTGCCATGGCAACCCAACCCCATGGTTCCCATGGCAACACTACCCCATGGTTGCCATGGCAACAGAACCCCATAGTTGCCATGGCAACAAAACGCCATGGTTACCATGGCAACACAACCCCATGGTTACCATGGACACAGAACCCCATGGTTGCCATGGCAACCCAACCCCATGGTTACCATGGCAACCAAACCCCGTGGTTGCCATGGAAACACTACCCCATGGTTGCCATGGCAACAGAACCCCATAGTTGCCATGGCAACTAAACGCCATGGTTACCATGGCAACACAACCCCATGGTTACCATGGACACAGAACCCCATGGTTGCCATGGCAACCAAACCCCGTGGTTGCCATGGCAACCCAACACCGTGGATGCCATGGCAACACAACCCCATGGTTCCCATGGCAACACAAGTCCATGGTTGCCATGGCAACCCAACCCCATGGTTACCATGGCAACAGAACCCCATAGTTGCCATGGCAAGTAAACGCCATGGTTACCATGACAACACAACCCCATGGTTGCCATGGCAACCCAACCCCATGGTTACCATGGCAACACAACCCCATGGTTGCCATGGAAACCCAACCCCATGGTTACCATGGCAACCAAACCACGTGGTTGCCATGGGAACAGAACCCCATAGTTGCCATGGCAACAAAACGCCATGGTTACCATGGCAACACAACCCCATGGTTACCATGGACACAGAACCGCATGGTTGCCATGGCAATCAAACCCCGTGGTTGCCATGGCAACCCAACCCCGTGGATGCCATGGCAACCCAACCCCATGGTTCCCATGGCAACACAACCCCATGGTTGCCATGGCAACCCAACCCCATGGTTACCATGGGAACCCAACCCCATGGATGCCATGGTAACCCAACCCCATGGTTGCCATGGCAATCCAACCCCATGGTTACCATGTCAACAGAACCCCATAGTTGCCATGGCAACTAAACGCCATGGTTACCATGGCAACACAACCCCATTGTTGCCATGGCAACCAAACCCCGTGGTTGCCATGGCAACCCAACCCCGTGGATGCCATGGCAACACAACCCCATGGTTACCATGGCAACAAAACCCCATGGTTGCCATGGCAACCCAACACCATGGTTGCCATGGCAACCCAACCTCATGGTTACCATGGCAACCAAACCCCGTGGTTGCCATGGGAACACTACCCCATGGTTGCCATGGCATCAGAACCCCATAGTTGCCATGGCAACTAAACGCCATGGTTACCATGGCAACACAACCCCATGGTTACCATGGACACAGAACCCCATGGTTGCCATGGCAACCAAACCCCGTGGTTGCCATGGCAATCCAACCCCGTGGATGCCATGGCAACCCAACCCCATGGTTCCCATGGCAACACAACCCCATGGTTGCCATGGCAACCCAACCCCATGGTTACCATGGCAACAGAACCCCATAGTTGCCATGGCAACTAAACGCCATGGTTACCATGGCAACACAACCCCATAGTTGCCATGGCAACCCAAACCCCATGGTTACCATGGCAACCCAACCCCATGGTTGCCATGGCAACCCAACCCCATGGTTACCATGGCAACACAACCCCATGGTTGCCATGGCAACCCAACCCCATGGTTACCATGGCAACCAAACCCCGTGGTTGCCATGGTAACAAAACGCCATGGTTACCATGGCAACACAACCCCATATTTGCCATGGCAACCCAACCCCATGGTTACCATGGCAACCAAACCCCGTGGTTGCCATGGCAACAGAACACCATAGTTGCCATGGCAACAAAACGCCATGGTTACCATGGCAACACAACCCCATGGTTACCATGGACACAGAACCCCATGGTTGCCATGGCAACCAAACCCCGTGGTTGCCATGGCAACCCAACCCAGTGGATGCCATGGCAACCCAACCCCATGGTTCCCATGGCAACACAACCCCATGGTTGCCATGGCAACCCAACCCCATGGTTACCATGGCAACCAAACCCCGTGGTTGCCATGGAAACACTACCCCATGGTTGCCATGGTAACAGAACCCCATAGTTGCCATGGCAACAAAACGCCATGGTTACCATGGCAACACAACCCCATGGTTACCATGGACACAGAACCCCATGGTTGCCATGGCAACCAAACCCCGTGGTTGCCATGGCAACCCAACCCCGTGGATGCCATGGCAACCCAACCCCATGGTTCCCATGGCAACACAACCCCATGGTTGCCATGGCAACCCAACCCCATGGTTACCATGGCAACAGAACCCCATAGTTGCCATGGCAACTAAACGCCATGGTTACCATGGCAACACAACCCCATGGTTGCCATGGCAACCCAACCCCATGGTTACCATGGAAACACAACCCCATGGTTGCCATGGCAACCCAACCCCATGGTTTCCATGGCAACCCAACCCCATAGTTGCCATGGCAACAAAACGCCATGTTTACCATGGCAACACAACCCCATGGTTACCATGGACACAGAACCCCATGGTTGCCATGGCAACCAAACCCCGTGGTTGCCATGGCAACCCAATTCCGTGGATGCCATGGCAACCCAACCCCATGGTTCCCATGGCAACACAACCCCATGGTTGCCATGGAAACCCAACCCCATGGTTAACATGGGAACCCAACCCCATGGTTGCCATGGCAACCCAACCCCATGGTTGCCATGGCAACCCAACCCCATGGTTACCATGGCAACCCAACCCCATAGTTGCCATGGCAACAAAACGCCATGGTTACCATGGCAACACAACCCCATGGTTACCATGGACACAGAACCCCATGGTTGCCATGGCAACCAAACCCCGTGGTTGCCATGGCAACCCAACCCCGTGGATGCCATGGCAACCAAACCCCATGGTTCCCATGGCAACACAACACCATGGTTGCCATGGCAACCCAACCCCATGGTTACCATGGCAACAGAACCCCATAGTTGCCATGGCAACTAAACGCCATGGTTACCATGGCAACACAACCCCATGGTTGCCATGGCAACCCAACCCCATGGTTACCATGGCAACAAAACCCCATGGTTGCCATGGCAACCCAACCCCATGGTTGCCATGGCAACCCAACCCCATGGTTACCATGGCAACCAAACCCCTTGGTTGCCATGGCAACAGAACCCCATATTTGCCATGGCAACAAAACGCCATGGTTGCCATGGCAACACAACCCCATGGTTACCATGGACACAGAACCCCATGGTTGCCATGGCAACCAAACCCCGTGGTTGCCATGGCAACCGAACCCCGTGGATGCCATGGCAACCCAACCCCATGGTTCCCATGGCAACACAACCCCATGGTTGCCATGGCAACCCAACCCCATGGTTACCATGGCAACAGAACCCCATAGTTGCCATGGCAACTAAACGCCATGGTTACCATGGCAACACAACACCATGGTTGCCATGGCAACCCAACCCCATGGTTACCATGGGAACCCAACCCCATGGTTGCCATGGCAACCCAACCCCATGGTTGCCATGGCAACCCAACCCCATGGTTACCATGGCAACCAAACCCCGTGGTTGCCATGGCAACTAAACGCCATGGTTACCATGGCAACCCAACCCCATGGTTGCCATGGCAACCCAACCCCATGGTTGCCATGGTAACCCAACCCCATGGTTCCCATGGCAACACAACCCCATGGTTGCCATGGCAACCCAACCCCATGGTTACCATGGCAACAGAACACCATAGTTGCCATGGCAACTAAACGCCATGGTTACCATGGCAACACAACCCCATGGTTGCCATGGCAACCAAACCCCGTGGTTGCCATGGCAACAGAACACCATAGTTGCCATGGCAACAAAACGCCATGGTTACCATGGCAACACAACCCCATGGTTACCATGGACACAGAACCCCATGGTTGCCATGGCAACCAAACCCCGTGGTTGCCATGGCAACCCAACCCCGTGGATGCTATGGGAACCCAACCCCATGGTTCCCATGGCAACACAACCCCATGGTTGCCATGGCAACCCAACCCCATGGTTACCATGGCAACCAAACCCCGTGGTTGCCATGGAAACACTACCCCATGGTTGCCATGGTAACAGAACCCCATAGTTGCCATGGCAACAAAACGCCATGGTTACCATGGCAACACAACCCCATGGTTACCATGGACACAGAACCCCATGGTTGCCATGGCAACCAAACCCCGTGGTTGCCATGGCAACCCAACCCCGTGGATGCCATGGCAACCCAACCCCATGGTTCCCATGGCAACACAACCCCATGGTTGCCATGGCAACCCAACCCCATGGTTACCATGGGAACCCAACCCCATGGATGCCATGGTAACCCAACCCCATGGTTGCCATGGCAATCCAACCCCATGGTTACCATGTCAACAGAACCCCATAGTTGCCATGGCAACTAAACGCCATGGTTACCATGGCAACACAACCCCATTGTTGCCATGGCAACCAAACCCCGTGGTTGCCATGGCAACCCAACCCCGTGGATGCCATGGCAACACAACCCCATGGTTACCATGGCAACAAAACCCCATGGTTGCCATGGCAACCCAACACCATGGTTGCCATGGCAACCCAACCTCATGGTTACCATGGCAACCAAACCCCGTGGTTGCCATGGGAACACTACCCCATGGTTGCCATGGCATCAGAACCCCATAGTTGCCATGGCAACTAAACGCCATGGTTACCATGGCAACACAACCCCATGGTTACCATGGACACAGAACCCCATGGTTGCCATGGCAACCAAACCCCGTGGTTGCCATGGCAATCCAACCCCGTGGATGCCATGGCAACCCAACCCCATGGTTCCCATGGCAACACAACCCCATGGTTGCCATGGCAACCCAACCCCATGGTTACCATGGCAACAGAACCCCATAGTTGCCATGGCAACTAAACGCCATGGTTACCATGGCAACACAACCCCATAGTTGCCATGGCAACCCAAACCCCATGGTTACCATGGCAACCCAACCCCATGGTTGCCATGGCAACCCAACCCCATGGTTACCATGGCAACACAACCCCATGGTTGCCATGGCAACCCAACCCCATGGTTACCATGGCAACCAAACCCCGTGGTTGCCATGGTAACAAAACGCCATGGTTACCATGGCAACACAACCCCATATTTGCCATGGCAACCCAACCCCATGGTTACCATGGCAACCAAACCCCGTGGTTGCCATGGCAACAGAACACCATAGTTGCCATGGCAACAAAACGCCATGGTTACCATGGCAACACAACCCCATGGTTACCATGGACACAGAACCCCATGGTTGCCATGGCAACCAAACCCCGTGGTTGCCATGGCAACCCAACCCAGTGGATGCCATGGCAACCCAACCCCATGGTTCCCATGGCAACACAACCCCATGGTTGCCATGGCAACCCAACCCCATGGTTACCATGGCAACCAAACCCCGTGGTTGCCATGGAAACACTACCCCATGGTTGCCATGGTAACAGAACCCCATAGTTGCCATGGCAACAAAACGCCATGGTTACCATGGCAACACAACCCCATGGTTACCATGGACACAGAACCCCATGGTTGCCATGGCAACCAAACCCCGTGGTTGCCATGGCAACCCAACCCCGTGGATGCCATGGCAACCCAACCCCATGGTTCCCATGGCAACACAACCCCATGGTTGCCATGGCAACCCAACCCCATGGTTACCATGGCAACAGAACCCCATAGTTGCCATGGCAACTAAACGCCATGGTTACCATGGCAACACAACCCCATGGTTGCCATGGCAACCCAACCCCATGGTTACCATGGAAACACAACCCCATGGTTGCCATGGCAACCCAACCCCATGGTTTCCATGGCAACCCAACCCCATAGTTGCCATGGCAACAAAACGCCATGTTTACCATGGCAACACAACCCCATGGTTACCATGGACACAGAACCCCATGGTTGCCATGGCAACCAAACCCCGTGGTTGCCATGGCAACCCAATTCCGTGGATGCCATGGCAACCCAACCCCATGGTTCCCATGGCAACACAACCCCATGGTTGCCATGGAAACCCAACCCCATGGTTAACATGGGAACCCAACCCCATGGTTGCCATGGCAACCCAACCCCATGGTTGCCATGGCAACCCAACCCCATGGTTACCATGGCAACCCAACCCCATAGTTGCCATGGCAACAAAACGCCATGGTTACCATGGCAACACAACCCCATGGTTACCATGGACACAGAACCCCATGGTTGCCATGGCAACCAAACCCCGTGGTTGCCATGGCAACCCAACCCCGTGGATGCCATGGCAACCAAACCCCATGGTTCCCATGGCAACACAACACCATGGTTGCCATGGCAACCCAACCCCATGGTTACCATGGCAACAGAACCCCATAGTTGCCATGGCAACTAAACGCCATGGTTACCATGGCAACACAACCCCATGGTTGCCATGGCAACCCAACCCCATGGTTACCATGGCAACAAAACCCCATGGTTGCCATGGCAACCCAACCCCATGGTTGCCATGGCAACCCAACCCCATGGTTACCATGGCAACCAAACCCCTTGGTTGCCATGGCAACAGAACCCCATATTTGCCATGGCAACAAAACGCCATGGTTGCCATGGCAACACAACCCCATGGTTACCATGGACACAGAACCCCATGGTTGCCATGGCAACCAAACCCCGTGGTTGCCATGGCAACCGAACCCCGTGGATGCCATGGCAACCCAACCCCATGGTTCCCATGGCAACACAACCCCATGGTTGCCATGGCAACCCAACCCCATGGTTACCATGGCAACAGAACCCCATAGTTGCCATGGCAACTAAACGCCATGGTTACCATGGCAACACAACACCATGGTTGCCATGGCAACCCAACCCCATGGTTACCATGGGAACCCAACCCCATGGTTGCCATGGCAACCCAACCCCATGGTTGCCATGGCAACCCAACCCCATGGTTACCATGGCAACCAAACCCCGTGGTTGCCATGGCAACTAAACGCCATGGTTACCATGGCAACCCAACCCCATGGTTGCCATGGCAACCCAACCCCATGGTTGCCATGGTAACCCAACCCCATGGTTCCCATGGCAACACAACCCCATGGTTGCCATGGCAACCCAACCCCATGGTTACCATGGCAACAGAACACCATAGTTGCCATGGCAACTAAACGCCATGGTTACCATGGCAACACAACCCCATGGTTGCCATGGCAACCAAACCCCGTGGTTGCCATGGCAACAGAACACCATAGTTGCCATGGCAACAAAACGCCATGGTTACCATGGCAACACAACCCCATGGTTACCATGGACACAGAACCCCATGGTTGCCATGGCAACCAAACCCCGTGGTTGCCATGGCAACCCAACCCCGTGGATGCTATGGGAACCCAACCCCATGGTTCCCATGGCAACACAACCCCATGGTTGCCATGGCAACCCAACCCCATGGTTACCATGGCAACCAAACCCCGTGGTTGCCATGGAAACACTACCCCATGGTTGCCATGGTAACAGAACCCCATAGTTGCCATGGCAACAAAACGCCATGGTTACCATGGCAACACAACCCCATGGTTACCATGGACACAGAACCCCATGGTTGCCATGGCAACCAAACCCCGTGGTTGCCATGGCAACCCAACCCCGTGGATGCCATGGCAACCCAACCCCATGGTTCCCATGGCAACACAACCCCATGGTTGCCATGGCAACCCAACCCCATGGTTACCATGGCAACAGAACCCCATAGTTGCCATGGCAACTAAACGCCATGGTTACCATGGCAACACAACCCCATGGTTGCCATGGCAACCCAACCCCATGGTTACCATGGAAACACAACCCCATGGTTGCCATGGCAACCCAACCCCATGGTTTCCATGGCAACCCAACCCCATAGTTGCCATGGCAACAAAACGCCATGGTTACCATGGCAACACAACCCCATGGTTACCATGGACACAGAACCCCATGGTTGCCATGGCAACCAAACCCCGTGGTTGCCATGGCAACCCAATTCCGTGGATGCCATGGCAACCCAACCCCATGGTTCCCATGGCAACACAACCCCATGGTTGCCATGGAAACCCAACCCCATGGTTAACATGGGAACCCAACCCCATGGTTGCCATGGCAACCCAACCCCATGGTTGCCATGGCAACCCAACCCCATGGTTACAATGGCAACCAAACCCCGTGGTTGCCATGGCAACTAAACGCCATGGTTACCATGGCAACCCAACCCCGTGGTTGCCATGGCAACCCAACCCCGTGGTTGCCATGGCAACCCAACCCCATGGTTCCCATGGCAACACTACCCCATGGTTGCCATGGCAACAGAACCCCATAGTTGCCATGGAAACTAAACGCCATGGTTACCATGGCAACACAACCCCATGGTTACCATGGACACAGAACCCCATGGTTGCCATGGCAACCAAACCCCGTGGTTGCCATGGCAACCCAACACCGTGGATGCCATGGCAACACAACCCCATGGTTCCCATGGCAACACAAGTCCATGGTTGCCATGGCAACCCAACCCCATGGTTACCATGGCAACAGAACCCCATAGTTGCCATGGCAAGTAAACGCCATGGTTACCATGACAACACAACCCCATGGTTGCCATGGCAACCCAACCCCATGGTTACCATGGCAACACAACCCCATGGTTGCCATGGCAACCCAACCCCATGGTTACCATGGCAACCAAACCACGTGGTTGCCATGGGAACAGAACCCCATAGTTGCCATGGCAACAAAACGCCATGGTTACCATGGCAACACAACCCCATGGTTACCATGGACACAGAACCGCATGGTTGCCATGGCAATCAAACCCCGTGGTTGCCATGGCAACCCAACCCCGTGGATGCCATGGCAACCCAACCCCATGGTTCCCATGGCAACACAACCCCATGGTTGCCATGGCAACCCAACCCCATGGTTACCATGGGAACCCAACCCCATGCATGCCATGGTAACCCAACCCCATGGTTGCCATGGCAATCCAACCCCATGGTTACCATGGAAACCAAACCCCGTGGTTGCCATGGCAACTAAACGCCATGGTTACCATGGCAACACAACCCCATTGTTGCCATGGCAACCAAACCCCGTGGTTGCCATGGCAACCCAACCCCGTGGATGCCATGGTAACACAACCCCATGGTTACCATGGCAACAAAACCCCATGGTTGCCATGGCAACCCAACACCATGGTTGCCATGGCAACCCAACCTCATGGTTACCATGGCAACCAAACCCCGTGGTTGCCATGGGAACACTACCCCATGGTTGCCATGGCATCAGAACCCCATAGTTGCCATGGCAACTAAACGCCATGGTTACCATGGCAACACAACCCCATGGTTACCATGGACACAGAACCCCATGGTTGCCATGGCAACCAAACCCCGTGGTTGCCATGGCAATCCAACCCCGTGGATGCCATGGCAACCCAACCCCATGGTTCCCATGGCAACACAACCCCATGGTTGCCATGGCAACCCAACCCCATGGTTACCATGGCAACAGAACCCCATAGTTGCCATGGCAACTAAACGCCATGGTTACCATGGCAACACAACCCCATAGTTGCCATGGCAACCCAAACCCCATGGTTACCATGGCAACCCAACCCCATGGTTGCCATGGCAACCCAACCCCATGGTTACCATGGCAACACAACCCCATGGTTGCCATGGCAACCCAACCCCATGGTTACCATGGCAACCAAACCCCGTGGTTGCCATGGTAACAAAACGCCATGGTTACCATGGCAACACAACCCCATATTTGCCATGGCAACCCAACCCCATGGTTACCATGGCAACCAAACCCCGTGGTTGCCATGGCAACAGAACACCATAGTTGCCATGGCAACAAAACGCCATGGTTACCATGGCAACACAACCCCATGGTTACCATGGACACAGAACCCCATGGTTGCCATGGCAACCAAACCCCGTGGTTGCCATGGCAACCCAACCCCGTGGATGCCATGGCAACCCAACCCCATGGTTCCCATGGCAACACAACCCCATGGTTGCCATGGCAACCCAACCCCATGGTTACCATGGCAACGAAACCCCGTGGTTGCCATGGAAACACTACCCCATGGTTGCCATGGTAACAGAACCCCATAGTTGCCATGGCAACAAAACGCCATGGTTACCATGGCAACACAACCCCATGGTTACCATGGACACAGAACCCCATGGTTGCCATGGCAACCAAACCCCGTGGTTGCCATGGCAACCCAACCCCGTGGATGCCATGGCAACCCAACCCCATGGTTCCCATGGCAACACAACCCCATGGTTGCCATGGCAACCCAACCCCATGGTTACCATGGCAACAGAACCCCATAGTTGCCATGGCAACTAAACGCCATGGTTACCATGGCAACACAACCCCATGGTTGCCATGGCAACCCAACCCCATGGTTACCATGGAAACACAACCCCATGGTTGCCATGGCAACCCAACCCCATGGTTTCCATGGCAACCCAACCCCATAGTTGCCATGGCAACAAAACGCCATGGTTACCATGGCAACACAACCCCATGGTTACCATGGACACAGAACCCCATGGTTGCCATGGCAACCAAACCCCGTGGTTGCCATGGCAACCCAATTCCTTGGATGCCATGGCAACCCAACCCCATGGTTCCCATGGCAACACAACCCCATGGTTGCCATGGAAACCCAACCCCATGGTTAACATGGGAACCCAACCCCATGGTTGCCATGGCAACCCAACCCCATGGTTGCCATGGCAACCCAACCCCATGGTTACCATGGCAACCAAACCCCGTGGTTGCCATGGCAACTAAACGCCATGGTTACCATGGCAACCCAACCCCGTGGTTGCCATGGCAACCCAACCCCATGGTTCCCATGGCAACACTACCCCATGGTTGCCATGGCAACAGAACCCCATAGTTGCCATGGCAACAAAACGCCATGGTTACCATGGCAACACAACCCCATGGTTACCATGGACACAGAACCCCATGGTTGCCATGGCAACCAAACCCCGTGGTTGCCATGGCAACCCAACCCCGTGGATGCCATGGCGACCAAACCCCATGGTTCCCATGGCAACACAACCCCATGGTTGCCATGGCAACCCAACCCCATGGTTACCATGGCAACAGAACCCCATAGTTGCCATGGCAACTAAACGCCATGGTTACCATGGCAACACAACACCATGGTTGCCATGGCAACCCAACCCCATGGTTACCATTGGAACCCAACCCCATGGTTGCCATGGCAACCCAACCCCATGGTTGCCATGGCAACCCAACCCCATGGTTACCATGGCAACCAAACCCCGTGGTTGCCATGGCAACTAAACGCCATGGTTACCATGGCAACCCATCCCCATGGTTGCCATGGCAACCCAACCCCATGGTTGCCATGGTAACCCAACCCCATGGTTCCCATGGCAACACAACCCCATGGTTGCCATGGCAACCCAACCCCATGGTTACCATGGCAACAGAACACCATAGTTGCCATGGCAACTAAACGCCATGGTTACCATGGCAACACAACCCCATGGTTGCCATGGCAACCAAACCCCGTGGTTGCCATGGCAACCCAACCCCGTGGATGCCATGGCAACCCAACCCCATGGTTCCCATGGCAACACAACCCCATGGTTGCCATGGCAACCCAACCCCATGGTTACCATGGCAACGGAACCCCATAGTTGCCATGGCAACTAAACGCCATGGTTACCATGGCAACACAACCCCATGGTTGCCATGGCAACCCAACCCCATGGTTACCATGGCAACCCAACCCCATGGTTGCCATGGCAACCCAACCCCATGGTTACCATGTCAACCAAACCCCGTGGTTGCCATGGAAACACTACCCCATGGTTGCCATGGCAACAGAACCCCATAGTTGCCATGGCAACAAAACGCCATGGTTACCATGGCAACACAACCCCATGGTTACCATGCACACAGAACCCCATGGTTGCCATGGCAACCAAACCCCGTGGTTGCCATGGCAACCCAACCCCGTGGATGCCATGGCAACCCAACCCCATGGTTCCCATGGCAACACAACCCCATGGTTGCCATGGCAACCCAACCCCATGGTTACCATGGCAACAGAACCCCATAGTTGCCATGGCAACTAAACGCCATGGTTACCATGGCAACACAACCCCATGGTTGCCATGGCAACCCAACCCCATGGTTACCATGGGAACCCAACGCCATGGTTGCCATGGCAACCCAACCCCATGGTTGCCATGGCAACCCAACCCCATGGTTACCATGGCAACCAAACCCCGTGGTTGCCATGGCAACTAAACGCCATGGTTACCATGGCAACACAACCCCATGATTGCCATGGAAACCCAACCGCACGGTTGCCATGGCAACCCAACCCCATGGTTGCCATGGCAACCCAACCCCATGGTTACCATGGCAACACAACCCCATGGTTGCCATGGCAACCCAACCTCATGGTTCCCATGGCAACCCAACCCCATGGTTACCATGGCAACCAAACCCCGTGGTTGCCATGGCAACTAAACGCCATGGTTACCATGGCAACACAACCCCATGGTTGCCATGGCAACCCAACCCCATGGTTACCATAGCAACCAAACCCCGTGGTTGCCATGGAAACACTACCCCATGGTTGCCATGGCAACCCAACCCCATGGTTACCATAGCAACCAAACCCCGTGGTTGCCATGGCAACCCAACCCCATGGTTACCATGGCAACTAAATGCCATGGTTACCATGGCAACACAACCCCATGGTTGCCATGGCAACCAAACCCCGTGGTTGCCATGGCAACCCAACCCCGTTGATGCCATGGCAACACAACCCCATGGTTGCCATGGCAACCCAACCCCATGGTTACCATGGCAACAGAACCCCATAGTTGCCATGGCAACTAAACGTCATGGTTACCATGGCAACACAACCCCATGGTTGCCACGGCTACCCATCCCCATGGTTACCATGGCAACACAACCCCATGGTTGCCATGGCAACACAACCCCATGGTTGCCATGGCAACCCAACCCCATGGTTACCATGGCAACCAAACCCCGTGGTTGCCATGGAAACACTACCCCATGGTTGCCATGGCAACAGAAACCCATAGTTGCCATGGCAACAAAACGCCATGGTTTCCATGGCAACACAACCCCATGGTTACCATGGACACAGAACCCCATGGTTGCCATGGCAACCAAACCCCGTGGTTGCCATGGCAACCCAACCTCGTGGATGCCATGGCAACACAACCCCATGGTTGCCATGGCAACCCAACCCCATGGTTACCATGGCAACAGAACCCCATAGTTGCCATGGCAACTAAACGCCATGGTTACCATGGCAACACAACCCCATGGTTGCCATGGTAACACAACCACATGGTTACCATGGCAACACAACCCCATGGTTGCCATGGCAACCCAACCCCATGGTTGCCATGGCAACCCAACCCCATGGTTACCATGGCAACCAAACCCCGTGGTTGCCATGGCAACAGAACCCCATAGTTGCCATGGCAACTAAACGCCATGGTTACCATGGCAACACAACCCCATGGTTACCATGGACACAGAACCCCATGGTTGCCATGGCAACCAAACCCCGTGGTTGCCATGGCAACCCAACCCCGTGGATGCCATGGCAACCCAACCCCATGGTTCCCATGGCAACACAACACCATGGTTGCCATGGCAACCCAACCCCATGGTTACCATGGCAACAGAACCCCATAGTTGCCATGGCAACTAAACGCCATGGTTACCATGGCAATACAACCCCATGGTTGCCACGGCAACCCAACCCTATGGTTGCCATGGGAACCCAACCCCATGGTTGCCATGGCAACCCAACCCCATGGTTCCCATGGCAACACAACCCCATGGTTGCCATGGCAACCCAACCCCATGGTTACCATGGCAACAGAACCCCACAGTTGCCATGGCAACTAAACGCCATGGTTACCATGGCAACACAACCCCATGGCTGCCACGGCAACCCAACCCCATGGTTGCCATGGGAACCCAACCCCATGGTTGCCATGGCAACCCAACCCCATGGTTCCCATGGCAACAAAACCCCATGGTTGCCATGGCTACCCAACCCCATGGTTACCATGGCAACACAACCCCATGGTTGCCATGGCAACACAACCCCATGGTTGCCATGGCAACCCAACCCCATGGTTACCATGGCAACCAAACCCCGTGGTTGCCATGGAAACACTACCCCATGGTTGCCATGGCAACAGAACCCCATAGTTGCCATGGCAACAAAACGCCATGGTTTCCATGGCAACACAACCCCATGGTTACCATGGACACAGAACCCCATGGTTGCCATGGCAACCCAACCCCATGGTTACCATGGCAACAGAACCCCATAGTTGCCATGGCAACTAAACGCCATGGTTACCATGGCAACACAACCCCATGGTTGCCATGGCAACCCAACCCCATGGTTACCATGGCAACGAAACCCCGTGGTTGCCATGGCAACAGAACCCCATAGTTGCCATGGCAACAAAACGCCATGGTTACCATGGCAACACAACCCCATGGTTACCATGGACACAGAACCCCATGGTTGCCATGGCAACCAAACCCCGTGGTTGCCATGGCAACCCAACCCCGTGCATGCCATGGCAACCCAACCCCATGGTTCTCATGGCAACACAACCCAATGGTTGCCATGGCAACCCAACGCCATGGTTACCATGGCAACAGAACCCCATAGTTGCCATGGCAACTGAACGCCATGGTTACCATGGCAACACAACCCCATGGTTGCCATGGCAACCCAACCCCATGGTTACCATGGGAACCCAACCCCATGGTTGCCATGGCAACCCAACCCCATGGTTGCCATGGCAACCCAACCCCATGGTTACCATGGCAACCAAACACCGTGGTTGCCATGGCAACTAAACGCCATGGTTACCATGGCAACACAACCCCATGGTTGCCATGGCAACCCAACCCCATGGTTCCCATGGCAACACTACCCCATGGTTGCCATGGCAACAGAACCCCATAGTTGCCATGGCAACAAAACGCCATGGTTACCATGGCAACACAACCCTATGGTTACCATGGACACAGAACCCCATGGTTGCCATGGTACCAAACCCCGTGGTTGCCATGGCAACACAACCCCGTGGATGCCATGGCAACCCAACCCCATGGTTGCCATGGCAACAAAACCCCATGGTTGCCATGGCAACCCAACCCCATGGTTACCATGGCAACAGAACCCCATAGTTGCCATGGCAACTAAACGCCATGGTTACCATGGCAACACAACCCCATGGTTGCCATGGCAACCCAACCCCATGGTTACCATGGCAACACAACCACATGGTTCCCATGGCAACCCAACCCCATGGTTGCCATGGCAACCCAACCCCATGGTTACCATGGCAACCAAACCCCTTGGTTGCCATGGCAATAGAACCCCATAGTTGCCATGGCAACAAAACGCCATGGTTGCCATGGCAACACAACCCCATGGTTACCATGGACACAGAACCCCATGGTTGCCATGGCAACCAAACCCCGTGGTTGCCATGGCAACCCAACCCCGTGGATGCCATGGCAACACAACCCCATGGTTCCCATGGCAACACAACCCCATGGTTGCCATGGCAACCCAACCCCATGGTTACCATGGGAACCCAACCCCATGGTTGCCATGGCAACCCAACCCCATGGTTGCCATGGCAACCCAACCCCATGGTTCCCATGGCAACACAACCCCATGGTTACCATGGCAACCAAACCCCATGGTTGCCATGGCAACCCAACCCCATGGTTGCCATGGCAACCCAACCCCATGGTTACCATGGCAACCAAACCCCGTGGTTGCCATGGAAACACTACCCCATGGTTGCCATGGCAACAGAACACCATAGTTGCCATGGCAACTAAACGCCATGGTTACCATGGCAACACAACCCCATGGTTACCATGGACACAGAACCCCATGGTTGCCATGGCAACCAAACCCCGTGGTTGCCATGGCAACCCAACACCGTGGATGCCATGGCAACCCAACCCCATGGTTCCCATGGCAACACAAGTCCATGGTTGCCATGGCAACACAACCCCATGGTTACCATGGCAACAGAACCTCATAGTTGCCATGGCAAGTAAACGCCATGGTTACCATGACAACACAACCCCATGGTTGCCATGGCAACCCAACCCCATGGTTACCATGGCAACACAACACCATGGTTGCCATGGCAACCCAACCCCATGGTTACCATGGCAACCAAACCACGTGGTTGCCATGGGAACAGAACCCCATAGTTGCCATGGCAACAAAACGCCATGGTTACCATGGCAACACAACCCCATGGTTACCATGGACACAGAACCGCATGGTTGCCATGGCAATCAAACCCCGTGGTTGCCATGGCAACCCAACCCCGTGGATGCCATGGCAACCCAACCCCATGGTTCCCATGGCAACACAACCCCATGGTTGCCATGGCAACCCAACCCCATGGTTACCATGGGAACCCAACCCCATGGATGCCATGGTAACCCAACCCCATGGTTGCCATGGCAATCCAACCCCATGGTTACCATGGAAACCAAACCCCGTGGTTGCCATGGCAACTAAACGCCATGGTTACCATGGCAACACAACCCCATTGTTGCCATGGCAACCAAACCCCGTGGTTGCCATGGCAACCCAACCCCGTGGATGCCATGGCAACACAACCCCATGGTTACCATGGCAACAAAACCCCATGGTTGCCATGGCAACCCAACACCATGGTTGCCATGGCAACCCAACCTCATGGTTACCATGGCAACCAAACCCCGTGGTTGCCATGGGAACACTACCCCATGGTTGCCATGGCATCAGAACCCCATAGTTGCCATGGCAACTAAACGCCATGGTTACCATGGCAACACAACCCCATGGTTACCATGGACACAGAACCCCATGGTTGCCATGGCAACCAAACCCCGTGGTTGCCATGACAATCCAACCCCGTGGATGCCATGGCAACCCAACCCCATGGTTCCCATGGCAACACAACCCCATGGTTGCCATGGCAACCCAACCCCATGGTTACCATGGCAACAGAACCCCATAGTTGCCATGGCAACTAAACGCCATGGTTACCATGGCAACACAACCCCATAGTTGCCATGGCAACCCAAACCCCATGGTTACCATGGCAACCCAACCCCATGGTTGCCATGGCAACCCAACCCCATGGTTACCATGGCAACACAACCCCATGGTTGCCATGGCAACCCAACCCCATGGTTACCATGGCAACCAAACCCCGTGGTTGCCATGGTAACAAAACGCCATGGTTACCATGGCAACACAACCCCATATTTGCCATGGCAACCCAACCCCATGGTTACCATGGCAACCAAACCCCGTGGTTGCCATGGCAACAGAACACCATAGTTGCCATGGCAACAAAACGCCATGGTTACCATGGCAACACAACCCCATGGTTACCATGGACACAGAACTCCATGGTTGCCATGGCAACCAAACCCCGTGGTTGCCATGGCAACCCAACCCCGTGGATGCCATGGGAACCCAACCCCATGGTTCCCATGGCAACACAACCCCATGGTTGCCATGGCAACCCAACCCCATGGTTACCATGGCAACCAAACCCCGTGGTTGCCATGGAAACACTACCCCTTGGTTGCCATGGTAACAGAACCCCATAGTTGCCATGGCAACAAAACGCCATGGTTACCATGGCAACACAACCCCATGGTTACCATGGACACAGAACCCCATGGTTGCCATGGCAACCAAACCCCGTGGTTGCCATGGCAACCCAACCCCGTGGATGCCACGGCAACCCAACCCCATGGTTCCCATGGCATCACAACCCCGTGGTTGCCATGGCAACCCAACCCCATGGTTACCATGGCAACAGAACCCCATAGTTGCCATGGCAACTAAACGCCATGGTTACCATGGCAACACAACCCCATGGTTGCCATGGCAACCCAACCCCATGGTTACCATGGAAACACAACCCCATGGTTGCCATGGCAACCCAACCCCATGGTTTCCATGGCAACCCAACCCCATAGTTGCCATGGCAACAAAACGCCATGGTTACCATGGCAACACAACCCCATGGTTACCATGGACACAGAACCCCATGGTTGCCATGGCAACCAAACCCCGTGGTTGCCATGGCAACCCAATTCCGTGGATGCCATGGCAACCCAACCCCATGGTTCCCATGGCAACACAACCCCATGGTTGCCATGGAAACCCAACCCCATGGTTAACATGGGAACCCAACCCCATGGTTGCCATGGCAACCCAACCCCATGGTTGCCATGGCAACCCAACCCCATGGTTACAATGGCAACCAAACCCCGTGGTTGCCATGGCAACTAAACGCCATGGTTACCATGGCAACCCAACCCCGTGGTTGCCATGGCAACCCAACCCCGTGGTTGCCATGGCAACCCAACCCCATGGTTCCCATGGCAACACTACCCCATGGTTGCCATGGCAACAGAACCCCATAGTTGCCATGGCAACAAAACGCCATGGTTACCATGGCAACACAACCCCATGGTTACCATGGCAACCAAACCCCGTGGTTGCCATGGAAACACTACCCCATGGTTGCCATGGTAACAGAACCCCATAGTTGCCATGGCAACTAAACGCCATGGTTACCATTGCAACACAACCCCATGGTTACCATGGACACAGAACCCCATGGTTGCCATGGCAACCAAACCCCGTGGTTGCCATGGCAACCCAACACCGTGGATGCCATGGCAACACAACCCCATGGTTCCCATGGCAACACAAGTCCATGGTTGCCATGGCAACCCAACCCCATGGTTACCATGGCAACAGAACCCCATAGTTGCCATGGCAAGTAAACGCCATGGTTACCATGACAACACAACCCCATGGTTGCCATGGCAACCCAACCCCATGGTTACCATGGCAACACAACCCCATGGTTGCCATGGAAACCCAACCCCATGGTTACCATGGCAACCAAACCACGTGGTTGCCATGGGAACAGAACCCCATAGTTGCCATGGCAACAAAACGCCATGGTTACCATGGCAACACAACCCCATGGTTACCATGGACACAGAACCGCATGGTTGCCATGGCAATCAAACCCCGTGGTTGCCATGGCAACCCAACCCCGTGGATGCCATGGCAACCCAACCCCATGGTTCCCATGGCAACACAACCCCATGGTTGCCATGGCAACCCAACCCCATGGTTACCATGGGAACCCAACCCCATGGATGCCATGGTAACCCAACCCCATGGTTGCCATGGCAATCCAACCCCATGGTTACCATGTCAACAGAACCCCATAGTTGCCATGGCAACTAAACGCCATGGTTACCATGGCAACACAACCCCATTGTTGCCATGGCAACCAAACCCCGTGGTTGCCATGGCAACCCAACCCCGTGGATGCCATGGCAACACAACCCCATGGTTACCATGGCAACAAAACCCCATGGTTGCCATGGCAACCCAACACCATGGTTGCCATGGCAACCCAACCTCATGGTTACCATGGCAACCAAACCCCGTGGTTGCCATGGGAACACTACCCCATGGTTGCCATGGCATCAGAACCCCATAGTTGCCATGGCAACTAAACGCCATGGTTACCATGGCAACACAACCCCATGGTTACCATGGACACAGAACCCCATGGTTGCCATGGCAACCAAACCCCGTGGTTGCCATGGCAATCCAACCCCGTGGATGCCATGGCAACCCAACCCCATGGTTCCCATGGCAACACAACCCCATGGTTGCCATGGCAACCCAACCCCATGGTTACCATGGCAACAGAACCCCATAGTTGCCATGGCAACTAAACGCCATGGTTACCATGGCAACACAACCCCATAGTTGCCATGGCAACCCAAACCCCATGGTTACCATGGCAACCCAACCCCATGGTTGCCATGGCAACCCAACCCCATGGTTACCATGGCAACACAACCCCATGGTTGCCATGGCAACCCAACCCCATGGTTACCATGGCAACCAAACCCCGTGGTTGCCATGGTAACAAAACGCCATGGTTACCATGGCAACACAACCCCATATTTGCCATGGCAACCCAACCCCATGGTTACCATGGCAACCAAACCCCGTGGTTGCCATGGCAACAGAACACCATAGTTGCCATGGCAACAAAACGCCATGGTTACCATGGCAACACAACCCCATGGTTACCATGGACACAGAACCCCATGGTTGCCATGGCAACCAAACCCCGTGGTTGCCATGGCAACCCAACCCAGTGGATGCCATGGCAACCCAACCCCATGGTTCCCATGGCAACACAACCCCATGGTTGCCATGGGAACCCAACCCCATGGTTACCATGGCAACCAAACCCCGTGGTTGCCATGGAAACACTACCCCATGGTTGCCATGGTAACAGAACCCCATAGTTGCCATGGCAACAAAACGCCATGGTTACCATGGCAACACAACCCCATGGTTACCATGGACACAGAACCCCATGGTTGCCATGGCAACCAAACCCCGTGGTTGCCATGGCAACCCAACCCCGTGGATGCCATGGCAACCCAACCCCATGGTTCCCATGGCAACACAACCCCATGGTTGCCATGGCAACCCAACCCCATGGTTACCATGGCAACAGAACCCCATAGTTGCCATGGCAACTAAACGCCATGGTTACCATGGCAACACAACCCCATGGTTGCCATGGCAACCCAACCCCATGGTTACCATGGAAACACAACCCCATGGTTGCCATGGCAACCCAACCCCATGGTTTCCATGGCAACCCAACCCCATAGTTGCCATGGCAACAAAACGCCATGTTTACCATGGCAACACAACCCCATGGTTACCATGGACACAGAACCCCATGGTTGCCATGGCAACCAAACCCCGTGGTTGCCATGGCAACCCAATTCCGTGGATGCCATGGCAACCCAACCCCATGGTTCCCATGGCAACACAACCCCATGGTTGCCATGGAAACCCAACCCCATGGTTAACATGGGAACCCAACCCCATGGTTGCCATGGCAACCCAACCCCATGGTTGCCATGGCAACCCAACCCCATGGTTACCATGGCAACCCAACCCCATAGTTGCCATGGCAACAAAACGCCATGGTTACCATGGCAACACAACCCCATGGTTACCATGGACACAGAACCCCATGGTTGCCATGGCAACCAAACCCCGTGGTTGCCATGGCAACCCAACCCCGTGGATGCCATGGCAACCAAACCCCATGGTTCCCATGGCAACACAACACCATGGTTGCCATGGCAACCCAACCCCATGGTTACCATGGCAACAGAACCCCATAGTTGCCATGGCAACTAAACGCCATGGTTACCATGGCAACACAACCCCATGGTTGCCATGGCAACCCAACCCCATGGTTACCATGGCAACAAAACCCCATGGTTGCCATGGCAACCCAACCCCATGGTTGCCATGGCAACCCAACCCCATGGTTACCATGGCAACCAAACCCCTTGGTTGCCATGGCAACAGAACCCCATATTTGCCATGGCAACAAAACGCCATGGTTGCCATGGCAACACAACCCCATGGTTACCATGGACACAGAACCCCATGGTTGCCATGGCAACCAAACCCCGTGGTTGCCATGGCAACCGAACCCCGTGGATGCCATGGCAACCCAACCCCATGGTTCCCATGGCAACACAACCCCATGGTTGCCATGGCAACCCAACCCCATGGTTACCATGGCAACAGAACCCCATAGTTGCCATGGCAACTAAACGCCATGGTTACCATGGCAACACAACACCATGGTTGCCATGGCAACCCAACCCCATGGTTACCATGGGAACCCAACCCCATGGTTGCCATGGCAACCCAACCCCATGGTTGCCATGGCAACCCAACCCCATGGTTACCATGGCAACCAAACCCCGTGGTTGCCATGGCAACTAAACGCCATGGTTACCATGGCAACCCAACCCCATGGTTGCCATGGCAACCCAACCCCATGGTTGCCATGGTAACCCAACCCCATGGTTCCCATGGCAACACAACCCCATGGTTGCCATGGCAACCCAACCCCATGGTTACCATGGCAACAGAACACCATAGTTGCCATGGCAACTAAACGCCATGGTTACCATGGCAACACAACCCCATGGTTGCCATGGCAACCAAACCCCGTGGTTGCCATGGCAACAGAACACCATAGTTGCCATGGCAACAAAACGCCATGGTTACCATGGCAACACAACCCCATGGTTACCATGGACACAGAACCCCATGGTTGCCATGGCAACCAAACCCCGTGGTTGCCATGGCAACCCAACCCCGTGGATGCTATGGGAACCCAACCCCATGGTTCCCATGGCAACACAACCCCATGGTTGCCATGGCAACCCAACCCCATGGTTACCATGGCAACCAAACCCCGTGGTTGCCATGGAAACACTACCCCATGGTTGCCATGGTAACAGAACCCCATAGTTGCCATGGCAACAAAACGCCATGGTTACCATGGCAACACAACCCCATGGTTACCATGGACACAGAACCCCATGGTTGCCATGGCAACCAAACCCCGTGGTTGCCATGGCAACCCAACCCCGTGGATGCCATGGCAACCCAACCCCATGGTTCCCATGGCAACACAACCCCATGGTTGCCATGGCAACCCAACCCCATGGTTACCATGGCAACAGAACCCCATAGTTGCCATGGCAACTAAACGCCATGGTTACCATGGCAACACAACCCCATGGTTGCCATGGCAACCCAACCCCATGGTTACCATGGAAACACAACCCCATGGTTGCCATGGCAACCCAACCCCATGGTTTCCATGGCAACCCAACCCCATAGTTGCCATGGCAACAAAACGCCATGGTTACCATGGCAACACAACCCCATGGTTACCATGGACACAGAACCCCATGGTTGCCATGGCAACCAAACCCCGTGGTTCCCATGGCAACACAACCCCATGGTTGCCATGGCAACCCAACCCCATGGTTACCATGGACACAGAACCCCGTGGATGCCATGGCAACCCAACCCCATGGTTCCCATGGCAACACAACCCCATGGTTGCCATGGCAACCCAACCCCATGGTTACCATGGCAACAGAACCCCATAGTTGCCATGACAACTAAACGCCATGGTTACCATGGCAACACAACCCCATGGTTTCCATGGCAACACAACCCCATGGTTACCATGGGAACCCAACCCCATGGTTGCCATGTCAACCCAACCCCATGGTTCCCATGGCAACCCAACCCCATGGTTACCCTGGCAACCAAACCCCGTGGTTGCCATGGACACAGATCTCCATGGTTACCATAGCAACCAAAACCCGTGGTTGCCATGGCAACTAAACGCCATGGTTACCATGGCAACCCAACCCCATGGTTACCATGGACACAGAACCCCATGGTTACCATAGCAACCAAACCCCGTGGTTGCCATGGCAACACTACCCCATGGTTACCATGGCAACACAACAGCATGGTTAGCACAACAACACAACCGCATGGTTACCACGGAAACCCAACTGCATGGTTACCACGGCATCTCAACCCCATGGTTGCCATGGCAACTAAACCCCATAGTTTCCATAGCAACCCAACCCCATAGTTACCATGGCAACACAACCCCATCGTTACCATGGAAACACAACCCCATGGTTACCATGGCAAGAGAACCCCATAGTTGCCATGGCAACTAAAAGCCATGGTTACCATGGCAACCCAACCCCATGATTGCCATGGCAACCCAACCCCATGGTTGCCATGGCAACCCAACCCCATGGTTGCCATGGCAACCCAACCCCATGGTTCCCATGGCAACACAACCCCATGGTTGCCATGGCAACCCAACCCCATGGTTACCATGGCAACAGAACCCCATAGTTGCCATGGCAACTAAACGCCATGGTTACCATGGCAACACAACCCCATGGTTGCCATGGCAACAAAACCCCGTGGTTGCCATGGCAACCCAACCCCGTGGATGCCATGGCAACCCAACCCCATGGTTCCCATGGCAACACAACCCCATGGTTGCCATGGCAACCCAACCCCATGGTTACCATGGCAACAGAACCCCATAGTTGCCATGGCAACTAAACGCCATGGTTACCATGGCAACACAACCCCATGGTTGCCATGGCAACCCAACCCCATGGTTACCATGGCAACACAACTCCATGGTTGCCATGGCAACCCAACCCTATGGTTGCCATGGCAACCCAACCCCATGGTTACAATGGCAACCAAACCCCGTGGTTGCCATGGAAACACTACCCCATGGTTGCCATGGCATCAGAACCCCATAGTTGCCATGGCAACAAAACGCCATGGTTACCATGGCAACACAACCCCATTGTTACCATGGACACAGAACCCCATGGTTGCCATGGCAACCCAACCCCGTGGTTGCCATGGCAACGCAACCCCGTGGTTACCATGGGAACCCAACCCCATGGTTGCCATGGCAACCCAACCCCATGGTTACCATGGCAACCAAACCCCGTGGTTGCCATGGCAACTAAACGCCATGGTTACCATGGCAACACAACCCCATGGTTGCCATGGCAACCCAACCCCATGGTTGCCATGGCAACCCAACCACATGGTGGCCATGGCAACCCAACCCCATGGTTCCCATGTCAACACAACCCCATGGTTGCCATGGCAACCCAACCCCATGGTTACCATGGCAACAGAACCCCGTGGATGCCATGGCAACCCAACCCCATGGTTACCATGGCAACAGAACCCCATAGTTGCCATGGCAACTAAACGCCATGGTTACCATGGCAACACAACCCCATGGTTGCCATGGCAACACAACCCCATGGTTACCATGGGAACCCAACCCCATGGTTGCCATGGCAACCCAACCCCATGGTTGCCATGGCAACCCAACCCCATGGTTACCATGGCAACCAAACCCCGTGGTTGACATGGACAAAGAACCCCATGGTTACCATAGCAACCAAACCCCGTGGTTGCCATGGCAACTAAACGCCATGGTTACCATGGCAACCCAACCCCATGGTTACCATGGACACAGAACCCCATGGTTACCATAGCAACCAAACCCCGTGGTTGCCATGGCAACACTACCCCATGGTTACCATGGCAACACCACCGCATGGTTACCAGAACAACACAACCGCATGGTTACCACGGCAACCCAACTGCATGGTTACCACGGCATCTCAACCCCATGGTTGCCATGGCAACTAAACCCCATAGTTTCCATAGCAACCCAACCCCATAGTTACCATGGCAACACAACCCCATCGTTACCATGGCAACACAACCCCATGGTTACCATGGCAAGAGAACCCCATAGTTGCCATGGCAACACAACCCCATGATTGCCATGGCAACCCAACCCCATGGTTGCCATGGCAACCCAACCCCATGGTTCCCATGGCAACACAACCCCATGGTTGCCATGGCAACCCAACCCCATGGTTACCATGGCAACAGAACCCCATAGTTGCCATGGCAACTCAACGCCATGGTTACCATGGCAACACAACCCCATGGTTGCCATGGCAACCAAACCCCGTGGTTGCCATGGCAACCCAACCCCGTGGATGCCATGGCAACCCAACCCCGTGGATGCCATGGCAAACCAACCCCATGGTTGCCATGGCAACCCAACCCCATGGTTGCCATGGCAACCCAACCCCATGGTTACCATGGCAACAGAAACCCATAGTTGCCATGGCAACTAAACGCCATGGTTACCATGGCAACACAACCCCATGGTTGCCATGGCAGCCCAACCCCATGGTTACCATGGCAACACAACCCCATGGTTGCCATGGCAACCAAACCCCATGGTTGCCATGGCAACCCAACCTCATGGTTACCATGGCAACGAAACCCCGTGGTTGCCATGGAAACACTACCCCATGGTTGCCATGGCAACCCAACCCCATGGTTACCATGGCAACAGAACCCCATAGTTGCCATGGCAACAAAACGCCATGGTTACCATGGCAACACAACCCCATGGTTGCCATGGCAACCCATCCCCATGGTTACCATGACAACACAACCCCATGGTTGCCATGGCAACCCAACCCCATGGTTACCATGGCAACACAACCCCATGGTTGCCATGGCAACCCAACCCCATGGTTACCATGGCAACCAAACCACGTGGTTGCCATGGGAACAGAACCCCATAGTTGCCATGGCAACAAAACGCCATGGTTACCATGGCAACACAACCCCATGGTTACCATGGACACAGAACCGCATGGTTGCCATGGCAATCAAACCCCGTGGTTGCCATGGCAACCCAACCCCGTGGATGCCATGGCAACCCAACCCCATGGTTCCCATGGCAACCCAACCCCATGGTTGCCATGGCAACCCAACCCCATGGTTACCATGGGAACCCAACCCCATGGATGCCATGGTAACCCAACCCCATGGTTGCCATGGCAATCCAACCCCATGGTTACCATGGAAACCAAACCCCGTGGTTGCCATGGCAACTAAACGCCATGGTTACCATGGCAACACAACCCCATTGTTGCCATGGCAACCAAACCCCGTGGTTGCCATGGCAACCCAACCCCGTGGATGCCATGGCAACACAACCCCATGGTTACCATGGCAACAAAACCCCATGGTTGCCATGGCAACCCAACACCATGGTTGCCATGGCAACCCAACCTCATGGTTACCATGGCAACCAAACCCCGTGGTTGCCATGGGAACACTACCCCATGGTTGCCATGGCATCAGAACCCCATAGTTGCCATGGCAACTAAACGCCATGGTTACCATGGCAACACAACCCCATGGTTACCATGGACACAGAACCCCATGGTTGCCATGGCAACCAAACCCCGTGGTTGCCATGGCAATCCAACCCCGTGGATGCCATGGCAACCCAACCCCATGGTTCCCATGGCAACACAACCCCATGGTTGCCATGGCAACCCAACCCCATGGTTACCATGGCAACAGAACCCCATAGTTGCCATGGCAACTAAACGCCATGGTTACCATGGCAACACAACCCCATAGTTGCCATGGCAACCCAAACCCCATGGTTACCATGGCAACCCAACCCCATGGTTGCCATGGCAACCCAACCCCATGGTTACCATGGCAACACAACCCCATGGTTGCCATGGCAACCCAACCCCATGGTTACCATGGCAACCAAACCCCGTGGTTGCCATGGTAACAAAACGCCATGGTTACCATGGCAACACAACCCCATATTTGCCATGGCAACCCAACCCCATGGTTACCATGGCAACCAAACCCCGTGGTTGCCATGGCAACAGAACACCATAGTTGCCATGGCAACAAAACGCCATGGTTACCATGGCAACACAACCCCATGGTTACCATGGACACAGAACCCCATGGTTGCCATGGCAACCAAACCCCGTGGTTGCCATGGCAACCCAACCCCGTGGATGCCATGGCAACCCAACCCCATGGTTCCCATGGCAACACAACCCCATGGTTGCCATGACAACCCAACCCCATGGTTACCATGGCAACCAAACCCCGTGGTTGCCATGGAAACACTACCCCATGGTTGCCATGGTAACAGAACCCCATAGTTGCCATGGCAACAAAACGCCATGGTTACCATGGCAACACAACCCCATGGTTACCATGGACACAGAACCCCATGGTTGCCATGGCAACAAAACCCCGTGGTTGCCATGGCAACCCAACCCCGTGGATGCCATGGCAACCCAACCCCATGGTTCCCATGGCAACACAACCCCATGGTTGCCATGGCAACCCAACCCCATGGTTACCATGGCAACAGAACCCCATAGTTGCCATGGCAACTAAACGCCATGGTTACCATGGCAACACAACCCCATGGTTACCATGGCAACCCAACCCCATGGTTACCATGGAAACACAACCCCATGGTTGCCATGGCAACCCAACCCCATGGTTTCCATGGCAACCCAACCCCATAGTTGCCATGGCAACAAAACGCCATGGTTACCATGGCAACACAACCCCATGGTTACCATGGACACAGAACCCCATGGTTGCCATGGCAACCAAACCCCGTGGTTGCCATGGCAACCCAATTCCGTGGATGCCATGGCAACCCAACCCCATGGTTCCCATGGCAACACAACCCCATGGTTGCCATGGAAACCCAACCCCATGGTTAACATGGGAACCCAACCCCATGGTTGCCATGGCAACCCAACCCCATGGTTGCCATGGCAACCCAACCCCATGGTTACCATGGCAACCAAACCCCGTGGTTGCCATGGCAACTAAACGCCATGGTTACCATGGCAACTCAACCCCGTGGTTGCCATGGCAACCCAACCCCGTGGTTGCCATGGCAACCCAACCCCATGGTTCCCATGGCAACACTACCCCATGGTTGCCATGGCAACAGAACCCCATAGTTGCCATGGCAACAAAACGCCATGGTTACCATGGCAACACAACCCCATGGTTACCATGGACACAGAACCCCATGGTTGCCATGGCAACCAAACCCCGTGGTTGCCATGGCAACCCAACCCCGTGGATGCCATGGCAACCAAACCCCATGGTTCCCATGGCAACACAACCCCATGGTTCCCATGGCAACCCAACCCCATGGTTACCATGGCAACAGAACCCCATAGTTGCCATGGCAACTAAACGCCATGGTTACCATGGCAACACAACCCCATGGTTGCCATGGCAACCCAACCCCATGGTTACCATGGCAACAAAACCCCATGGTTGCCATGGCAACCCAACCCCATGGTTGCCATGGCAACCCAACCCCATGGTTACCATGGCAACCAAACCCCTTGGTTGCCATGGCAACAGAACCCCATAGTTGCCATGGCAACAAAACGCCATGGTTGCCATGGCAACACAACCCCATGGTTACCATGGACACAGAACCCCATGGTTGCCATGGCAACCAAACCCCGTGGTTGCCATGGCAACCGAACCCCGTGGATGCCATGGCAACCCAACCCCATTGTTCCCATGGCAACACAACCCCATGGTTGCCATGGCAACCCAACCCCATGGTTACCATGGCAACAGAACCCCATAGTTGCCATGGCAACTAAACGCCATGGTTACCATGGCAACACAACACCATGGTTGCCATGGCAACCCAACCCCATGGTTACCATGGGAACCAACCCCATGGTTGCCATGGCAACCCAACCCCATGGTTGCCATGGCAACCCAACCCCGTGGTTACCATGGCAACCAAACCCCGTGGTTGCCATGGCAACTAAACGCCATGGTTACCATGGCAACCCAACCCCATGGTTGCCATGGCAACCCAACCCCATGGTTACCATGGCAACAGAACCCCATAGTTGCCATGGCAACTAAACGCCATGGTTACCATGGCAACACAACCCCATGGTTGCCATGGCAACCAAACCCCGTGGTTGCCATGGCAACCCAACCCCGTGGATGCCATGGCAACCCAACCCCATGGTTCCCATGGCAACACAACCCCATGGTTGCCATGGCAACCCAACCCCATGGTTACCATGGCAACGGAACCCAATAGTTGCCATGGCAACTAAACGCCATGGTTACCATGGCAACACAACCCCATGGTTGCCATGGCAACCCAACCCCATGGTTACCATGGCAACCCAACCCCATGGTTGCCATGGCAACCCAACCCCATGGTTACCATGTCAACCAAACCCCGTGGTTGCCATGGAAACACTACCCCATGGTTGCCATGGCAACAGAACCCCATAGTTGCCATGGCAACAAAACGCCATGGTTACCATGGCAACACAACCCCATGGTTGCCATGGCAACCCAACCCCATGGTTACCATGGCAACAGAACCCCATAGTTGCCATGGCAACTAAACGCCATGGTTACCATGGCAACACAACCCCATGGTTGCCATGGCAACCCAACCCCATGGTTACCATGGACACAGAACCCCATGGTTGCCATGGCAACCAAACCCCGTGGTTGCCATGGCAACCCAACCCCGTGGATGCCATGGCAACCCAACCCCATGGTTCCCATGGCAACACAACCCCATGGTTGCCATGGCAACACAACCCCATGGTTACCATGGCAACAGAACCCCATAGTTGCCATGGCAACTAAACGCCATGGTTACCATGGCAACACAACCCCATGGTTGCCATGGCAACCCAACCCCATGGTTACCATGGGAACCCAACGCCATGGTTGCCATGGCAACCCAACCCCATGGTTGCCATGGCAACCCAACCCCATGGTTACCATGGCAACCAAACCCCGTGGTTGCCATGGCAACTAAACGCCATGGTTACCATGGCAACGCAACCCCATGATTGCCATGGAAACCCAACCGCACGGTTGCCATGGCAACCCAACCCCATGGTTGCCATGGCAACCCAACCCCATGGTTACCATGGCAACACAATCCCATGGTTGCCATGGCAACCCAACCTCATGGTTGCCATGGCAACCCAACCCCATGGTTACCATGGCAACCAAACCCCGTGGTTTCCATGGCAACTAAACGCCATGGTTACCATGGCAACACAACCCCATGGTTGCCATGGCAACCCAACCCCATGGTTACCATAGCAACCAAACCCCGTGGTTGCCATGGAAACACTACCCCATGGTTGCCATGGCAACCCAACCCCATGGTTACCATAGCAACCAAACCCCGTGGTTGCCATGGCAACCCAACCCCATGGTTACCATGGCAACTAAATGCCATGGTTACCATGGCAACACAACCCCATGGTTGCCATGGCAACCAAACCCCGTGGTTGCCATGGCAACCCAACCCCGTTGATGCCATGGCAACACAACCCCATGGTTGCCATGGCAACCCAACCCCATGGTTACCATGGCAACAGAACCCCATAGTTGCCATGGCAACTAAACGCCATGGTTACCATGGCAACACAACCCCATGGTTGCCATGGCTACCCATCCCCATGGTTACCATGGCAACACAACCCCATGGTTGCCATGGCAACACAACCCCATGGTTGCCATGGCAACCCAACCCCATGGTTACCATGGCAACCAAACCCCGTGGTTGCCATGGAAACACTACCCCATGGTTGCCATGGCAACAGAACCCCATAGTTGCCATGGCAACAAAACGCCATGGTTTCCATGGCAACACAACCCCATGGTTACCATGGACACAGAACCCCATGGCTGCCATGGCAACCAAACCCCGTGGTTGCCATGGCAACCCAACCTCGTGGATGCCATGGCAACACAACCCCATGGTTGCCATGGCAACCCAACCCCATGGTTACCATGGCAACAGAACCCCATAGTTGCAATGGCAACTAAACGCCATGGTTACCATGGCAACACAACCCCATGGTTGCCATGGCAACCCAACCCCATGGTTACAATGGCAACCAAACCCCGTGGTTGCCATGGAAACACTACCCCATGGTTGCCATGGCATCAGAACCCCATAGTTGCCATGGCAACAAAACGCCATGGTTACCATGGCAACACAACCCCATGGTTACCATGGACACAGAACCCCATGGTTGCCATGGCAACCCAACCCCGTGGTTGCCATGGCAACGCAACCCCGTGGTTACCATGGGAACCCAACCCCATGGTTGCCATGGCAACCCAACCCCATGGTTACCATGGCAACCAAACCCCGTGGTTGTCATGGCAACTAAACGCCATGGTTACCATGGCAACACAACCCCATGGTTGCCATGGCAACCCAACCCCATGGTTGCCATGGCAACCCAACCCCATGGTGGCCATGGCAACCCAACCCCATGGTTCCCATGTCAACACAACCCCATGCTTGCCATGGCAACCCAACCCCATGGTTACCATGGCAACAGAACCCCGTGGATGCCATGGCAACCCAACCCCATGGTTACCATGGCAACAGAACCCCATAGTTGCCATGGCAACTAAACGCCATGGTTACCATGGCAACACAACCCCATGGTTGCCATGGCAACACAACCCCATGGTTACCATGGGAACCCAACCCTATGGTTGCCATGGCAACCCAACCCCATGGTTGCCATGGCAACCCAACCCCATGGTTACCATGGCAACCAAACCCCGTGGTTGACATGGACAAAGAACCCCATGGTTACCATAGCAACCAAACCCCGTGGTTGCCATGGCAACTAAACGCCATGGTTACCATGGCAACCCAACCCCATGGTTACCATGGACACAGAACCCCATGGTTACCATAGCAACCAAACCCCGTGGTTGCCATGGCAACACTACCCCATGGTTACCATGGCAACACCACCGCATGGTTACCAGAACAACACAACCGCATGGTTACCACGGCAACCCAACTGCATGGTTACCACGGCATCTCAACCCCATGGTTGCCATGGCAACTAAACCCCATAGTTTCCATAGCAACCCAACCCCATAGTTACCATGGCAACACAACCCCATCGTTACCATGGCAACACAACCCCATGGTTACCATGGCAAGAGAACCCCATAGTTGCCATGGCAACACAACCCCATGATTGCCATGGCAACCCAACCCCATGGTTGCCATGGCAACCCAACCCCATGGTTCCCATGGCAACACAACCCCATGGTTGCCATGGCAACCCAACCCCATGGTTACCATGGCAACAGAACCCCATAGTTGCCATGGCAACTCAACGCCATGGTTACCATGGCAACACAACCCCATGGTTGCCATGGCAACCAAACCCCGTGGTTGCCATGGCAACCCAACCCCGTGGATGCCATGGCAACCCAACCCCGTGGATGCCATGGAAAACCAACCCCATGGTTGCCATGGCAACCCAACCCCATGGTTGCCATGGCAACCCAACCCCATGGTTACCATGGCAACAGAAACCCATAGTTGCCATGGCAACTAAACGCCATGGTTACCATGGCAACACAACCCCATGGTTGCCATGGCAGCCCAACCCCATGGTTACCATGGCAACACAACCCCATGGTTGCCATGGCAACCAAACACCATTGTTGCCATGGCAACCCAACCTCATGGTTACCATGGCAACGAAACCCCGTGGTTGCCATGGAAACACTACCCCATGGTTGCCATGGCATCAGAACCCCATAGTTGCCAGGGCAACTAAACGCCATGGTTACCATGGCAACACAACCCCATGGTTACCATGGACACAGAACCGCATGGTTGCCACGGCAACCAAACCCCGTGGTTGCCATGGCAACCCAACCCCGTGGATGCCATGGCAACCCAACCCCATGGTTCCCATGGCAACACAACCCCATGGTTGCCATGGCAACCCAACCCCATGTTTACCATGCCAAATGAACCCCATAGTTGCCATGGCAACAAAACGCCATGGTTACCATGGCAACACAACCCCATGGTTGCCATGGCAACCCATCCCCATGGTTACCATGGCAACCCAACCCCATGGTTGCCATGGCAACCCATCCCCATGGTTACCATTGCAACCCAACCCCATGGTTACCATGGTAACACAACCCCATGGTTGCCATGGCAACCCAACCCCATGGTTACCATGGAAACCAAACCCCGTGGTTGCCATGGCAACTAAACGCCATGGTTACCATGGCAACACAACCCCATATTTGCCATGGCAACCCAACCCCATGGTTACCATTACAACCAAACCCAGTGGTTGCCATGGCAACAGAACACCATAGTTGCCATGGCAACAAAACGCCATGGTTACCATGGCAACACAACCCCATGGTTACCATGGACACAGAACCCCATGGTTGCCATGGCAACCAAACCCCGTGGTTGCCATGGCAACCCAACCCCGTGGATGCCATGGCAACCCAACCCCATGGTTCCCATGGCAACACAACCCCATGGTTGCCATGGCAACCCAACCCCATGGTTACCATGGCAACACAACCCCATGGTTGCCATGGCAACCCAACCCCATGGTTGCCATGGCAACCCAACCCCATGGTTACCATGGCAACCAAACCCCGTGGTTGCCATGGAAACACTACCCCATGGTTGCCATGGCAACAGAACCCCATAGTTGCCATGGCAACTAAACGCCATGGTTACCATGGCAACACAACCCCATGGTTACCATGGACACAGAACCCCATGGTTGCCATGGCAACCAAACCCCGTGGTTGCCATGGCAACCCAACACCGTGGATGCCATGGCAACCCAACCCCATGGTTCCCATGGCAACACAAGTCCATGGTTGCCATGGCAACACAACCCCATGGTTACCATGGCAACAGAACCTCATAGTTGCCATGGCAAGTAAACGCCATGGTTACCATGACAACACAACCCCATGGTTGCCATGGCAACCCAACCCCATGGTTACCATGGCAACACAACACCATGGTTGCCATGGCAACCCAACCCCATGGTTACCATGGCAACCAAACCACGTGGTTGCCATGGGAACAGAACCCCATAGTTGCCATGGCAACAAAACGCCATGGTTACCATGGCAACACAACCCCATGGTTACCATGGACACAGAACCGCATGGTTGCCATGGCAATCAAACCCCGTGGTTGCCATGGCAACCCAACCCCGTGGATGCCATGGCAACCCAACCCCATGGTTCCCATGGCAACACAACCCCATGGTTGCCATGGCAACCCAACCCCATGGTTACCATGGGAACCCAACCCCATGGATGCCATGGTAACCCAACCCCATGGTTGCCATGGCAATCCAACCCCATGGTTACCATGGAAACCAAACCCCGTGGTTGCCATGGCAACTAAACGCCATGGTTACCATGGCAACACAACCCCATTGTTGCCATGGCAACCAAACCCCGTGGTTGCCATGGCAACCCAACCCCGTGGATGCCATGGCAACACAACCCCATGGTTACCATGGCAACAAAACCCCATGGTTGCCATGGCAACCCAACACCATGGTTGCCATGGCAACCCAACCTCATGGTTACCATGGCAACCAAACCCCGTGGTTGCCATGGGAACACTACCCCATGGTTGCCATGGCATCAGAACCCCATAGTTGCCATGGCAACTAAACGCCATGGTTACCATGGCAACACAACCCCATGGTTACCATGGACACAGAACCCCATGGTTGCCATGGCAACCAAACCCCGTGGTTGCCATGACAATCCAACCCCGTGGATGCCATGGCAACCCAACCCCATGGTTCCCATGGCAACACAACCCCATGGTTGCCATGGCAACCCAACCCCATGGTTACCATGGCAACAGAACCCCATAGTTGCCATGGCAACTAAACGCCATGGTTACCATGGCAACACAACCCCATAGTTGCCATGGCAACCCAAACCCCATGGTTACCATGGCAACCCAACCCCATGGTTGCCATGGCAACCCAACCCCATGGTTACCATGGCAACACAACCCCATGGTTGCCATGGCAACCCAACCCCATGGTTACCATGGCAACCAAACCCCGTGGTTGCCATGGTAACAAAACGCCATGGTTACCATGGCAACACAACCCCATATTTGCCATGGCAACCCAACCCCATGGTTACCATGGCAACCAAACCCCGTGGTTGCCATGGCAACAGAACACCATAGTTGCCATGGCAACAAAACGCCATGGTTACCATGGCAACACAACCCCATGGTTACCATGGACACAGAACTCCATGGTTGCCATGGCAACCAAACCCCGTGGTTGCCATGGCAACCCAACCCCGTGGATGCCATGGGAACCCAACCCCATGGTTCCCATGGCAACACAACCCCATGGTTGCCATGGCAACCCAACCCCATGGTTACCATGGCAACCAAACCCCGTGGTTGCCATGGAAACACTACCCCTTGGTTGCCATGGTAACAGAACCCCATAGTTGCCATGGCAACAAAACGCCATGGTTACCATGGCAACACAACCCCATGGTTACCATGGACACAGAACCCCATGGTTGCCATGGCAACCAAACCCCGTGGTTGCCATGGCAACCCAACCCCGTGGATGCCACGGCAACCCAACCCCATGGTTCCCATGGCATCACAACCCCATGGTTGCCATGGCAACCCAACCCCATGGTTACCATGGCAACAGAACCCCATAGTTGCCATGGCAACTAAACGCCATGGTTACCATGGCAACACAACCCCATGGTTGCCATGGCAACCCAACCCCATGGTTACCATGGAAACACAACCCCATGGTTGCCATGGCAACCCAACCCCATGGTTTCCATGGCAACCCAACCCCATAGTTGCCATGGCAACAAAACGCCATGGTTACCATGGCAACACAACCCCATGGTTACCATGGACACAGAACCCCATGGTTGCCATGGCAACCAAACCCCGTGGTTGCCATGGCAACCCAATTCCGTGGATGCCATGGCAACCCAACCCCATGGTTCCCATGGCAACACAACCCCATGGTTGCCATGGAAACCCAACCCCATGGTTAACATGGGAACCCAACCCCATGGTTGCCATGGCAACCCAACCCCATGGTTGCCATGGCAACCCAACCCCATGGTTACAATGGCAACCAAACCCCGTGGTTGCCATGGCAACTAAACGCCATGGTTACCATGGCAACCCAACCCCGTGGTTGCCATGGCAACCCAACCCCGTGGTTGCCATGGCAACCCAACCCCATGGTTCCCATGGCAACACTACCCCATGGTTGCCATGGCAACAGAACCCCATAGTTGCCATGGCAACAAAACGCCATGGTTACCATGGCAACACAACCCCATGGTTACCATGGACACAGAACCCCATGGTTGCCATGGCAACCCAACCCCATGGTTACCATGGCAACCAAACCCCGTGGTTGCCATGGAAACACTACCCCATGGTTGCCATGGCAACAGAACCCCATAGTTGCCATGGCAACTAAACGCCATGGTTACCATGGCAACACAACCCCATGGTTACCATGGACACAGAACCCCATGGTTGCCATGGCAACCAAACCCCGTGGTTGCCATGGCAACCCAACACCGTGGATGCCATGGCAACACAACCCCATGGTTCCCATGGCAACACAAGTCCATGGTTGCCATGGCAACCCAACCCCATGGTTACCATGGCAACAGAACCCCATAGTTGCCATGGCAAGTAAACGCCATGGTTACCATGACAACACAACCCCATGGTTGCCATGGCAACCCAACCCCATGGTTACCATGGCAACACAACCCCATGGTTGCCATGGAAACCCAACCCCATGGTTACCATGGCAACCAAACCACGTGGTTGCCATGGGAACAGAACCCCATAGTTGCCATGGCAACAAAACGCCATGGTTACCATGGCAACACAACCCCATGGTTACCATGGACACAGAACCGCATGGTTGCCATGGCAATCAAACCCCGTGGTTGCCATGGCAACCCAACCCCGTGGATGCCATGGCAACCCAACCCCATGGTTCCCATGGCAACACAACCCCATGGTTGCCATGGCAACCCAACCCCATGGTTACCATGGGAACCCAACCCCATGGATGCCATGGTAACCCAACCCCATGGTTGCCATGGCAATCCAACCCCATGGTTACCATGTCAACAGAACCCCATAGTTGCCATGGCAACTAAACGCCATGGTTACCATGGCAACACAACCCCATTGTTGCCATGGCAACCAAACCCCGTGGTTGCCATGGCAACCCAACCCCGTGGATGCCATGGCAACACAACCCCATGGTTACCATGGCAACAAAACCCCATGGTTGCCATGGCAACCCAACACCATGGTTGCCATGGCAACCCAACCTCATGGTTACCATGGCAACCAAACCCCGTGGTTGCCATGGGAACACTACCCCATGGTTGCCATGGCATCAGAACCCCATAGTTGCCATGGCAACTAAACGCCATGGTTACCATGGCAACACAACCCCATGGTTACCATGGACACAGAACCCCATGGTTGCCATGGCAACCAAACCCCGTGGTTGCCATGGCAATCCAACCCCGTGGATGCCATGGCAACCCAACCCCATGGTTCCCATGGCAACACAACCCCATGGTTGCCATGGCAACCCAACCCCATGGTTACCATGGCAACAGAACCCCATAGTTGCCATGGCAACTAAACGCCATGGTTACCATGGCAACACAACCCCATAGTTGCCATGGCAACCCAAACCCCATGGTTACCATGGCAACCCAACCCCATGGTTGCCATGGCAACCCAACCCCATGGTTACCATGGCAACACAACCCCATGGTTGCCATGGCAACCCAACCCCATGGTTACCATGGCAACCAAACCCCGTGGTTGCCATGGTAACAAAACGCCATGGTTACCATGGCAACACAACCCCATATTTGCCATGGCAACCCAACCCCATGGTTACCATGGCAACCAAACCCCGTGGTTGCCATGGCAACAGAACACCATAGTTGCCATGGCAACAAAACGCCATGGTTACCATGGCAACACAACCCCATGGTTACCATGGACACAGAACCCCATGGTTGCCATGGCAACCAAACCCCGTGGTTGCCATGGCAACCCAACCCAGTGGATGCCATGGCAACACAACCCCATGGTTCCCATGGCAACACAACCCCATGGTTGCCATGGCAACCCAACCCCATGGTTACCATGGCAACCAAACCCCGTGGTTGCCATGGAAACACTACCCCATGGTTGCCATGGTAACAGAACCCCATAGTTGCCATGGCAACAAAACGCCATGGTTACCATGGCAACACAACCCCATGGTTACCATGGACACAGAACCCCATGGTTGCCATGGCAACCAAACCCCGTGGTTGCCATGGCAACCCAACCCCGTGGATGCCATGGCAACCCAACCCCATGGTTCCCATGGCAACACAACCCCATGGTTGCCATGGCAACCCAACCCCATGGTTACCATGGCAACAGAACCCCATAGTTGCCATGGCAACTAAACGCCATGGTTACCATGGCAACACAACCCCATGGTTGCCATGGCAACCCAACCCCATGGTTACCATGGAAACACAACCCCATGGTTGCCATGGCAACCCAACCCCATGGTTTCCATGGCAACCCAACCCCATAGTTGCCATGGCAACAAAACGCCATGTTTACCATGGCAACACAACCCCATGGTTACCATGGACACAGAACCCCATGGTTGCCATGGCAACCAAACCCCGTGGTTGCCATGGCAACCCAATTCCGTGGATGCCATGGCAACCCAACCCCATGGTTCCCATGGCAACACAACCCCATGGTTGCCATGGAAACCCAACCCCATGGTTAACATGGGAACCCAACCCCATGGTTGCCATGGCAACCCAACCCCATGGTTGCCATGGCAACCCAACCCCATGGTTACCATGGCAACCCAACCCCATAGTTGCCATGGCAACAAAACGCCATGGTTACCATGGCAACACAACCCCATGGTTACCATGGACACAGAACCCCATGGTTGCCATGGCAACCAAACCCCGTGGTTGCCATGGCAACCCAACCCCGTGGATGCCATGGCAACCAAACCCCATGGTTCCCATGGCAACACAACACCATGGTTGCCATGGCAACCCAACCCCATGGTTACCATGGCAACAGAACCCCATAGTTGCCATGGCAACTAAACGCCATGGTTACCATGGCAACACAACCCCATGGTTGCCATGGCAACCCAACCCCATGGTTACCATGGCAACAAAACCCCATGGTTGCCATGGCAACCCAACCCCATGGTTGCCATGGCAACCCAACCCCATGGTTACCATGGCAACCAAACCCCTTGGTTGCCATGGCAACAGAACCCCATATTTGCCATGGCAACAAAACGCCATGGTTGCCATGGCAACACAACCCCATGGTTACCATGGACACAGAACCCCATGGTTGCCATGGCAACCAAACCCCGTGGTTGCCATGGCAACCGAACCCCGTGGATGCCATGGCAACCCAACCCCATGGTTCCCATGGCAACACAACCCCATGGTTGCCATGGCAACCCAACCCCATGGTTACCATGGCAACAGAACCCCATAGTTGCCATGGCAACTAAACGCCATGGTTACCATGGCAACACAACACCATGGTTGCCATGGCAACCCAACCCCATGGTTACCATGGGAACCCAACCCCATGGTTGCCATGGCAACCCAACCCCATGGTTGCCATGGCAACCCAACCCCATGGTTACCATGGCAACCAAACCCCGTGGTTGCCATGGCAACTAAACGCCATGGTTACCATGGCAACCCAACCCCATGGTTGCCATGGCAACCCAACCCCATGGTTGCCATGGTAACCCAACCCCATGGTTCCCATGGCAACACAACCCCATGGTTGCCATGGCAACCCAACCCCATGGTTACCATGGCAACAGAACACCATAGTTGCCATGGCAACTAAACGCCATGGTTACCATGGCAACACAACCCCATGGTTGCCATGGCAACCAAACCCCGTGGTTGCCATGGCAACAGAACACCATAGTTGCCATGGCAACAAAACGCCATGGTTACCATGGCAACACAACCCCATGGTTACCATGGACACAGAACCCCATGGTTGCCATGGCAACCAAACCCCGTGGTTGCCATGGCAACCCAACCCCGTGGATGCTATGGGAACCCAACCCCATGGTTCCCATGGCAATACAACCCCATGGTTGCCATGGCAACCCAACCCCATGGTTACCATGGCAACCAAACCCCGTGGTTGCCATGGAAACACTACCCCATGGTTGCCATGGTAACAGAACCCCATAGTTGCCATGGCAACAAAACGCCATGGTTACCATGGCAACACAACCCCATGGTTACCATGGACACAGAACCCCATGGTTGCCATGGCAACCAAACCCCGTGGTTGCCATGGCAACCCAACCCCGTGGATGCCATGGCAACCCAACCCCATGGTTCCCATGGCAACACAACCCCATGGTTGCCATGGCAACCCAACCCCATGGTTACCATGGCAACAGAACCCCATAGTTGCCATGGCAACTAAACGCCATGGTTACCATGGCAACACAACCCCATGGTTGCCATGGCAACCCAACCCCATGGTTACCATGGAAACACAACCCCATGGTTGCCATGGCAACCCAACCCCATGGTTTCCATGGCAACCCAACCCCATAGTTGCCATGGCAACAAAACGCCATGGTTACCATGGCAACACAACCCCATGGTTACCATGGACACAGAACCCCATGGTTGCCATGGCAACCAAACCCCGTGGTTGCCATGGCAACCCAATTCCGTGGATGCCATGGCAACCCAACCCCATGGTTCCCATGGCAACACAACCCCATGGTTGCCATGGAAACCCAACCCCATGGTTAACATGGGAACCCAACCCCATGGTTGCCATGGCAACCCAACCCCATGGTTGCCATGGCAACCCAACCCCATGGTTACAATGGCAACCAAACCCCGTGGTTGCCATGGCAACTAAACGCCATGGTTACCATGGCAACCCAACCCCGTGGTTGCCATGGCAACCCAACCCCGTGGTTGCCATGGCAACCCAACCCCATGGTTCCCATGGCAACACTACCCCATGGTTGCCATGGCAACAGAACCCCATAGTTGCCATGGAAACTAAACGCCATGGTTACCATGGCAACACAACCCCATGGTTACCATGGACACAGAACCCCATGGTTGCCATGGCAACCAAACCCCGTGGTTGCCATGGCAACCCAACACCGTGGATGCCATGGCAACACAACCCCATGGTTCCCATGGCAACACAAGTCCATGGTTGCCATGGCAACCCAACCCCATGGTTACCATGGAAACAGAACCCCATAGTTGCCATGGCAAGTAAACGCCATGGTTACCATGACAACACAACCCCATGGTTGCCATGGCAACCCAACCCCATGGTTACCATGGCAACACAACCCCATGGTTGCCATGGCAACCCAACCCCATGGTTACCATGGCAACCAAACCACGTGGTTGCCATGGGAACAGAACCCCATAGTTGCCATGGCAACAAAACGCCATGGTTACCATGGCAACACAACCCCATGGTTACCATGGACACAGAACCGCATGGTTGCCATGGCAATCAAACCCCGTGGTTGCCATGGCAACCCAACCCCGTGGATGCCATGGCAACCCAACCCCATGGTTCCCATGGCAACACAACCCCATGGTTGCCATGGCAACCCAACCCCATGGTTACCATGGGAACCCAACCCCATGCATGCCATGGTAACCCAACCCCATGGTTGCCATGGCAATCCAACCCCATGGTTACCATGGAAACCAAACCCCGTGGTTGCCATGGCAACTAAACGCCATGGTTACCATGGCAACACAACCCCATTGTTGCCATGGCAACCAAACCCCGTGGTTGCCATGGCAACCCAACCCCGTGGATGCCATGGTAACACAACCCCATGGTTACCATGGCAACAAAACCCCATGGTTGCCATGGCAACCCAACACCATGGTTGCCATGGCAACCCAACCTCATGGTTACCATGGCAACCAAACCCCGTGGTTGCCATGGGAACACTACCCCATGGTTGCCATGGCATCAGAACCCCATAGTTGCCATGGCAACTAAACGCCATGGTTACCATGGCAACACAACCCCATGGTTACCATGGACACAGAACCCCATGGTTGCCATGGCAACCAAACCCCGTGGTTGCCATGGCAATCCAACCCCGTGGATGCCATGGCAACCCAACCCCATGGTTCCCATGGCAACACAACCCCATGGTTGCCATGGCAACCCAACCCCATGGTTACCATGGCAACAGAACCCCATAGTTGCCATGGCAACTAAACGCCATGGTTACCATGGCAACACAACCCCATAGTTGCCATGGCAACCCAAACCCCATGGTTACCATGGCAACCCAACCCCATGGTTGCCATGGCAACCCAACCCCATGGTTACCATGGCAACACAACCCCATGGTTGCCATGGCAACCCAACCCCATGGTTACCATGGCAACCAAACCCCGTGGTTGCCATGGTAACAAAACGCCATGGTTACCATGGCAACACAACCCCATATTTGCCATGGCAACCCAACCCCATGGTTACCATGGCAACCAAACCCCGTGGTTGCCATGGCAACAGAACACCATAGTTGCCATGGCAACAAAACGCCATGGTTACCATGGCAACACAACCCCATGGTTACCATGGACACAGAACCCCATGGTTGCCATGGCAACCAAACCCCGTGGTTGCCATGGCAACCCAACCCCGTGGATGCCATGGCAACCCAACCCCATGGTTCCCATGGCAACACAACCCCATGGTTGCCATGGCAACCCAACCCCATGGTTACCATGGCAACGAAACCCCGTGGTTGCCATGGAAACACTACCCCATGGTTGCCATGGTAACAGAACCCCATAGTTGCCATGGCAACAAAACGCCATGGTTACCATGGCAACACAACCCCATGGTTACCATGGACACAGAACCCCATGGTTGCCATGGCAACCAAACCCCGTGGTTGCCATGGCAACCCAACCCCGTGGATGCCATGGCAACCCAACCCCATGGTTCCCATGGCAACACAACCCCATGGTTGCCATGGCAACCCAACCCCATGGTTACCATGGCAACAGAACCCCATAGTTGCCATGGCAACTAAACGCCATGGTTACCATGGCAACACAACCCCATGGTTGCCATGGCAACCCAACCCCATGGTTACCATGGAAACACAACCCCATGGTTGCCATGGCAACCCAACCCCATGGTTTCCATGGCAACCCAACCCCATAGTTGCCATGGCAACAAAACGCCATGGTTACCATGGCAACACAACCCCATGGTTACCATGGACACAGAACCCCATGGTTGCCATGGCAACCAAACCCCGTGGTTGCCATGGCAACCCAATTCCTTGGATGCCATGGCAACCCAACCCCATGGTTCCCATGGCAACACAACCCCATGGTTGCCATGGAAACCCAACCCCATGGTTAACATGGGAACCCAACCCCATGGTTGCCATGGCAACCCAACCCCATGGTTGCCATGGCAACCCAACCCCATGGTTACCATGGCAACCAAACCCCGTGGTTGCCATGGCAACTAAACGCCATGGTTACCATGGCAACCCAACCCCGTGGTTGCCATGGCAACCCAACCCCATGGTTCCCATGGCAACACTACCCCATGGTTGCCATGGCAACAGAACCCCATAGTTGCCATGGCAACAAAACGCCATGGTTACCATGGCAACACAACCCCATGGTTACCATGGACACAGAACCCCATGGTTGCCATGGCAACCAAACCCCGTGGTTGCCATGGCAACCCAACCCCGTGGATGCCATGGCGACCAAACCCCATGGTTCCCATGGCAACACAACCCCATGGTTGCCATGGCAACCCAACCCCATGGTTACCATGGCAACAGAACCCCATAGTTGCCATGGCAACTAAACGCCATGGTTACCATGGCAACACAACACCATGGTTGCCATGGCAACCCAACCCCATGGTTACCATTGGAACCCAACCCCATGGTTGCCATGGCAACCCAACCCCATGGTTGCCATGGCAACCCAACCCCATGGTTACCATGGCAACCAAACCCCGTGGTTGCCATGGCAACTAAACGCCATGGTTACCATGGCAACCCAACCCCATGGTTGCCATGGCAACCCAACCCCATGGTTGCCATGGTAACCCAACCCCATGGTTCCCATGGCAACACAACCCCATGGTTGCCATGGCAACCCAACCCCATGGTTACCATGGCAACAGAACACCATAGTTGCCATGGCAACTAAACGCCATGGTTACCATGGCAACACAACCCCATGGTTGCCATGGCAACCAAACCCCGTGGTTGCCATGGCAACCCAACCCCGTGGATGCCATGGCAACCCAACCCCATGGTTCCCATGGCAACACAACCCCATGGTTGCCATGGCAACCCAACCCCATGGTTACCATGGCAACGGAACCCCATAGTTGCCATGGCAACTAAACGCCATGGTTACCATGGCAACACAACCCCATGGTTGCCATGGCAACCCAACCCCATGGTTACCATGGCAACCCAACCCCATGGTTGCCATGGCAACCCAACCCCATGGTTACCATGTCAACCAAACCCCGTGGTTGCCATGGAAACACTACCCCATGGTTGCCATGGCAACAGAACCCCATAGTTGCCATGGCAACAAAACGCCATGGTTACCATGGCAACACAACCCCATGGTTACCATGCACACAGAACCCCATGGTTGCCATGGCAACCAAACCCCGTGGTTGCCATGGCAACCCAACCCCGTGGATGCCATGGCAACCCAACCCCATGGTTCCCATGGCAACACAACCCCATGGTTGCCATGGCAACCCAACCCCATGGTTACCATGGCAACAGAACCCCATAGTTGCCATGGCAACTAAACGCCATGGTTACCATGGCAACACAACCCCATGGTTGCCATGGCAACCCAACCCCATGGTTACCATGGGAACCCAACGCCATGGTTGCCATGGCAACCCAACCCCATGGTTGCCATGGCAACCCAACCCCATGGTTACCATGGCAACCAAACCCCGTGGTTGCCATGGCAACTAAACGCCATGGTTACCATGGCAACACAACCCCATGATTGCCATGGAAACCCAACCGCACGGTTGCCATGGCAACCCAACCCCATGGTTGCCATGGCAACCCAACCCCATGGTTACCATGGCAACACAACCCCATGGTTGCCATGGCAACCCAACCTCATGGTTCCCATGGCAACCCAACCCCATGGTTACCATGGCAACCAAACCCCGTGGTTGCCATGGCAACTAAACGCCATGGTTACCATGGCAACACAACCCCATGGTTGCCATGGCAACCCAACCCCATGGTTACCATAGCAACCAAACCCCGTGGTTGCCATGGAAACACTACCCCATGGTTGCCATGGCAACCCAACCCCATGGTTACCATAGCAACCAAACCCCGTGGTTGCCATGGCAACCCAACCCCATGGTTACCATGGCAACTAAATGCCATGGTTACCATGGCAACACAACCCCATGGTTGCCATGGCAACCAAACCCCGTGGTTGCCATGGCAACCCAACCCCGTTGATGCCATGGCAACACAACCCCATGGTTGCCATGGCAACCCAACCCCATGGTTACCATGGCAACAGAACCCCATAGTTGCCATGGCAACTAAACGTCATGGTTACCATGGCAACACAACCCCATGGTTGCCACGGCTACCCATCCCCATGGTTACCATGGCAACACAACCCCATGGTTGCCATGGCAACACAACCCCATGGTTGCCATGGCAACCCAACCCCATGGTTACCATGGCAACCAAACCCCGTGGTTGCCATGGAAACACTACCCCATGGTTGCCATGGCAACAGAAACCCATAGTTGCCATGGCAACAAAACGCCATGGTTTCCATGGCAACACAACCCCATGGTTACCATGGACACAGAACCCCATGGTTGCCATGGCAACCAAACCCCGTGGTTGCCATGGCAACCCAACCTCGTGGATGCCATGGCAACACAACCCCATGGTTGCCATGGCAACCCAACCCCATGGTTACCATGGCAACAGAACCCCATAGTTGCCATGGCAACTAAACGCCATGGTTACCATGGCAACACAACCCCATGGTTGCCATGGTAACACAACCACATGGTTACCATGGCAACACAACCCCATGGTTGCCATGGCAACCCAACCCCATGGTTGCCATGGCAACCCAACCCCATGGTTACCATGGCAACCAAACCCCGTGGTTGCCATGGCAACAGAACCCCATAGTTGCCATGGCAACTAAACGCCATGGTTACCATGGCAACACAACCCCATGGTTACCATGGACACAGAACCCCATGGTTGCCATGGCAACCAAACCCCGTGGTTGCCATGGCAACCCAACCCCGTGGATGCCATGGCAACCCAACCCCATGGTTCCCATGGCAACACAACACCATGGTTGCCATGGCAACCCAACCCCATGGTTACCATGGCAACAGAACCCCATAGTTGCCATGGCAACTAAACGCCATGGTTACCATGGCAATACAACCCCATGGTTGCCACGGCAACCCAACCCTATGGTTGCCATGGGAACCCAACCCCATGGTTGCCATGGCAACCCAACCCCATGGTTCCCATGGCAACACAACCCCATGGTTGCCATGGCAACCCAACCCCATGGTTACCATGGCAACAGAACCCCATAGTTGCCATGGCAACTAAACGCCATGGTTACCATGGCAACACAACCCCATGGCTGCCACGGCAACCCAACCCCATGGTTGCCATGGGAACCCAACCCCATGGTTGCCATGGCAACCCAACCCCATGGTTCCCATGGCAACAAAACCCCATGGTTGCCATGGCTACCCAACCCCATGGTTACCATGGCAACACAACCCCATGGTTGCCATGGCAACACAACCCCATGGTTGCCATGGCAACCCAACCCCATGGTTACCATGGCAACCAAACCCCGTGGTTGCCATGGAAACACTACCCCATGGTTGCCATGGCAACAGAACCCCATAGTTGCCATGGCAACAAAACGCCATGGTTTCCATGGCAACACAACCCCATGGTTACCATGGACACAGAACCCCATGGTTGCCATGGCAACCCAACCCCATGGTTACCATGGCAACAGAACCCCATAGTTGCCATGGCAACTAAACGCCATGGTTACCATGGCAACACAACCCCATGGTTGCCATGGCAACCCAACCCCATGGTTACCATGGCAACGAAACCCCGTGGTTGCCATGGCAACAGAACCCCATAGTTGCCATGGCAACAAAACGCCATGGTTACCATGGCAACACAACCCCATGGTTACCATGGACACAGAACCCCATGGTTGCCATGGCAACCAAACCCCGTGGTTGCCATGGCAACCCAACCCCGTGCATGCCATGGCAACCCAACCCCATGGTTCTCATGGCAACACAACCCAATGGTTGCCATGGCAACCCAACGCCATGGTTACCATGGCAACAGAACCCCATAGTTGCCATGGCAACTGAACGCCATGGTTACCATGGCAACACAACCCCATGGTTGCCATGGCAACCCAACCCCATGGTTACCATGGGAACCCAACCCCATGGTTGCCATGGCAACCCAACCCCATGGTTGCCATGGCAACCCAACCCCATGGTTACCATGGCAACCAAACACCGTGGTTGCCATGGCAACTAAACGCCATGGTTACCATGGCAACACAACCCCATGGTTGCCATGGCAACCCAACCCCATGGTTCCCATGGCAACACTACCCCATGGTTGCCATGGCAACAGAACCCCATAGTTGCCATGGCAACAAAACGCCATGGTTACCATGGCAACACAACCCTATGGTTACCATGGACACAGAACCCCATGGTTGCCATGGTACCAAACCCCGTGGTTGCCATGGCAACACAACCCCGTGGATGCCATGGCAACCCAACCCCATGGTTGCCATGGCAA
>NW_028168908.1:37500-49000 GCF_964035555.1 Netta rufina | reverse complement strand
CGAAGCCTAACCCTAGCCCTAACCCTAACCGTAACCCTAATACTAAACCTAACCATAAGCCTAACCCTAACACTAACCCTAACCCTAAACCTAACACTAACCCTAAACCTTACCGTAACCCTAAGCCTAACCATAACCCTAATCCTAAACATAACCCTAACCGTAACTCTAACCCTAATCCTAACCCTAACCCTAACCTAATTCTAACCCTAACAATAACCCTAACACTAACACTAACCCTAACCCTAACCCTAACTCTAACCCTAACCCTAAACCTAACCCTAACCCTAACCCTAACCCTAACCCTAACTCTAACCCTAACCTTAACCCTAACCTAACTCTAACCCTAACCCTAACGTTAATCCTAACCCTAAACCTAACGCTAACCTTAACCCTAACCCTAACCTAACTCTAACCCTAACACTAACCCTAGTCTAAAGCAAACCCTAAACCTAAACCTAACCCTTACCCTAACCCTAATCATAACCCAAACCCTAACGCTAACCCGAACAGTAACCCTAACCCTTTTACTAACCCTAACCCTAACAGTAACCGTAACCCTAACCCTAACCCTAAAACAAAAAGAGTCCTAACCCTAAACCGAAACCTACCCTACCCCTTACCCTAACAATAACCCTAACCCTAACCCTAATAGAACCTTAACCCTTACCCTAACCCTAAACCTAACCCTAACCCTAACCCTAACCCTAACCGTAACACTAACAGAACTCTACCCTAACCCTAACCCTAACCCTAACCCTAACCCTAACACTAACAGAACCCTAACCCTAACCATAACCCTAATCCTAAACATAACCCTAACCGTAACTCTAACCCTAATCCTAACCCTAACCCTAACCTAATTCTAACCCTAACACTAACCCTAACACTAAACCTAACCCTAACCCTAACTCTAACCCTAACCCTAAACCTAACCCTTACCCTAACCTAACTCTAACCCTAACCTTAACCCTAACCTAACTCTAACCCTAACCCTAACGTTAACCCTAACCCTAACCCTAACCCTAAACATACCCTAACCCTAAACATAACACTAACCCTAACAGAGCCCTAACACTAACCCTAACCCTAACGCTATACCTAACACTAACGCCAACCCTAACCCTAACCCTAACCCTAACCCTAACCCTAACCCTAACCCTAACCCTAACCCTAAAAGAACCCTAACCCTAACGCTAACCCTAACCCTAGTCTAAACAGAAGCCTAACCCTAGCCCTAACCCCAACCCTAACACTAACCCTAACCCTAACCCTAAAGCTAACCCTAACCATAACACTAAACCTAACCATAATCCTAACCCTAACCCTAACAGAAGCCTAACACTGACCCTCAGTCTAACTCTAACCCTAAACCTAACCGTAACCGTAACCTGAACCCTAACCCTAACTCTAACATTAACACTAATACTAACCCAAACAATAACCCTAACACTATGTCTAACCCTAACAGACCCCTAAACATAACCCTAACCCTAAACCTAACGTAAACCTTACGCTAACCCTAACCCTAAGTCTAACCCTAACATTACACTAACCCTAACCCTAAACATAACCCAAACCCTAACCCTAAGTCTAAGCCTAACAGAACCCTAAACATAACCCAAACCACAACCCTAACCTTAACCCTAAAAGAACCCTAACGCTAACCCTGAACCAAAACCTAACGCTAAACCTAACCTTAACCCTAACCCTAACCCTAACCCTAACCCTAAACCCTAACCCTAACCCTAACCCTAACCCTAACCCAAACCTAATCCTAGCCCTAACCCTAACCCTAACCCTAACCCTAACCCTAATCCTAACCCTATCCCTAAGTCTAAACCTAAAAGAACCCTATCACTAAGCATAACCCTAACCTAACTCTAAATCAAACCCTAACCCTAACACTAACCCTAACCCCAGCCTTAACCCGAAACCTACACCTAAACCTAAACCTAACCCTAACCCTAACCCTAAACCAATACCTACCCTAACCCAAACCCTAACCCTAATCCTAACCGTAACCCTAACCCGAACCCTAAATCTAACCATAACAGAACCGTAAACATAACCCTAACACTAACCCTAACGCAAACCTTATGCTAACCGTAACCCTAACCCTAACCCTAACACGAACCTAAATCTAAATCTAACCCTAATCCTAACCCTATCCCTAACCCTAACCCTAACCCTAAACCTACTCTAACCCTAACCCTAACCCTAACCCTAAACCTATTCCTAACCCTAACCGAAATCCTAACCCTAACAGAGCCCTAACCCTAACCCTAACCGTAACCGTAAACCTAACCCTAACTCTAACCCTGACAATAACCCTAACCATAATGCTGACTATAATCCTAACCCTAACCATAAAAGTAACTCTAACCCTAAACCTAACACTAAACTTAAGCCTAACCCTAACCTTAAACCTAACCCTAAACCTAACCTAACCCTAAACCTACTCTAACCCTAACCCTAACCTTAACCCTAACCCTAACCCTGACCCTAACATTAACACTAACGCTAACAGAACCTTAGCCCAAACCCTAAACCTAACCATAAACCTAACCCTAACCCTAACCCTAACCCTAACAGAACCCTAACGCTAACACTAACCATAACCCTAGTCTAAATCTAACCCTTAACCTAGCCCTAACCCTAACCGTAACCCTAACCGTAACCCTAACCCTAACCATAACCCTAACCTTAACCCTAACCCTAACCCTAACACTAAAGCTAAACCTAACCCAAAACCAAACCCTAACCTTAACCCTAACACTAACAGAACCCTAGCCCTAACCCTAAACCTAACCGTAAGCTTAACCCTAACCCTAAACCTAACAGAACCCAAACAGTAACACTAAGCCTAACCCTAGTCTAACCCTAACCATTAACCTAGCCCTAACCCTAACCGTAACCGTAACCCTAACCCAAACCCGAACCATAACCCTAACCCTAACCCTAACCTTAACCCTAACAGAACCCTAACCTTTACCCTAAACCTAACCTAAACATAACAGTAACACTAACCCTAACGTGAACACTAACCTTAACCCTAAGCCTAACCCTAACCCTAAGCCTAACCCTAAACCTAACCCTAACCCTAATCCTAAACATAACCCTAAACGTAACCCTAATCCTAACCCTAACCAAATTCTAACCCTAAACCTAACGCGAACCCTAACACTAACCCTAAGCCTAACCCTAAGCCTAACCCTAACCTAACTCTAAACCTAACCTTAACTCTAACCTAACTCTAACCCTAACCCTAACCCTAACCTAAACCTAAATGAAACATAACGCTAACCCTAATCCTAGCCCTAACCCTAACCTTAACCCTAATACTGAACATAACCCAACCCTAAGCCAAACCGTAACCCTAACCCTAACCCTAACCCTAACCCTAACCCTAACCCTAACCCTAACCCTAACCCTAACCATAACCTAATTCTAACCCTAAACCTAACACTAACACTAACCCTAACACTGTCCCTCACCCTAACCCTAACCCTAACCCTAAACCTAACCCTAAACCTAACCCTAACCCTAACCCTAACCCTAACACTAACTGAACCCTAACCCTGAACATAACCAAAACCTAACCCGAACCCAAACCCTAACCCTAACCTTAAATATAACACTAACAGAACCCTAAACATAACCCTAACACTAACCCTAACGCAAACCTTACGCTAACCCTAAACCTAACCCTATGTTTAACCCTAACAGAACACTAACGCTAACCCTAACCCTAACACGAACCTAAATCTAAATCTAACCCTAATCCTAACCCTATCCCTAACCCTAACCCTAACCCTAAACCTACTCTAACCCTAACCCTAACCCTAACCCTAAACCTATTCCTAACCCTAACCGAAATCCTAACCCTAACAGAGCCCTAACCCTAACCCTAACCGTAACCGTAAACCTAACCCTAACTCTAACCCTGACAATAACCCTAACCATAGTGCTGACTATAATCCTAACCCTAACCATAAAAGTAACTCTAACCCTAAACCTAACACTAAACTTAAGCCTAACCCTAACCTTAAACCTAACCCTAAACCTAACCTAACCCTAAACCTACTCTAACCCTAACCCTAACCTTAACCCTAACCCTAACCCTGACCCTAACATTAACACTAACGCTAACAGAACCTTAGCCCAAACCCTAAACCTAACCATAAACCTAACCCTAACCCTAACCCTAACCCTAACAGAACCCTAACGCTAACACTAACCATAACCCTAGTCTAAATCTAACCCTTAACCTAGCCCTAACCCTAACCGTAACCCTAACCGTAACCCTAACCCTAACCATAACCCTAACCTTAACCCTAACCCTAACCCTAACACTAAAGCTAAACCTAACCCAAAACCAAACCCTAACCTTAACCCTAACACTAACAGAACCCTAGCCCTAACCCTAAACCTAACCGTAAGCTTAACCCTAACCCTAAACCTAACAGAACCCAAACAGTAACACTAAGCCTAACCCTAGTCTAACCCTAAACATTAACCTAGCCCTAACCCTAACCGTAACCGTAACCCTAACCCAAACCCGAACCATAACCCTAACCCTAACCCTAACCTTAACCCTAACAGAACCCTAACCTTTACCCTAAACCTAACCTAAACATAACACTAACACTAACCCTAACGTGAACACTAACCTTAACCCTAAGCCTAACCCTAACCCTAAGCATAACCCTAAACCTAACTCTAACCCTAATCCTAAACATAACCCTAAACGTAACCCTAATCCTAACCCTAACCAAATTCTAACCCTAAACCTAACGCTAACCCTAACACTAACCCTAAGCCTAACCCTAAGCCTAACCCTAACCTAACTCTAAACCTAACCTTAACTCTAACCTAAATCTAACCCTAACCCTAACCCTAACCTAAACCTAAATGAAACATAACGCTAACCCTAATCCTAGCCCTAAACCTAACCTTAACCCTAATACTGAACAAAACCCAACCCTAAGCCAAACCGTAACCCTAACCCTAACCCTAACCCTAACCCTAACCCTAACCATAACCCTAACCCTAACCCTAACACTGTTCCTCACCCTAACCCTAACCCTAACCCTAACCATAACCTAATTCTAAGCCTAAACCTAACACTAACACTAACCCTAACACTGTCCCTCACCCTAACCCTAAACCTAACCCTAACCCTAACCCTAACCCTAACCCTAACCTAACTCTAACCCTAACCTTAACCCTAACCCTAACCATAAACCTAACAGAACCCGAACCCTAACCCTAACCATAACCTTAACCCTAACCCTAACCCTAACCTAACTCTAACCCTAACCCTAAACGTAACCCTAAACCTAACCCTAAACCTAACCCTAACCCTAACCCTAACCCTAACCCTAACCCTAACCCTAACCCTAACCCTAACCCTAACCCTAACCCTAACCCTAACCCTAACCATAAACCTAACAGAACCCGAACCCTAACCCTAAACCTAACCCTAACCCTAACCTAACTCTAACCCTAACCATAAACCTAACCCTAACCATAGCCCTAACAGAACCCTAACCCTAACCATAACCTTAACCCTAACCCTAACCCTAACCTAACTCTAACCCGAAACCTAAACGTAACCCTAACCCTAACCCTAACCCTAACCCTAACCCTAACCCTAACCCTAACCCTAACCCTAACCCTAACCCTAACCCTAACCCTAACCCTAACCCTAACCCTAACCCTAACCCTAACCATAAACCTAACAGAACCCGAACCCTAACCCTAAACCTAACCCTATTCTAAACCTAACCCTAACCCTAACCCTAACCGTAGCCCTAAATCTAAACCTATGCCTAACCCTAAACCTAACCTTAACCGTAACCCTAACCCTAACCGTAACCCTAACCCTAACCCTAACCCTAAACCTAACCCTAACCCTAACCATAACCCTAACCCTAACGCTAACCATAAACCTAACCTTAACCATAACCCTAACAGAACCCTATCCCTAACCATAACCGTAACCCTAAATCTAAGCCTATCCCTAACCCTAACCCTAACCGTAACCCTAACCCTAACCTAACTCTACCCTAACCTTAACCCTAACCTAACTCTAACCCTAACCCTAACCCTAACCCTAACCCTAAACCAACCCTAACTCTAAACATAACACTAACCCTAACAGAGCCCTAACCCGAACCATAACCCTAACCGTAAACCTAACCCTAACCTTAGCCCTAACAGAACCCTAACCCTAACCCTAACCGTAACCCTAAATCTAAGCCTATCCCTAACCCTAACCCTAACCCTAACCCTAACCCTAACCATAACCATAACCCTAACCCTAACCCTAACCTAACTCTAACCCTAACCATAACCCTAACCCTAATCCTAACCCTAACGCTAACACTAACCTTAACCCTAACCCTAATACTAGTCTAAACCGATGCCTAACCCCAGTAATAACCCTAACCCTAACCCTAACCCTAATCCTAACCCTAACCCTAACCCTAACCCTAACCCAAACCGTAACCCTAACCCTAACCCTAACCCTAACCCTAACCCTAACCCTAACCCTAACCCTAACCATAAACCTAACCTTAACCATAACCCTAACAGAATCCTATCCCTAACCATAACCGTAACCCTAAATCTAAGCCTATCCTTAACCCTAACCCTAACCCTAACCGTAACCCTAACCCTAACCTAACTCTAACCCTAACCTTAACCCTAACCTAACTCTAACCCTAACCCTAACCCTAACCCTAAACCAACCCTAACTCTAAACATAACACTAACCCTAACAGAGCCCTAACCCTAACCCTAACCGTAACACTAAATCTAAGCCTATCCCTAACCCTAACCCTAACCATAACCATAACCATAACCCTAACTCTAACCCTAACCTAACTCTAACCCTAACCCTAAACGTAACCCTAACCCTAACCCTAACCCTAACCCTAACCCTAACCCTAACCCTAACCCTAACCCTAACCCTAACCCTAACCCTAGCCCTGACCCTAAACCTAACTGTAACCCTAACCCTAACCCTAACCCTAACCCTAACCCTAACCCTAACCCTAACCCTAGCCCTGACCCTAACCCTAACCCTAACCCTAATCCTAACCCTAACCCTAACCCTAACCCTAACCCTAGCCCTGACCCTAAACCTAACTGTAACCCTAACCCTAACCCTAACTCTAACCCTAACCCTAAGTCTAACCCTAACAGAAACCTAAACCTAACCCTAACTCTAAACCTAACCTAAACCTGACACTAACAATAACCCTAACGTTAACCCTAATCCTAAATCTAACCCTTAACATAACACTAAACCTAACCCTAACCCTAAACTTAAACCTACCCTACACCTTAACCTAACCCCAACCCTAACGTTAACCCTAACAGAACCCTAACTTTTACCCTAAACCGAAACCTAACACTAACCCTAAGTCTAACCCTAACCCTAACCCTAACCCTAACCTAACTCTAACCCTAACCTTAACCCTTACCTAACTCTAACCCTAACCCTAACCCTAACCCTAATCCTAACCCTAACGCTAACACTAACCTTAACCCTAACCCTAACCCTAACCATAAAACTAACCTTAACCATAACCCTAACAGAACCCTATCCCTAACCATAACCGTAACCCTAAATCTAAGCCTATCCCTAACCCTAACCCTAACCCTAACCGTAACCCTAACCCTAACCCTAACCCTAACCTTAACCCTAACCCTAACCGTAACCCTAACCCTAACCCTAACCCTAACAATAACCCTAAACCTAACCCGAACCCTAACCCTAACACTAGCCCTGACCCTAAACCTAACTCTAACCCTAACCCTAACCCTAACCTAACCCTAACCCTAACCCTAACCCTAACCCTAACCCTAACCTTAACCCTAACCCTAAGCCTAACCCTAAACCTAAGCCTATTCTAAACCTAACCCTAACCCTAATCCTAACTGAATCCTAACCCTAACCCTCACCGTAGCCCTAAATCTAAGCCTATCCCTAACCCTAACCCTAAACCCAACCTTAACCATAACTCTAACCCTAACCCTAACCCTAACCCTAACCCTAACCTAACCCTAAACCAAACCCTAACCCTAACCCTAACCCTAACCCTAGCCCTGACCCTAAAACTAACTCTAACCCTAACCCTAACCCTAACTCTAACCCTAACCCTAAGTCTAACCCTAACAGAAATCTAAACCTAACCCTAACTATAAACCTAACATAAACCTAACACTAACAATAACCCTAACGTTAACCCTAATCCTAATTCTAACCCTTAACATAACCCTAACCCTAACTCTAACCCTAACCCTAAGTCTAACCCTAACAGAAACCTAAACCTAACCCTAACTCTAAACCTAACCTAAACCTGACACTAACAATAACCCTAACGTTAACCCTAATCCTAAATCTAACCCTTAACATAACACTAAACCTAACCCTAACCCTAAACTTAAACCTACCCTACACCTTAACCTAACCCCAACCCTAACGTTAACCCTAACAGAACCCTAACTTTTACCCTAAACCGAAACCTAACACTAACCCTAAGTCTAACCCTAACCCTAACCCTAACCCTAACCTAACTCTAACCCTAACCTTAACCCTAACCTAACTCTAACCCTAACCCTAACCCTAACCCTAATCCTAACCCTAACGCTAACACTAACCTTAACCCTAACCCTAACCATAACCATAAAACTAACCTTAACCATAACCCTAACAGAACCCTATCCCTAACCATAACCGTAACCCTAAATCTAAGCCTATCCCTAACCCTAACCCTAACCCTAACCGTAACCCTAACCCTAACCCTAACCCTAACCTTAACCCTAACCCTAACCGTAACCCTAACCCTAACCCTAACCCTAACAATAACCCTAAACCTAACCCGAACCCTAACCCTAACACTAGCCCTGACCCTAAACCTAACTCTAACCCTAACCCTAACCCTACCCCTAACCCTAACCCTAACCCTAACCCTAACCCTAACCCTAACCCTAACCCTAACCCTAACCCTAACCTAACCCTAACCCTAACCCTAACCCTAACCCTAACCCTAACCCTAACCCTAAGCCTAACCCTAAACCTAAGCCTATTCTAAACCTAACCCTAACCCTAATCCTAACTGAATCCTAACCCTAACCCTCACCGTAGCCCTAAATCTAAGCCTATCCCTAACCCTAACACTAAACCCAACCTTAACCATAACTCTAACCCTAACCCTAACCCTAACCCTAACCCTAACCCTGACCTAACCCTAAACCTAACCCTAACCCTAACCCTAACCCTAACCCTAACCCTAACCCTAGCCCTGACCCTAAAACTAACTCTAACCCTAACCCTAACCCTAACTCTAACCCTAACCCTAAGTCTAACCCTAACAGAAATCTAAACCTAACCCTAACTATAAACCTAACATAAACCTAACACTAACAATAACCCTAACGTTAACCCTAATCCTAATTCTAACCCTTAACATAACACTAAACCTAACCCTAACCCTAAACTTAAACCTACCCTACACCTTAACCTAACCCCAACCCTAACGTTAACCCTAACAGAACCCTAACTTTTACCCTAAACCGAAACCTAACACTAACCCTAAGTCTAACCCTAACCCTAACCCTAACCCTAACCCTAACCCTAACCATAAAACTAACCTTAACCATAACCCTAACAGAACCCTATCCCTAACCATAACCGTAACCCTAAATCTAAGCCTATCCCTAACCCTAACCCTAACCCTAACCGTAACCCTAACCCTAACCCTAACCCTAACCCTAACCCTAACCCTAACCCTAAACCAACCCTAACTCTAAACATAACACTAACCCTAACAGAGCCCTAACCCTAACCCTAACCGTAACCCTAAATCTAAGCCTATCCCTAACCCTAACCCTAACCATAACCATAACCATAACCCTAACTCTAACCCTAACCTAACTCTAACCCTAACCCTAAACGTAACCCTAACCCTAACCCTAACCCTAACCCTAACCCTAACCCTAACCCTAACCCTAACCCTAACCCTAACCCTAACCCTAACCCTAACCATAAACCTAACAGAACCCGAACCCTAACCCTAAACCTAACCCTATTCTAAACCTAACCCTAAAACTAACCCTAACCGTAGCCCTAAATCTAAGCCTATCCCTAACCCTAACCCTAAACCTAACCTTAACCGTAACCCTAACCCTAACCCTAACCCTAACCCTAACCTAACTATAAACCTAACCCTAACCCTAATCCTAACCCTAACCCTAACCCTAACCCTAACCCTAGCCCTGACCCTAAACCTAACTGTAACCCTAACCCTAACCCTAACTCTAACCCTAACCCTAAGTCTAACACTAACAGAAACCTAAACCTAACCCTAACTCTAAACCTAACCTAAACCTGACACTAACAATAACCCTAACGTTAACCCTAATCCTAAATCTAACCCTTAACATAACACTAAACCTAACCCTAACCCTAAACTTAAACCTACCCTACACCTTAACCTAACCCCAACCCTAACGTTAACCCTAACAGAACCCTAACTTTTACCCTAAACCGAAACCTAACACTAACCCTAAGTCTAACCCTAACCCTAACCCTAACCCTAACCTAACTCTAACCCTAACCCTAACACTAACCCTAATCCTAACCCTAACGCTAACACTAACCTTAACCCTAACCCTAACCCTAACCATAAAACTAACCTTAACCATAACCCTAACAGAACCCTATCCCTAACCATAACCGTAACCCTAAATCTAAGCCTATCCTTAACCCTAACCCTAACCCTAACAGTTACCCTAACCCTAACCCTAACCCTAACCTTAACCCTAACCCTAACCGTAACCCTAACCCTAACCATAACCCTAACCCTAACCCTAAACCTAACCCGAACCCTAACCCTAACACTAGCCCTGACCCTAAACCTAACTCTAACCCTAACCCTAACCCTAACCCTAACCCTAACCCTAACACTAACCCTAACCCTAACCCTAACCCTAACCCTAACCCTAACCATAAACCTAACAAAACCCTAACCCTAACCCTAAACCTAACCCAATTCTAAACCTAACCCTAACCCTAACCCTAACCCTAACCCTAACCCTAACCCTAACCCTAACCCTAACCCTAACCCTAACCCTAACCCTAACCCTAACCCTAACCCTAACCCTAACCTAGCCCTAACCCTAACCCTAACCCTAACCCTAACCCTAACCCTAACCCTAAGACTAACCCTAAACCTAAGCCTATTCTAAACCTAACCCTAACCCTAATCCTAACTGAATCCTAACCCTAACCCTCACCGTAGCCCTAAATCTAAGCCTATCCCTAACCCTAACCCTAAACCCAACCTTAACCATAACTCTAACCCTAACCCTAACCCTAACCCTAACCCTAACCCTAACCTAACCCTAAACCTAACCCTAACCCTAACCCTAACCCTAACCCTAACCCTAACCCTAGCCCTGACCCTAAAACTAACTCTAACCCTAA
>NW_028168908.1:12500-30000 GCF_964035555.1 Netta rufina | reverse complement strand
ACCCTAACCCTAACCCTAAAACTAACAGAGTCCTAACCCTAAACCCAAACCTACCCTACCCCTTACCCTAACAATAACCCTAACCCTAACCCTAATAGAACCTTAACCCTAACCCTAACCCTAACCCTAAAAGAACCCTAACACTAACGCTAACCCTAACCCTAGTCTAAACTGAAGCCTAACCCTAGCCCCAACCCTAACCCTAACCCTAACCCTAACCCTATACATAACCCTAACCCTAACAGTAACCCTAACCCTTTTACTAACCCTAACCCTAACAGTAACCGTAACCCTAACCCTAACCGAAACCCTAACCTAACACTAACCCTAACCGTAACAGTAACCCTAACCCTAACCCTAAAACTAACAGAGTCCTAACCCTAAACCCAAACCTACCCTACCCCTTACCCTAACAATAACCCTAACCCTAACCCTAACCCTAACCCTAACCCTAACCCTAACCCTAACCCTAACCCTAACCTAAATCTAAATCTAACCCTAATCCTAACCCTATCCCTAACCCTAAACCTAACCCTAAACCTACCCTAACCCTAACCCTATCCGTAAACCTATTCCTAACCCTAACCGAAACCCTAACCCTAACAGAGCCCAAACCCTAACCCTAACCGTAACCGTAACCCTAACCCTAACTCTAACCCTGACAATAACCCTAACCATAATGCTAACTATAATCCTAACCCTAACCATAAAAGTAACTCTAACCCTAAACCTAACACTAAACTTAAGCCTAACCCTAACCCTAACCCTACCCTAACCCTAAACCTACTCTAACCCTAACCCTAACAGAAGCCTAACACTAACCCTAAACCTATCCCTTATCCTAACCCTAACAATAACCGTAACCGTAACCCTAACCCAAACCCTAAACCTAACCCTAACCCTAACCCTAACACTAAACCTAAACCTAACCCTAAACCAAACCCTAACCCTAACACTAACAGAACCTTAGCCCTAACCCTAAACCTAACGGTAACGCTAACCCTAACCCTAACAGAAACCTAACGCTAACACTAACCCTAACCCTAGTCTAAACCTAAACCTTAACCTAGCCCTAACCCTAACCGTAACCCTAACCTTAACCCTAACCCTAATCCTAACCCTAACACTAAACCTAACCCTAACCCTAACCCTAACCCTAACCCTAACCCTAACCCTAAAAGAACCCTAACACTAACGCTAACCCTAACCCTAGTCTAAACTGAAGCCTAACCCTAGCCCTAACCCTAACCCTAACCCTAACCCTAACCCTAAACATAACCCTAACCCTAACAGTAACCCTAACCCTTTTACTAACCCAAACCCTAACAGTAACCGTAACCCTAACCCTAACCGTAACCCTAACCTAACACTAACCCTAACCGTAACAGTAACCCTAACCCTAACCCTAAAGCTAAAAGAGTCCTAACCCTAAACCCAAACCTACCCTACCCCTTACCCTAACAATAACCCTAACCCTAACCCTAATAGAACCTTAACCCTAACCCTAACCCTAACCCTAACCCTAACCCTAACCCTAACCCTAACCCTAACCATAAACCTAACAAAACCCTAACCCTAACCCTAAACCTAACCCAATTCTAAACCTAAACCTAACCCTAACCCTAACCCTAACCCTAACCCTAACCTTAACCCTAACCCTAACCCTAACCCTAACCCTAACCCTAACCCTAACCCTAACCCTAAGCCTAACCCTAAACCTAAGCCTATTCTAAACCTAACCCTAACCCTAATCCTAACTGAATCCTAACCCTAACCCTAACCGTAGCCCTAAATCTAAGCCTATCCCTAACCCTAAACCTAAACCCAACCTTAACCATAACTCTAACCCTAACCCTAACCCTAACCTAACCCTAAACCTAACCCTAACCCTAACCCTAACCCTAACCCTAACCCTAACCCTAGCCCTGACCCTAAAACTAACTCTAACCCTAACCCTAACCATAACTCTAACCCTAACCCTAAGTCTAACCCTAACAGAAATCTAAACCTAACCCTAACTATAAACCTAACATAAACCTAACACTAACAATAACCCTAACGTTAACCCTAATCCTAATTCTAACCCTTAACATAACCCTAAACCTAAACGTAACCCTAACCCGAACCCTAAACTTAAACCTACCCTACACCTTACCCTAAACCTAACCCTAAACTTTACCCTAACAGAACCCTAATTTTTACCCTAACCCTAACCCTAAACCTAACTGTAGCCCTAAGTCTAAGCCTAACAGAAACCTAAACCTAACCCTAACTCCAAACCTAACCTAAACCTAACACTAACACTAACCCTAACGTTAACACTAAACTTAACCCTAAGCCTAAGCCTAACCCTATCCCTAACCCAAACCCTAACCCTAACCCTAACCCTAACCCTAACCCTAGCCCTAACCCTAACCCTAACCCTAACCCTAACCCTAAACCTAACCCTAACCCTAACCCTAACCCTAATCCTAACCCTAACCCTAACAGAACCCTAATCCTAACCCTAACCCTAACCCTAGCCCTAACCCTAAACCTAACCCTAACACTAACCCTAACCCTAACCCTAACCCTAACCATAAACCTAACAAAACCCTAACCCTAACCCTAAACCTAACCCAATTCTAAACCTAACCCTAAACCTAACCCTAAACCTAACTCTAACCCTAACCCTAACCCTAACCTAACCCTAACCCTAACACTAACCCTAACTCTAACCCTAAACCTAATCATAAACATAACCCTAACCGTAACCGTAACCGTAACCCTAACCCTAATCCTAACCCTAACCCTAACCCTAAACCTAACACTAACCCTAACCCTAAACCTAACAGAACACTAACCCTAAACCTAACCCGAACACTAGTCTAAACCGATGCCTAACCCTAGCCCTAACCCTAACCCTAACCCAAACCCAAACTCTAACCCTAACACTAAGCCTAACCCTAACCCTAACCCTAACCCTAACCCTAATCCGAAACCTAACCCTAACCCTAACCCTAACCCTAACCGTACCCCTACCCCTTACAGAACCCTAAACCTAACCCTATTCTAAACCTAACCCTAACCCTAACAGAATCCTAACCCTAACCCTAACCGAAGCCCTAAATCTAAGCCTATCCCTAACCCTAACCCTAAACCTAACCTTAACTGTAACCCTAACTTAGGGTTAGGGTTAGGATTAGGGTTAGGGTTAGGGTTAGGGTTAGTTACCCATACCTTAAACCTAACCCTACCCCTAACCATAACCAGAACCCTAACCCTAAGCCTAACCCCAAACCTACCCTACACCTTTCCCGAACCCTAACACTAACCCTAACAGAACCCTAAACCTAACCATAAACCTAACCCTAACCCTAACCCTACCCCTTACCCTAACCCTAACCCAAACCCTAACCCTAATAATAACACTAACACTAAACCTAACCCTAACCCTAACCCTAACCCTAACAGAACCCTAATCCTAACCCTAACCCTAAACATAAAAGAACCCTAACCCTAACGCGAACCCTAACCCTAGTCTAAACCGAAGCCTAACCCTAGCCCTAACCCTAACCCTAAACCTAACCCTAACTGTAACCCTAACCCTTTTACTAACCCTAACCCTAACCCTAACCTAACACGAACCCTAACCGTAACAGTAACCCTAACCCTAACCCTAAAGCTAAAAGAGTCCTAACCCTAAACCGAAACCTACCCTACCCCTTACCCTAACAATAACCCTAACCCTAATAGAACCTTAACCCTACCCCTAACCCTAACCCTAACCCTAACAGTAACACTAACAGAACTCTACCCTAACCCTAACCCTAACCCTAACCCTAACACTAACAGAACGCTAACCCTAACCCTAACCCTATCCCTAGTCTAAACCGAAGCCTAAACCTAGCCCTAACCCTAACCGTAACCCTAATACTAAACCTAACCATAAGCCTAACCCTAACACTAAACCTAACCCTAAACCTAACACTAACCCTAACCCTTACCCTAACCCTAAGCCTAACCATAACCCTAATCCTAAACATAACAATAACCCTAACCCTAATTCTAACCCTAACCCTAACCCTAACCCAACCCTAACCCTAACCCTAAACTAACTCTAAACCTAACCTTAACCCTAACCTAACTCTAACCCTAACACTAACGTTAATCCTAACCCTAAACCTAACGCTAACCTTAACCCTAACCCTAACCCTAACCCTAAACATACCATAACCCTAAACATAACACTAACCCTAACAGAGCCCTAACACTAACCCTAAACCTAACGCTATACCTAACACTAATGCCAACCCTAAACCTAAACCTAATCCTAACCCTAACCGTAACCGTAACCGGAAACCATACTCTAACACTAACCCTAACCCTAAGTCTAACCCTAAGTCTAAGCCTAACAGAACCCTAAACCTAACCCTAACCACAACCCTAACAGAACCCTAACCCTACACCTAACCCTAATGCTAAACCTAACCCTAACCCTAACCCTAACCCTAACGCTAACCCCTACCCTAACCCAAACCCTAAACCTAACCCTAAACTTAACCCTAACCCTAACCCTAACCGAACCCTAACCCTGAACATAACCCAAACCTAACACAACCCTAACACTAACCCTAACCTTAAATATAACCCTAACAAAACCCTAAACATAACCCTAACACTAACCCTAACGCAAACCTCACGCTAACCCTAAACCTAACCCTATGTCTAACCCTAACAGAACACTAACCATAACCCTAACCCTAACCCTAACCCTAACCCTAACCCTAACCCTAACCCTAACCCTAACACTAACCTAAATCTAAATCTAACCCTAATCCTAACCCTATCCCTAACCCTAAACCTAACCCTAAACCTACCCTAACCCTAACCCTATCCGTAAACCTATTCCTAACCCTAACCGAAACCCTAACCCTAACAGAGCCCAAACCCTAACCCTAACCGTAACCGTAACCCTAACCCTAACTCTAACCCTGACAATAACCCTAACCATAATGCTAACTATAATCCTAACCCTAACCATAAAAGTAACTCTAACCCTAAACCTAACACTAAACTTAAGCCTAACCCTAACCCTAACCCTAACCTAACCCTAAACCTACTCTAACCCTAACCCTAACAGAAGCCTAACACTAAACCTATACCTATCCCTTATCCTAACCCTAACAATAACCGTAACCGTAACCCTAACCCAAACCCTAAACCTAACCCTAACCCTAACCCTAACCCTAACCCTAACCCTAACACTAAACCTAAACCTAACCCTAAACCAAACCCTAACCCTAACCCTAACACTAACAGAACCTTAGCCCTAACCCTAAACCTAACGGTAACGCTAACCCTAACCCTAAAAGAACCCTAACCCTAATCCTAACCCTAACCCTAACCCTATACATAACCCTAACCCTAACAGTAACCCTAACCCTTTTACTAACCCTAACCCTAACAGTAACCGTAACCCTAACCCTAACCGTAACCCTAACCTAACACTAACCCTACCCGTAACAGTAACCCTAACCCTAACCCTAAAACTAACAGAGTCCTAACCCTAAACCCAAACCTACCCTACCCCTTACCCTAACAATAACCCTAACCCTAACCCTAATAGAACCTTAACCCTAACCCTAACCCTAACCCTAAAAGAACCCTAACACTAACGCTAACCCTAACCCTAGTCTAAACTGAAGCCTAACCCTAGCCCCAACCCTAACCCTAACCCTAACCCTAACCCTATACATAACCCTAACCCTAACAGTAACCCTAACCCTTTTACTAACCCTAACCCTAACAGTAACCGTAACCCTAACCCTAACCGAAACCCTAACCTAACACTAACCCTAACCGTAACAGTAACCCTAACCCTAACCCTAAAACTAACAGAGTCCTAACCCTAAACCCAAACCTACCCTACCCCTTACCCTAACAATAACCCTAACCCTAACCCTAACCCTAACCCTAACCCTAACCCTAACCCTAACCCTAACCCTAACCTAAATCTAAATCTAACCCTAATCCTAACCCTATCCCTAACCCTAAACCTAACCCTAAACCTACCCTAACCCTAACCCTATCCGTAAACCTATTCCTAACCCTAACCGAAACCCTAACCCTAACAGAGCCCAAACCCTAACCCTAACCGTAACCGTAACCCTAACCCTAACTCTAACCCTGACAATAACCCTAACCATAATGCTAACTATAATCCTAACCCTAACCATAAAAGTAACTCTAACCCTAAACCTAACACTAAACTTAAGCCTAACCCTAACCCTAACCCTACCCTAACCCTAAACCTACTCTAACCCTAACCCTAACAGAAGCCTAACACTAACCCTAAACCTATCCCTTATCCTAACCCTAACAATAACCGTAACCGTAACCCTAACCCAAACCCTAAACCTAACCCTAACCCTAACCCTAACACTAAACCTAAACCTAACCCTAAACCAAACCCTAACCCTAACACTAACAGAACCTTAGCCCTAACCCTAAACCTAACGGTAACGCTAACCCTAACCCTAACAGAAACCTAACGCTAACACTAACCCTAACCCTAGTCTAAACCTAAACCTTAACCTAGCCCTAACCCTAACCGTAACCCTAACCTTAACCCTAACCCTAATCCTAACCCTAACACTAAACCTAACCCTAACCCTAACCCTAACCCTAACCCTAACCCTAACCCTAAAAGAACCCTAACACTAACGCTAACCCTAACCCTAGTCTAAACTGAAGCCTAACCCTAGCCCTAACCCTAACCCTAACCCTAACCCTAACCCTAAACATAACCCTAACCCTAACAGTAACCCTAACCCTTTTACTAACCCAAACCCTAACAGTAACCGTAACCCTAACCCTAACCGTAACCCTAACCTAACACTAACCCTAACCGTAACAGTAACCCTAACCCTAACCCTAAAACTAACAGAGTCCTAACCCTAAACCCAAACCTACCCTACCCCTTACCCTAACAATAACCCTAACCCTAACCCTAATAGAACCTTAACCCTAAACCTAACCCTAAACCTACCCTAACCCAAACCATAACCCTACCCCTAACTCTAACAGAAACCTAACTTTAACCCTAAACCTAACCCTAACCCTAACCCTAACCGTAACAATAACCCTAAAAATAAACCAAACCCTAACCCTAACCCTAACCCTAACCCTAACAGAACCCTAACCCTAACCCTAACCCTAAACCTAAAAGAACCCTAACCCTAACGCTAACCCTAACCCTAGTCTAAACCGAAGCCTAACCCTAGCCCTAACCCTAACCCTAACCCTAACCCTAACCCTATACATAACCCTAAACATAACCCTAACCCTAACAGTAACCCTAACCCTTTTACTAACCCTAACCCTAACCCTAACCTAACACTAACCCTAACCGTAACAGTAACCCTAACCCTAACCCTAAAGCTAACAGAGTCCTAATCCTAAACCCAATCCTACCCTACCCCTTACCCTAACAATAACCCTAACCCTAACGCTAATAGAACCTTAACCCTAACCGTAACCCTAGCCCTAACCCTAACCGTAACACTAACAGAACTCTACCCTAAACCTAACCCTAACCCTAACCCTAACCCTAACACTAACAGAACCCTAACCCTAACCCTAACCCTATCCCTAGTCTAAACCGAAGCCCAACCCTAGCCCTAACCCTAACCGTAACCCTAATACTAAACCTAACCATAAACCTAACCCTAACACTAAACCTAACCCTAAACCTAACCCTAACCCTAACCCTTATCCTAACCCTAAGCATAACCATAACCCTAACCCTAAGCCTAACAGAACCCTAATCCTAACCCTAACACTAACCCTAACCCTAAACTCACTCTAAACTTAAACTTAACCCTAACCTAACTCTAACCCTAACGCTAACCTTAACCCTAACCCTAACCCTAACCCTAAAAATACCCTAACGCTAAACATAACACTAACCCTAAGAGAGCCCTAACACTAACCGTTACCCTAACGCTATACCTAACACTAACGCCAACCCTAAACCTATCCCTAATCCTAACCCTAACCGTAACCATAAACGCAAACCATACTCTAACCCTAACCCTAACCCTAACCCTAACCCTAACCCTAACCCTAACCCTAACCGTAACCCTAATACTAAACCTAACCATAAGCCTAACCCTAACACTAAACCTAACCCTAAACCTAACCCTAACCCTAACCCTTATCCTAACCCTAAGCCTAACCATAACCCTAATCCTAAACATAACAATAACCCTAACCCTAACTCTAACCCTAACCCTAACCCTAACCCTAACCCTAACCCTAACCCTAACATCACTCTAAACCTAAACTTAACCCTAACCTAACCCTAACCCTAACGCTAACCTTAACCCTAACCCTAACCCTAACCCTAAACATACCCTAACCCTAAACATAACACTAACCCTAACAGAGCCCTAACACTAACCCTTACCCTAACGCTATACCTAACACTAACGCCAACCCTAAACCTAACCCTAATCCTAACCCTAACCCTAACCCTAACCCTAACCCTAACCCTAACCCTAACCCTAACCCTAACCCTAACCCTAACCCTAACCCTAACCCTAAGCCTAACAGAACCCTAACCCTACACCTAACCCTAATGCTAAACCTAACCCTAACCCTAACCCTAACCCTAACGCGAACCCCTACCCTAACCCTAACCCTAAACCTAACCCTAAACCTAACCCTAACCCTAACCCTAACCGAAACCTAACCCTGAACATAACCCAAACCTAACCCGAACCCTAACCCTAACCCTAACCTTAAATATAACCCTAACAGAACCCTAAACATAACCCTAACACTAACCCTAACGCAAACCTCACGCTAACCCTAAACCTAACCCTATGTCTAACCCTAACAGAACCCTAACCCTAACCCTAACCCTAACCCTAACCCTAACCCTAACCCTAACACTAACCTAAATCTAAATTTAACCCTAATCCTAACCCTATCCCTAACCCTAAACCTAACCCTAAACCTACCCTAACCCTAACCCTAACCGTAAACCTATTCCTAACCCTAACCGAAACCCTAACCCTAACAGACCCCAAACCCTAACCCTAACCGTAACTGTAACCCTAACCCTAACTCTAACCCTGACAATAACCCTAACCATAATGCTAACTATAATCCTAACCCTAACCATAAAAGTAACTCTAACCCTAAACCTAACACTAAACTTAAGCCTAACCCTAACCCTAACCCTAACCCTAACCAAACCCTAAACCTACTCTAACCCTAACCCTAATAGAAGCCTAACACTAACCCTAAACCTATCCCTTATCCTAACCCTAACAATAACCGTAACCGTAACCCTAACCCTAACACTAAACCTAAACCTAACCCTAAACCAAACCCTAACCATAACCCTAACACTAACAGAACCTTAGCCCTAACCCTAAACCTAACGGTAACGCTAACCCTAACCCTAACCCTAACAGAAACCTAACACTAACACTAACCCTAACCCTAGTCTAAACCTAACCCTTAACCTAGCCCTAACGTAACCGTAACCCTAACCTTAACCCTAACCCTAATCCTAACCCTAACACTAAACCTAACCCTAACCCTAACCCTAACCCTAACAGAACCCTAACCCTAACCCTAACACTAAACCTAAACCTAACCCTAAACCAAACCCTAACCCTAACCCTAACACTAACAGAACCTTAGCCCTAACCCTAAACCTAACGGTAACGCTAACCCTAACCCTAAAAGAACCCTAACCCTAACGCTAACCCTAACCCTAGTCTAAACTGAAGCCTAACCCTAGCCTTAACCCTAACCCTAACCCTAAACCTATACATAACCCTAACCCTAAGAGTAACCCTAACCCTATACATAACCCTAACCCTAACAGTAACCCTAACCCTTATACTAACCCTAACCCTAACAGTAACCGTAACCCTAACCCTAACCCTAACCTAACACTAACCCTAACCGTAACAGTAACCCTAACCCTAACCCTAAAACTAACAGAGTCCTAACCCTAAACCCAAACCTACCCTACCCCTTACACTAACAATAACCCTAACCTTAACCCTAATAAAACCTTAACCCTAACCCTAACCCTAACCCTAACCATAACCCTAACCCTAACCCTAACACTAACAGAACCCTAACCCTAACCCTATCCCTAGTCTAAACCGAAGCCTAACCCTAGCCCTAACCCTAACCGTAACCCTAATACTAAACCTAACCATAAGCCTAACCCTAACACTAACCCTAACCCTAAACCTAACACTAACCCTAACCCTTACCCTAACCCTAAGCCTAACCATAACCCTAATCCTAAACATAACCCTAACTCTAACCCTAACCCTAAAGCTAACCCTAACCCTAACCTAACTCTAACCCTAACCTTAACCCTAACCTAACTCTAACCCTAACCCTAACGTTAATCCTAACCCTAACCCTAACGCTAACCTTAACCCTAACCCTAACCCTAACCCTAAACCTACCCTAACCCTAAACATAACACTAACCCTAAGAGAGCCCTAACACTAACCCTTACCCTAACGCCATACCTAACACTAACGCCAACCCTAAACCTAAACCTAATCCTAATCCTAACCGTAACCGTAACCAAAAACCATACCCTAACCCTAACCCTAACCCTAACCCTAACCCTAACCCTAACCCTAACCCTAACCCTAACCCTAACCCTAACCCTAATCCTAGCCCTAACACTAAACCTAACCCTAACCCTAACCCTAACCCTAACAGAACCCTAACCCTAACCCTAACCCTAACCCTAACCCTAAACCTAACCCTAACCCTAACCCTAACCCTAACCCTAACCCTAACCCAAACCTAATCCTAATCCTAACCGTAACCGTAACCAGAAACCATACTCTAACCCTAACCCTAACCCTAACCCTAACCCTAACCCTAACCCTAATCCTAGCCCTAACACTAAACCTAACCCTAACCCTAACCCTAACAGAACCCTAACCCTAACCCTAACCCTAACCCTAACCCTAAAAGAACCCTAACCCTAACGCTAACCCTAACCCTAGACTAAACCGAAGCCTAACCCTAGCCCTAACTCTAACCCTAACACTAACCCTAAACCTAACGCTAAACCTACCTTAACCCTAACAATAATCCTAACCCTAACCCTAACAGAAGCCTAACACTGACCCTAAATCTAACTCTAACCCTAAACCTAACCGTAACCGTAACCTGAACCCTAACCCTAACTCTAACATTAATCCTAATACTAACCCTAACCATAACCCTAACCCTATGTCTAACCCTAACAGAACACTAAACATAACCCTAACCCTAAACCTAACCCTAAACCTACCCTAACCCTAACCCTAACCCTAAACCTATTCCTAACCCTAACCGAAACCCTAACCCTAACAGAGCCCAAACCCTAACCCTAACCGTAACCGTAACCCTAACCCTAACTCTAACCCTGACAATAACCCTAAACATAATGCCAACTACAATCCTAACCCTAACCATAAAAGTAACTCTAACCCTAAACCTAACACTAAACTTAAGCCTAACCCTAACCCTAACCCTAACCTAACCCTAAACCTACTCTATCCCTAACCCTAATAGAAGCCTAACACTAACCCTAAACCTATCCCTTATCCTAACCCTAACAATAACCGTAACCGTAACACTAACCCAAACCCTAACCCTAACCCTAACCCTAACCTTAACACTAACCCTAACCCTAACCCTGACCCTAACAATAACCCTAACACTAACCCTAACACTAAACCTAAACCTAACCCTAAACCAAACCCTAACCCTAACCCTAACACTAACAGAACCTTAGCCCTAACCCTAAACCTAACCGTAACCCTAACCCTAACCTTAACCCTAACAGAACCCTAACGCTAACACTAACCCTAACCCTAGTCTAAACCTAACCCTTAACCTAGCCCTAACCCTAACCCTAACCCTAACCCTAACATTAAACCTAAACCTAACCCTAAACCAAACCCTAACCATAACCCTAACACTAACATAACCCTAGCCCTAACCCTAAACCTAACCGTAACCCTAACCCTAACCCTAAACCTAACAGAACCCTAACGCTAACACTAACCCTAACCCTAGTCTAAACCTAACCCTTAACCTAGATCTAACCCTAACCGTAACCGTAACCCTAACCTAATTCTAACCCTAACCGTAACCGTAACCCTAACCCTAACCCTAAACCTAACCATAACCCTAACCCTAACCCTAAACTTAAACCTACCCTACACCTTACCCTAACCCTAACCCTAACCTTAACCCTAACAGAACCCTAACCTTTACCCTAAACCTAACCCTAACCCTCAGTCTAACCCTAACAGAAACGTAAACCTAACCCTAACTCTAAACCTGACCTAAACCTAACACTAACACTAACCCTAACGTTAACACTAACCTTAATCCTAAGCCTAACCCTAACCCTAACCCTAACACTAACAGAACCTTAGCCCTAACCCTAAACCTAACCGTAACCCTAACCCTAACCCTAACCCTAACCATAACCCTAACCTAATTCTAATCCTAACCCTAACCCTAACCCTAACCCTAACACTAACCCTAATCCTAACCCTAACCCTAAGCCTAAGCCTAAGCCTAACCCTAACCCTAACCCTAACCTAACTGTAACCCTAACCTTAACTCTAACCTAACTCTAACCCTAACCCTAACCCTAAACCTACCCTAACCCTAAACATAACACTTACCCTAACAGAGCCCTAATACTAACCCGAACCCTTACGCTATACCTAACCCTAACCCCAACCCTAAACGTAACCCTAAACCTAATCCTAACCCAAACATGAAACCTAACCCTAAACCAAACCCTAACCATAACCCTAACACTAACAGAACCCTAGCCCTAACCCTAACCCTAACCGTAAGCTAAACCCTAACCCTAAACCTAACAGAACCCTAAAGCTAACACTAACCCTAAACCTAGTCTAAACCTAACCCTTAACCTAGCCCTAACCCTAACCGTAACCGTAACCCTAACCCTAACCCTAACCCTATCCATAACCCTAACCCTAACCCTAACCCTAACCCTAACCCAAACACTAAACCTAACCCTAAACCAAATCCTAACGCTAACCCTAACACTAACAGAACCCTAGCCCTAACCCTAAACCTAACCGTAACCCTAACCCTAACCCTAACCCTAACCCTAACACTAAACCTAAACCTAACCCTAAACAAAACCCTAACCCTAACCCTAACCCTAACCCTAAACTTAAAACTACCCTACACCTTACCCTAACCCTAACCCTAAACTTAAACCTAACAGAACCCTAACTTTTACCCTAAACCTAACCCTAACCCTAACCCTAACCCTAAGTCTAACCCTAACAGAAACCTAAACCTAACCCTAACCCTAACCCTAACCCTAATCCTAAACATAAACCTAAACGTAACCCTAACCCTAACCCTAACCTAATTCTAACCCTAAACCTAACGCAAACCCTAACCCTAACCCTAACCCTAACCCTAACCGTAACCCTAACCCTAACCCTAACCCTAAGCCTAACCCTAAGCCTAACCCTAACCTAACTCTAACCCTAACCTTAACTCTAACCAAACTCTAACCCTAACCCTAACCCTAACCTAAACCTAAATGAAACCTAACACTAACCCTAATCCTAGCCCTAACCCTAACCTTAACCCTAATACTGAACATAACCCAACCCTAAACCAAACCGTAACCCTAACTCTAAACCGAACCCTAACCATATCCCTAACCCTAACGCAAACCCTCACCCTAAACCGAACCTTAACCATAACCCTAATACTAATCCGAAATCTAATCCTAAACCTATCCCTAACCCTAAACGTAACCGTAACCCTAACCCTAACCCTAAACCTAACCAACTCTAACCCTAACCAAAACAGAAACCTAACCCCATCCCTAACCCTAACCATAACCCTAATCCTAAACATAACCCTAACCCTAACCCTAACACTAACTCTAACCCTAGCCCTGACCCTAAACCTAACTCTAACCCTAACCCTAACCCTAACTCTAACCCTAACCCTAACCCTAACCCTAACCCTAACCCTAACCCTAACACTAACCCTAACCCTAAGTCTAACCCTAACAGAAACCTAAACCTAATCCTAACTCTAAACCTAACCTAAACCTGACACTAACAATAATCCTAACGTTAACCCTAATCCTAATTCTAACCCTTAACATAACACTAAACCTAACCCTAACCCTAAACTTAAACCTACCCTACACCTTACCCTAACCCTAACCCTAACGTTAACCCTAACAGAACCCTAACTTTTACCCTAAACCTAACACTAACCCTAAACCTAAGTCTAACCCTAACCCTAACCCTAACCCTAATCCTAAACATAACCCTAACCGTAACCGTAACCCTAACCCTAACCCTAACCCTAACCCTAACCCTAACCCTAACCCTAACCTTAAACCTAACCCTAACCTAACTCTAACCCTAACCTTAACCCTAACCTAACTCTAACCCTAACCCTAACCCTAACCCTAACCCTAATCCTAACCCTAACCCTAACACTAACCTTAACCCTAACCCTAACACTAAACCTAACCCTAAATCTAACCATAACCCTAACAGAAGCCTAACCTTAACCCTAACCCTAACACTAGTCTGAACCGATGCCTAACCCTAGAAATAACCATATCTCTAACCCTAACCCTTACGCTAGCCCTAACCCTAACCCTAACCATAACCCTAACAGAACCCTAACCCTAACCCTAACCCTAACCATAACCCTAACCCTAACCCTGACCCTAAACCTAACTCTAACCCTAACCCTAATCCTAACTCTAACCCTAAGTCTAACCCTAACCCTAACCCTAACCATAACCCTAACCCTAAAAGAAACCTAAACCTAACCCTAACTCTAAACCTAACCTAAACCTGAAACTAACAATAACCCTAACGTTAACCCTAATCCTAATTCTAACCCTTAACATAACACTAAACCTAACTCTAACCCTAACCTTAACCCTAACCTAACTCTAACCCTAACCCTAACCCTAATCCTAACCCTAAATCTAACCCTAACCCTAACAGAACCCTAACCTTAACCCTAACCCTAACACTAGTCTAAACCGATGCCTAACCCTAGCAATAACCATAACCCTAACCCTAACCCTTACGCTACCCCTAACCCTAAACCTAACCATAACCCTAACAGAACCCTAACCCTAGCCCTAACCCTAACCCTAACCCTAACCCTGACCCTAAACCTAACTCTAACCCTAACCCTAACTCTAACCCTAACCCTAAGTCTAAACCTAACAGAAATCTAAACCTAACCCTAACATAAACCTAACAATAACAATAACCCTAACGTTAACCCTAATCCTAATTCTAACCCTTGACATAACCCTAAACCTAACCCTAACCCTAACGCTAACCCTAAACTTAAACGTACCCTACACCTTACCCTAACCCTAACCCTAACCTTAACCCTAACAGAACCCTAATCTTTACCCTAATCCTAACCCTAAACCTAACCGTAACCCTAAGTCTAACACTAACAGAAACCTAAACCTAACCCTAACTCCAAACCTAACCTAAACCTAACACTAACACTAACCCTAACGTAAAGACTAACTTTAAACCTAAGCCTAAGCCTAAACCTAAGCCTAAGCCTAAGCCTAAGCCTAAGCCTAAACCTAACCCTAACCGTAACCCTAACCCTAACCCTAACCCTAACCCTAAACCTAATCCTAAACATAACCCTAACCGTAACCGTAACCCTAACCCCTAACCCTAACACTAACCCTAATCCTAACCCTAACTCTAAACCTAACGTAAACCTAACACTAACAATAACCCTAACGTTAACCCTAATCCTAATTCTAACCCTTAACATAACCCTAAACCTAACCCTAAAACTAACCCTAACCCTAACCCTAAACCTAACCCTAACCCTAACCCTAACCATAAACCTAACAAAACCCTAACCCTAACCCTAAACCTAACCCAATTCTAAACCTAACCCTAAACCTAACCCTAACCCTAACCCTAACCTAACCCTAACCCTAACCCTAACCTAACCCTAACCCTAACAGTAACCCTAACCCTAACCCTAAACCTAATCATAAACATAACCCTAACCGTAACCGTAACCGTAACCGTAACCCTAATCCTAACCCTAAACCTAACCCTAAACCTAACACTAACCCTAACCCTAAACCTAACAGAACACTAACCCTAAACCTAACCCGAACACTAGTCTAAACCGATGCCTAACCCTAGCCCTAACCCTAACCCTAACACTAAGCCTAACCCTAACCCTAACCCTAACCCTAACCATAACCCTAACCCTAACCCTAACCCTAACCATAACCCAAACCCAAACCCGAACCCTAACCCTAACCCTAACCCTAACCCTAACCGTACCCCTACCCCTAACAGAACCCTAAACCTAACCCAATTCTAAACCTAACCCTAACCCTAACAGAATCCTAACCCTAACCCTAACCGTAGCCCTAAATCTAAGCCTATCCCTAACCCTAACCCTAAACCTAACCTTAACCGTAACCCTAACTTAGGGTTAGGGTTAGGATTAGGGTTAGGGTTAGGGTTAGAGTTAGTTACCCATACCTTAATCCTAACCCTACCCCTAACCATAACCAGAACCCTAACCCTAAGCCTAACCCCAAACCTACCCTACACCTTTCCCGAACCCTAACACTAACCCTAACAGAACCCTAAACCTAACCATAAACCTAACCCTAACCCTAAACCTAACCCTTACCCTAATCCCAACCCTAACCCTAACAGTAACCGTAACCCTAACCCTAACCGAAACCCTAACGAACACGAACCCTAACCGTGAAAATAACCCTAACCCTAACCCTAAAACTGACAGAGTCCTAACCCTAAACCCAAACCTACCCTTACCCTAACAATAACCCTAACCCTAACCCTAATAGAACCTTAACCCTAACCCTAACCCTAAACCTACCCTAACCCAAACCATAACCCTACCCCAAACTCTAACAGAAGCCTAACTTTAACCCTAAACCTAACCCTAACCCTAACCCTAACCGTAACACTAACCCTAACAATAAACCAAACCCTAACCCTAACCCTAACCCTAATCCTAACCCTAACACTAAACCTAACCCTAACCCTAACCCTAACCCTAACAGAACCCTAATCCTAACCCTAACCCTAAACATAAAAGAACCCTAACCCTAATGCTAACCCTAACCCTAGTCTAAACCGAAGCCTAACCCTAGCCCTAACCCTAACCCTAACTCTAACCCTAACAGTAATCCTAACCCTTTTACTAACCCTAACACTAACCCTAACCGTAACAGTAACCCTAACCCTAACCCTAAAGCTAAAAGAGTCCTAACCCTAAACCCAAACCTACCCTACCCCTTACCCTAACAATAACCCTAACCCTAACCCTAATAGAACCTTAACCCTAACCCTAACCCTAACCCTAACCCTAACCCTAACCCTAACCCTAACCCTAACCC
>NW_028168908.1:0-7500 GCF_964035555.1 Netta rufina | reverse complement strand
ACCCTAACCCTTATCCTAACCCTAAGCATAACCATAACCCTAACCCTAAGCCTAACAGAACCCTAATCCTAACCCTAACACTAACCCTAACCCTAAACTCACTCTAAACTTAAACTTAACCCTAACCTAACTCTAACCCTAACGCTAACCTTAACCCTAACCCTAACCCTAACCCTAAAAATACCCTAACGCTAAACATAACACTAACCCTAAGAGAGCCCTAACACTAACCCTTACCCTAACGCTATACCTAACACTAACGCCAACCCTAAACCTATCCCTAATCCTAACCCTAACCGTAACCATAAACGCAAACCATACTCTAACCCTAACCCTAACCCTAACCCTAACCCTAACCCTAACCCTAACCCTAACCCTAACCCTAACCGTAACCCTAATACTAAACCTAACCATAAGCCTAACCCTAACACTAAACCTAACCCTAAACCTAACCCTAACCCTAACCCTTATCCTAACCCTAAGCCTAACCATAACCCTAATCCTAAACATAACAATAACCCTAACCCTAACTCTAACCCTAACCCTAACCCTAACCCTAACCCTAACCCTAACATCACTCTAAACCTAAACTTAACCCTAACCTAACCCTAACCCTAACGCTAACCTTAACCCTAACCCTAACCCTAACCCTAAACATACCCTAACCCTAAACATAACACTAACCCTAACAGAGCCCTAACACTAACCCTTACCCTAACGCTATACCTAACACTAACGCCAACCCTAAACCTAACCCTAATCCTAACCCTAACCCTAACCCTAACCCTAACCCTAACCCTAACCCTAACCCTAAGCCTAACAGAACCCTAACCCTACACCTAACCCTAATGCTAAACCTAACCCTAACCCTAACCCTAACCCTAACGCGAACCCCTACCCTAACCCTAACCCTAAACCTAACCCTAAACCTAACCCTAACCCTAACCCTAACCGAAACCTAACCCTGAACATAACCCAAACCTAACCCGAACCCTAACCCTAACCCTAACCTTAAATATAACCCTAACAGAACCCTAAACATAACCCTAACACTAACCCTAACGCAAACCTCACGCTAACCCTAAACCTAACCCTATGTCTAACCCTAACAGAACCCTAACCCTAACCCTAACCCTAACCCTAACCCTAACCCTAACCCTAACACTAACCTAAATCTAAATTTAACCCTAATCCTAACCCTATCCCTAACCCTAAACCTAACCCTAAACCTACCCTAACCCTAACCCTAACCGTAAACCTATTCCTAACCCTAACCGAAACCCTAACCCTAACAGACCCCAAACCCTAACCCTAACCGTAACTGTAACCCTAACCCTAACTCTAACCCTGACAATAACCCTAACCATAATGCTAACTATAATCCTAACCCTAACCATAAAAGTAACTCTAACCCTAAACCTAACACTAAACTTAAGCCTAACCCTAACCCTAACCCTAACCCTAACCAAACCCTAAACCTACTCTAACCCTAACCCTAATAGAAGCCTAACACTAACCCTAAACCTATCCCTTATCCTAACCCTAACAATAACCGTAACCGTAACCCTAACCCAAACCCTAAACCTAACCCTAACCCTAACCCTAACCCTAACACTAAACCTAAACCTAACCCTAAACCAAACCCTAACCATAACCCTAACACTAACAGAACCTTAGCCCTAACCCTAAACCTAACGGTAACGCTAACCCTAACCCTAACCCTAACAGAAACCTAACACTAACACTAACCCTAACCCTAGTCTAAACCTAACCCTTAACCTAGCCCTAACGTAACCGTAACCTTAACCTTAACCCTAACCCTAACCCTAACCCTAACAGAACCCTAACCCTAACCCTAACACTAAACCTAAACCTAACCCTAAACCAAACCCTAACCCTAACCCTAACACTAACAGAACCTTAGCCCTAACCCTAAACCTAACGGTAACGCTAACCCTAACCCTAAAAGAACCCTAACCCTAACGCTAACCCTAACCCTAGTCTAAACTGAAGCCTAACCCTAGCCTTAACCCTAACCCTAACCCTAAACCTATACATAACCCTAACCCTAAGAGTAACCCTAACCCTATACATAACCCTAACCCTAACAGTAACCCTAACCCTTATACTAACCCTAACCCTAACAGTAACCGTAACCCTAACCCTAACCCTAACCTAACACTAACCCTAACCGTAACAGTAACCCTAACCCTAACCCTAAAACTAACAGAGTCCTAACCCTAAACCCAAACCTACCCTACCCCTTACACTAACAATAACCCTAACCTTAACCCTAATAAAACCTTAACCCTAACCCTAACCCTAACCCTAACCATAACCCTAACCCTAACCCTAACACTAACAGAACCCTAACCCTAACCCTATCCCTAGTCTAAACCGAAGCCTAACCCTAGCCCTAACCCTAACCGTAACCCTAATACTAAACCTAACCATAAGCCTAACCCTAACACTAACCCTAACCCTAAACCTAACACTAACCCTAACCCTTACCCTAACCCTAAGCCTAACCATAACCCTAATCCTAAACATAACCCTAACTCTAACCCTAACCCTAAAGCTAACCCTAACCCTAACCTAACTCTAACCCTAACCTTAACCCTAACCTAACTCTAACCCTAACCCTAACGTTAATCCTAACCCTAACCCTAACGCTAACCTTAACCCTAACCCTAACCCTAACCCTAAACCTACCCTAACCCTAAACATAACACTAACCCTAAGAGAGCCCTAACACTAACCCTTACCCTAACGCCATACCTAACACTAACGCCAACCCTAAACCTAAACCTAATCCTAATCCTAACCGTAACCGTAACCAAAAACCATACTCTAACCCTAACCCTAACCCTAACCCTAACCCTAACCCTAACCCTAACCCTAATCCTAGCCCTAACACTAAACCTAACCCTAACCCTAACCCTAACCCTAACAGAACCCTAACCCTAACCCTAACCCTAACCCTAACCCTAACCCTAACCCTAACCCAAACCTAATCCTAATCCTAACCGTAACCGTAACCAGAAACCATACTCTAACCCTAACCCTAACCCTAACCCTAACCCTAACCCTAATCCTAGCCCTAACACTAAACCTAACCCTAACCCTAACCCTAACAGAACCCTAACCCTAACCCTAACCCTAAAAGAACCCTAACCCTAACGCTAACCCTAACCCTAGACTAAACCGAAGCCTAACCCTAGCCCTAACTCTAACCCTAACACTAACCCTAAACCTAACGCTAAACCTACCTTAACCCTAACAATAATCCTAACCCTAACCCTAACAGAAGCCTAACACTGACCCTAAATCTAACTCTAACCCTAAACCTAACCGTAACCGTAACCTGAACCCTAACCCTAACTCTAACATTAATCCTAATACTAACCCTAACCATAACCCTAACCCTATGTCTAACCCTAACAGAACACTAAACATAACCCTAACCCTAAACCTAACCCTAAACCTACCCTAACCCTAACCCTAACCCTAAACCTATTCCTAACCCTAACCGAAACCCTAACCCTAACAGAGCCCAAACCCTAACCCTAACCGTAACCGTAACCCTAAACCTAACTCTAACCCTGACAATAACCCTAAACATAATGCCAACTACAATCCTAACCCTAACCATAAAAGTAACTCTAACCCTAAACCTAACACTAAACTTAAGCCTAACCCTAACCCTAACCCTAACCTAACCCTAAACCTACTCTAACCCTAACCCTAATAGAAGCCTAACACTAACCCTAAACCTATCCCTTATCCTAACCCTAACAATAACCGTAACCGTAACACTAACCCAAACCCTAACCCTAACCCTAACCCTAACCTTAACACTAACCCTAACCCTAACCCTGACCCTAACAATAACCCTAACACTAACCCTAACACTAAACCTAAACCTAACCCTAAACCAAACCCTAACCCTAACCCTAACACTAACAGAACCTTAGCCCTAACCCTAAACCTAACCGTAACCCTAACCCTAACCTTAACCCTAACAGAACCCTAACGCTAACACTAACCCTAACCCTAGTCTAAACCTAACCCTTAACCTAGCCCTAACCCTAACCCTAACCCTAACATTAAACCTAAACCTAACCCTAAACCAAACCCTAACCATAACCCTAACACTAACATAACCCTAGCCCTAACCCTAAACCTAACCGTAACCCTAACCCTAACCCTAAACCTAACAGAACCCTAACGCTAACACTAACCCTAACCCTAGTCTAAACCTAACCCTTAACCTAGATCTAACCCTAACCGTAACCGTAACCCTAACCTAATTCTAACCCTAACCGTAACCGTAACCCTAACCCTAACCCTAAACCTAACCATAACCCTAACCCTAACCCTAAACTTAAACCTACCCTACACCGTACCCTAACCCTAACCCTAACCTTAACCCTAACAGAACCCTAACCTTTACCCTAAACCTAACCCTAACCCTCAGTCTAACCCTAACAGAAACGTAAACCTAACCCTAACTCTAAACCTGACCTAAACCTAACACTAACACTAACCCTAACGTTAACACTAACCTTAATCCTAAGCCTAACCCTAACCCTAACCCTAACACTAACAGAACCTTAGCCCTAACCCTAAACCTAACCGTAACCCTAACCCTAACCCTAACCCTAACCATAACCCTAACCTAATTCTAATCCTAACCCTAACCCTAACCCTAACCCTAACACTAACCCTAATCCTAACCCTAACCCTAAGCCTAAGCCTAAGCCTAACCCTAACCCTAACCCTAACCTAACTGTAACCCTAACCTTAACTCTAACCTAACTCTAACCCTAACCCTAACCCTAAACCTACCCTAACCCTAAACATAACACTTACCCTAACAGAGCCCTAATACTAACCCGAACCCTTACGCTATACCTAACCCTAACCCCAACCCTAAACGTAACCCTAAACCTAATCCTAACCCAAACATGAAACCTAACCCTAAACCAAACCCTAACCATAACCCTAACACTAACAGAACCCTAGCCCTAACCCTAACCCTAACCGTAAGCTAAACCCTAACCCTAAACCTAACAGAACCCTAAAGCTAACACTAACCCTAAACCTAGTCTAAACCTAACCCTTAACCTAGCCCTAACCCTAACCGTAACCGTAACCCTAACCCTAACCCTAACCCTATCCATAACCCTAACCCTAACCCTAACCCTAACCCTAACCCAAACACTAAACCTAACCCTAAACCAAATCCTAACGCTAACCCTAACACTAACAGAACCCTAGCCCTAACCCTAAACCTAACCGTAACCCTAACCCTAACCCTAACCCTAACCCTAACACTAAACCTAAACCTAACCCTAAACAAAACCCTAACCCTAACCCTAACCCTAACCCTAAACTTAAAACTACCCTACACCTTACCCTAACCCTAACCCTAAACTTAAACCTAACAGAACCCTAACTTTTACCCTAAACCTAACCCTAACCCTAACCCTAACCCTAAGTCTAACCCTAACAGAAACCTAAACCTAACCCTAACCCTAACCCTAACCCTAATCCTAAACATAAACCTAAACGTAACCCTAACCCTAACCCTAACCTAATTCTAACCCTAAACCTAACGCAAACCCTAACCCTAACCCTAACCCTAACCCTAACCGTAACCCTAACCCTAACCCTAACCCTAAGCCTAACCCTAAGCCTAACCCTAACCTAACTCTAACCCTAACCTTAACTCTAACCAAACTCTAACCCTAACCCTAACCCTAACCTAAACCTAAATGAAACCTAACACTAACCCTAATCCTAGCCCTAACCCTAACCTTAACCCTAATACTGAACATAACCCAACCCTAAACCAAACCGTAACCCTAACTCTAAACCGAACCCTAACCATATCCCTAACCCTAACGCAAACCCTCACCCTAAACCGAACCTTAACCATAACCCTAATACTAATCCGAAATCTAATCCTAAACCTATCCCTAACCCTAAACGTAACCGTAACCCTAACCCTAACCCTAAACCTAACCAACTCTAACCCTAACCAAAACAGAAACCTAACCCCATCCCTAACCCTAACCATAACCCTAATCCTAAACATAACCCTAACCCTAACCCTAACACTAACTCTAACCCTAGCCCTGACCCTAAACCTAACTCTAACCCTAACCCTAACCCTAACTCTAACCCTAACCCTAACCCTAACCCTAACCCTAACCCTAACACTAACCCTAACCCTAAGTCTAACCCTAACAGAAACCTAAACCTAATCCTAACTCTAAACCTAACCTAAACCTGACACTAACAATAATCCTAACGTTAACCCTAATCCTAATTCTAACCCTTAACATAACACTAAACCTAACCCTAACCCTAAACTTAAACCTACCCTACACCTTACCCTAACCCTAACCCTAACGTTAACCCTAACAGAACCCTAACTTTTACCCTAAACCTAACACTAACCCTAAACCTAAGTCTAACCCTAACCCTAACCCTAACCCTAATCCTAAACATAACCCTAACCGTAACCGTAACCCTAACCCTAACCCTAACCCTAACCCTAACCCTAACCCTAACCCTAACCTTAAACCTAACCCTAACCTAACTCTAACCCTAACCTTAACCCTAACCTAACTCTAACCCTAACCCTAACCCTAACCCTAACCCTAATCCTAACCCTAACCCTAACACTAACCTTAACCCTAACCCTAACACTAAACCTAACCCTAAATCTAACCATAACCCTAACAGAAGCCTAACCTTAACCCTAACCCTAACACTAGTCTGAACCGATGCCTAACCCTAGAAATAACCATATCTCTAACCCTAACCCTTACGCTAGCCCTAACCCTAACCCTAACCATAACCCTAACAGAACCCTAACCCTAACCCTAACCCTAACCATAACCCTAACCCTAACCCTGACCCTAAACCTAACTCTAACCCTAACCCTAATCCTAACTCTAACCCTAAGTCTAACCCTAACCCTAACCCTAACCATAACCCTAACCCTAAAAGAAACCTAAACCTAACCCTAACTCTAAACCTAACCTAAACCTGAAACTAACAATAACCCTAACGTTAACCCTAATCCTAATTCTAACCCTTAACATAACACTAAACCTAACTCTAACCCTAACCTTAACCCTAACCTAACTCTAACCCTAACCCTAACCCTAATCCTAACCCTAAATCTAACCCTAACCCTAACAGAACCCTAACCTTAACCCTAACCCTAACACTAGTCTAAACCGATGCCTAACCCTAGCAATAACCATAACCCTAACCCTAACCCTTACGCTACCCCTAACCCTAAACCTAACCATAACCCTAACAGAACCCTAACCCTAGCCCTAACCCTAACCCTAACCCTAACCCTAACCCTGACCCTAAACCTAACTCTAACCCTAACCCTAACTCTAACCCTAACCCTAAGTCTAAACCTAACAGAAATCTAAACCTAACCCTAACATAAACCTAACAATAACAATAACCCTA